>NC_069499.1:439658283-440028283 GCF_027579735.1 Bombina bombina
GCGGATTTTTAGACCGCTGCTTCATAACTTCTGTTTCTGGCGAGCTTGATAATTCGGCCCTAAGGACTGAATACTGTCTATCATTTTGTATAGTAAAGTAACATTTCCTAAGAGGTGGATAGTCAAAATATAAGTGTGCAAGGTAGCCTGAATCTTTCATTATATCCAGGTCATACAATATAACAGTGGTAAAAAAAAATCTATTTGGTTCATAAGTTTTAAGGCACTTAAGAAATCAGAGTGCTGAGTCTATTCTAAGGTAATATAACGGACTAGCTGTTCATTTTGTTCTTATGTCACAGCAAGAAGATTAATGGTTTCAGAAAGGAGATAAAATCTTCAGTTGTTCCTATTTTTCAAATTAGTAGTAGTCAATATGTTGAGGTCTGAGGAGCAACTGATCTGAAATCTCTTATTACTGAAAATAATGATTCTTTGTTTTCTTTTCAAAATTAGCTAATAATTAATTATTCATTTTTACCTTTCAAATGAAGGTTTAATTATCCTTTTCAATAGCCCATAAATATGTCATAAATATACTTCCATAACATTTCATGAGTTCGTACTAGGAGACCAATTGTATTGGGGCATTCAGTTGCCATTTTAAATTGTTTTATTTTATTTACTTTTTTCTCTTTATTTCTTAAAAGGACAGTAAACACCAGCATTTTTGTTGTTTAAAAATCCCTTTATTACCCATTCCCCAGTTTTGCATAACCAACACAGTTATAATAATATACTTTTTACTTCTGTGATTACCTTGTATCTATGCCTCTGCAAACTGCCCCCTTATTTCAGTTCTTTTGACAGACTTGCATTTTTAGCCAATCAGTGCTGACTCCTAGGAGCTTCACATGCCCAAGCTCAATGTTATCTATGTGAAACACATGAACTAACGCCCTCTAGTGGTGAAAAAATGTCAAGATGCTTTCAGTTTAGAGGCGGCCTTCAAGGTCTAAGAAATTAGCTTATGAACCTCCTAGGTTTAGCTTTTATCTAAGAATACCAAGAGAACAAAGCAAAATTGGTAATACAAGTATATTGGAAAGTTGTTTAAATTTACATGCCCTATTTAAATCATGAAAGTTTTTTTTTTTAGTTGACTGTCCCTTTAATATTTATTAATTAAACAAACATCCTCTGAGTTCTGATTTATTAGATCACCATTTGACAGTAAATGTAATTATATATTTAAAAATAACAGAAAAACTGTGCTATAATTTTCCTATTATTAAAAATAGAATGGTAATCTAATCATGCTTAAATCAACTTCGTATAATAACTTTAGCAATGACCATCCTTTTTACAGCTGTAGTTGTAGATAATCTTCTGAAACAGCCTTATATAACTAAGAACAGGTTGAATATATAGTTTACAGGGCATAAATGTAAAAGGCTAAACATAGGGATAGAGATAATTCACCATGTGAATGGGTAGTAAATATGCTTTATTGAGTCAAGATGGAATGTATAACAGTAGGAAATTAAGTCCTATAAATTGTTTTTAATAATATTGGACTTTGGCCCTGACGATCGAAACATGCACAATGTGGTGACATATTGAAAGAAGGATCCGTTGTGAGAACGAGATTGCCGGTAAAGTATTAAAAACGGCAACATCAGTGTTTAAAGGCAGTCTTGCCGAGAGCGTTTTACCATCTCAGTGGGGGCAATGCTGGAGATATTTTCAAAGCAGTATCACCAACTATCGTGAAGTTTTTATGCAAATGATCCCATTTGTTACAATAATTTGACTAGGACATCAATAATACACCAAATGAAGCTGTGGGGATGTGGGTATATTATACATGTATACACAATGGTTTAATTATATGTATTTTATTGTATAATACTATAATATGTTATTAAGTCTTCTCGTTATTTTAAAAATTGTGTCTTTCGCTTTTGGCATTTTTTTCTTTATTTTTTTTTTTGTTTAAGAAGAAGATTGCATGTTTGGATTGTGATATTAATATTTCATAGAAGACAGCCGCCACGATTTTCTAGTTTTATTTATTTATTGCCGATGTAAGTTCTCAATGTTCTTAACGTGTTAAACTAATAATATTGCGACCGCACTGTAACAAAGGTGTTCTTAATATAGAACACATTTGTTACAGTGTGGTCACAAAATTATAAGTATAACAGCAAGAACTTACAATATTGCGACCACACTTTAACAAACTTGGGCCCATATTTATCAAGCTCCGAACGGAGCTTGAAGGGCCGTGTTTCTGGCGAGTCTTCAGACTCGCCAGAAACACCAGTTATGAAGCAGCGGTCTAAAGACCGCTGCTCCATAACCTGTCCGCCTGCTCTGAGCAGGCGGACAGACATCGCCGAGTACGATCGGGTTGATTGACACGTCAGCAGGGGGCGGCGTTGCACCAGCAGCTCTTGTGAGTTGTTGTGCATGTAGATTATACCCACATGCCCACAGCTCCTATAGGTTTAATAGTAAGGCTTTTTTTTAATTATCTTTATTAGCAAGGTAGATTGCAGACATTACTCATATACAGGCATTCCGTAGAGGTTTGATGGGTGTTCCATGGGATTAACCTGTATTTTAATGGGGAAACATTCAGTGGCAAGAATTTCCAGTGTTTGAAATTTAATGACTACGTTTACATATGCATTATTTGAAGTGTTCCTACACAGAAACTGTTTTTTCTTCTTCATTACAAAATACTGTTTGTGTAGAAAAATATAAGATAAACAATCTGAATTTTGTAGACTACACAGCTAATCAGTGGTAAACAGCAAAAAACAAAAACAAAAAAAAAAAACTGAATGAGTTTGGTTCTACCAGCAATCAATGTAGGAACCTTGGCATGTGGATTACTGACTGTTTGATAGGCAATCACACTTCCTCCTTAGAAGGTATGTTCCTGCAAAGTTGGGTTACAACATACTAATATTGACCTACCCAATATTGAGCTAGATTACGAGTGGAGCAGTATCTTGCGCTCCCGCGTTAACTCTGCTAAAAGTAATATTGATTCAAATTCTATGCTCTATCCAATTCATGCCTCTTTAAGATCGTCAGTCAGATTTATTTTTTATAACATTGTAAGGTGCTGTTTATTTCCACAGCTTTAAGTTTAGTGTATTGTAACACACAAATTGTATTACAACCCATACAAGCTTATTAAAGATGGTACAAAAGTACATTTAAATTGTTAGCTATGTTCTGCCTTTAACACTTTAGACAATTCTAGTGCTCTTTATCCATTATTTAAAATCATGATACTATTTTATAAATTAATTTTTTAATAAAAATGTGTCTTTTTAAAATACATCAAAACAATGATAAGCAGTGCAATGCAATTAACTTCTATGGCATTTTCTGTTTCCGGTGAATAGGCCAATCTTAATGAACATTAAAGAGCAAGACAATATGTTTTGTAGTGCATTATTCTTCTGTTCTTTGACAGACAAAAAATATGGACTCAAAGCAATGTTTTACTTCACTAAACATAAATTCATGTAGTGGGAAAACTAAAGACTGACTCCAAGCCTGCTTGACCAGTGTTCAAAACAATTACACACTAAACAAAAAATGAAATTGATCTATTTGGAAAGTAAGAGCCCATTTCAAAGCTTTAAACAGTTTGGAAGTACTACATGAACAATGTGCATACACAACATATCAAATTACTAAACAGACTAAATACTTATTCAGACACATTAACTACAGGCCTCCATGAAAGTGAAAACATTTTTTTGCATGTAAACACTATTTGATGATGCTTTTAAACTATTTCTCCAGGGGAAAAAAAGAAAAGAAAAAAAAACAACATTTATCTTCTATAGCTATACACTCTGAAAAAAGTGTTGCATATTAGGGCCCAAGAGTCATAAAATATATACAGAGTATGTTTTTTTTTTTTTGACAAATCACCCTATCAATATTTAATCACTCTCAGTTATTTAGAACGTAGGTTGATACATTTGTATGAAAATAAAGAGCCAGCTATACAGATTTTAGGGGTCAAGGAAATATTTTTTTTTTACCATTTTGGTGTTCACTTAGTAAAAAGACATGAAGAATCACAGAACTGCACCGAAGTAGCAGGTGCTTAAGATAGGCTGAGCCATGAAACTCTGTATTCTGTACCGTATTTAAAGTAAATAAGCTGTAGGTAAAACTTAAAAACATTTTAAGAATGAGTGCCCAAAGTGGTATTAACCTTCAAATACAATTATCTTGAGTGCTCATAGTAACTACTAACATTTAAAAGGACATTAAAGAGACATGAAACCCCCCCAATAAAACGTTCACGATTCAGAAAGAGAATACAATTTTAAACAACTTTCTAATTTACTTCTATTATCTATTTTTTTTTTCATTCTCTTGGTATCATTTGTTGAAGGTGCAGCAATTCACTACTGAACACAGCAATTCACTAACTGAACACATGGGCGAGCCAATGACAATCGGTATATATATATATATATATATATATATATATATATATATATATATATATATATATATATATATATATATATACGTTGATTGGAGTAGCAGTGTTAGTCCAGAGTTTTAAATATCAACATAACAAGAGTATTGCATTGAAAATGATACTTTTTTATTGGACTAACTATACATTTATAAGATGACAAGCTTTCGGAAGTGTTCCTTCCTTAATCAAGTCTGAAGCAATACTCTTCCGAAAGCTTGTCATCTTATAAATGTATAGTTAGTCCAATAAAAAAGTATCATTGCTCAATGCAATACTCTTGTTATTTTGATATTTATATATATGCAGCCACCAATCAGCAGCCAGAATCTAGGTTATTTGCTGCTCCTGAGCTTGCCAAGATACACCTTTCAGCAAAGGATAGAAAGAGAAGGAAACAGATGAAATAATAGAAGTAAATTGGAAAGTTGTTTAAAATTATATTCGCTATCTGAATCATGAAAGAAAATGTTTGGGTTTTATGTCCCTTTAAAGAAGCATTAAAAATGTTTTTCTTTCTTTCTAATGCCATAATATATATATAGCAACAATTGAATTATAATTATATATATATATATATATATATATATATATATATATATATATATATATATATATATATATATATATATATATATACACAGTATATATCACTGATTAATAAGATAATATACAATAGATTTGCAGCCAATTAAACTATGTATTATGGTGGCAGCTGGCATCTTTGTTATAAGTGCCACCTTGACAGGTTTGCCACCCCTGATGTTTAACATATTCATGTTATTTGTTGAAAAAAATGTAAAACACAAAAAGTAACCATCTTAGCTTAGGTACAATAAGGGCTAGATTACAAGTGGAGCGCTAAATATTGTAGATACTTATTTGTCTGTGTATGCCAAGGCTCTAGCTGTTTTTGCAGTGAAATCATTTGTCATATATAATAACTGTTAGTGTAAAACTTTAGAGCTCAGTTTTGGTGACCTTGGAGGCTATTATATTATATGTGAGGTAAGGATTTCATAGACATACTATTTAAAGTGCTTAGCAAGCAAGACAGACACCTACTTCCCACTTGTTACATGATTATTATATCCCATAAAAGTACTTTATGAGCCATTGCAAGCATTCAAGAGTTTGTTCATCCCCTAAAATAATTCATCATCAGAGAACTTTGGATAGTCATTTACAATGGGATGACCTACTTTTTAGAAGATTTTAAAGAGAGATACTAATAGCATCATAAAGTTAATAGTGTGGTATTATTTATAATTTACCATCATTTCTAACCTATTTAACTTGTAGAAAAGGACTGCAAAAAGAAGGCTGGCTATTGAGGAGCTTATGCCCGAGCACTTTGTATTTGCTTACTGTTGCCTAAAGGAGATTTTTTTTTTTTAATTAAATCCTATTGAGAAGTATTGACAGGATATTTCAGAGCCTTTTATCAAATTTCATACATTTTTCTCCTTGAAAGTGGAGCAGTGATTACATTGATGGACATAGAAGAATGAATGGAATGGACATTCAATATCCAGTACAGACAGTTTAGCTCAGACAGCTGCTATAAATTAAAGTGTTATAAAAATGAGATCTTACATGGACTCTCAAAGTGACTATAAATGTATCCGTTCTTTATCCGGCAGGCTTCTCAAGGGCTCAAATTGTGAAGTTTATAGGAAGGAGAGAGAAATCCAAGCACAAACCACTTGAACAGAGGTAAAAAATTAAAAATAAAAATGAGAGCAGCTTCAAAAGAAAAAATGTGTGTCAAGGCAAATTCTAAGAATCAAAATCACGTAATAACAAACCAGGCTGGGAAAATCTAGCTTAGGCATAAGTAAAAGAAAAATAGTTCAGAAAAGTAAAGGAAAATATAAAGCTGGAGAAAAACTATTAGACTAAGAAACTCAAGAAACGTATATATATTTGTTTGTTGCAAGAAAAAAACAAAAAAGGAACATTTATACATGAAGCAACCCCCTTTCTAAGCCAATTTATATTAAAAAAAGACATAAAAGTCGCTAAATTTCAATGGTACAGCCTGAAAGTAAGAGCATCATATTTACCTTACTAGAAGGTCCCTTGTTACACTTCTGAAAAGCACTAAAGAAATTGTTGCCTCCGGTGTTTTTAGACTGCCATGAGAATAAGTTCCTTTGCATTATCTGCATATTAGCTCTGTGTATGCTGCAGACACAATCACATCCAATCCAAAGAAGGTACTTGAATCACTGAAATATTTAGGAAATAAGGACTTCTATGCTATTGTTTTCTACAAAGGATATAGAAAATGACACAAAAGAAAACATTTATTTTCTCTTTCATTCCTTTCGGTGGAATTTCTCCAAATTAAAGTTGTTTTCTAAAATTGTTTTACTGAAAAAAAGAGCATATGAGTTGTGTAAGTAAATCACTGAACTCACTGTTTACAAACAACAACAATAACAAAATATATAAAAAAAATTCAGAACAAATGCAAGGAAAGGCTCATAAAGTGACTAGATACAGCTCTGGGGAAAAAAATTTAAGAGACCATTCCAAACAGCATCTCTACATGTGTGGCAGCAATTCCATTCCAGAGACTGTGTCTTTTGAATTACTACACAGGTACACCTCATTCTACTTAATAAGGTACTTATTAGGTGATCACCTGAACCAAATCTTATTTAATGAGGAAAAGAATAAAGACTACTGCTGTGATCATCACTATCCTCTTGCAATAGGACCAGATGGATGGCAAAAACAGCTGCTAGTAGTACCTCAAAAATAATTGTAATAAAAAAAAATGGTTATTGACCATGACAAAAGAGTTTAAAAGTTTTGAGTGAAGAAAAGAAGGGTTCAATTCTGGCTTTACTGGCAAAGGCATATAGTGAGCGTCAGGTTGTTTCCATCCTTTCAAAGACGTGGTTCATAAGAGCAAGGTGAAGTAGCAGAAATTGGGGACAACAAAGCTACAGACCGGCAGAGGACGAAAATGACTCTCCACTGCCTGGGATGACCGCCAACTCATTCGAATGTCACTCAACAACCGTAGGATGACCTTAAGTGACCTACATAAAGAATGGCAAATGGCAGCTGGGGTGAAGTGCATGGCAAAGATGGTTTGATATAGGCTCCTAGGGCCAGGGCTAAAGTCAAGCAAAGCTAGAAAAAAAAACCTTCATCAGATTTATCTTTGTGAAGGACTCATGAATCAAGCCACGTACAAGGTAATCCTGGAAGAAAACTTGCTTCCTTCTGCTCTGACAACGTTCCACAACTCTGAGGATTGTCCCATGCCACACAGACAATCAAGATGTTGATGAAGTACCACCCCCTAATGGCCAGCTCAATCTCCAAACCTGAACCCCATTGAAAACCTCTGGAATGTGATCATGAGGAAGATGGATGGTAATAAGCCAGCAAACAAATGCAAGCTACTAGAAGTGGCATAAAGTCACCCAACAGCAATGTGAAAGACTGGTGGAGAACATGCCAAGACACATGAAAGCTGAAATTGAAAATCAAGGTTATTCCATCAAATATTGATTTCTTAACTCTTGCTAAGTTGAAACGTTTGTGTTATATTAAAAAATGAATATGAACTTGTTTTCTTTGCGTCATTCAAAGTCTGAAAACACTGCATCTTTTTAGTTATTTTGACCAGTTGTCATTTTCTGCAAATAAATGCTCTAAATGACAATATTTTTATTTGGAATATTTTGTCAGTAGTTTATAGAACAAAACAAAAATGTTAATTTTACTCAAGCACATACTTATAAATAGTAAAACCAGAGAAACCAATAATGTTGCAGTGGTCTCTTAATTTCTTACAGAGCTGTATATAAAAGAAAACTTGTATGATAAAATGTGTAAGCAAAGGAAAATTTGGAGTGGTGCTTTTCTAATTTTTTATGAAAATGCAAAAATGCAAATATACACCCCTTGGTAAATATGAGCAAAGAAGGCTGTGAAAAAATATCTTTATTATTTAACATTTTCATCTATTGTTCAAAAAGTACACAAGCATACTCTCTCTGGATATCAAACAATTGCAAAAACAAAACAGGTTTATAAAAAAAGTATATTCAAATTGATAGTTTATATGTTTTAGTACACCTGGGAGACTAGGAACAGGAGATTGTTCAACCATGACTTCCTGTTTGACAGGGGTATGAGGTAACAAATAGACCAAATTCCCAAAGTCATTCATCACAATGGGTAAGACCAAGCAATTATAGCTGTGATGTGAGGCAAAATGCTGTTGAGCTTCATAAAATGGAAAGTGGCTATAAGAAAATAGCATTGAAAATGCTCATTTCCATCATCAAGTCAATATTTAAGAAGTTTCAGTCAACTAGAAATGTTATGAATAAACCTGGAAGAGGAAGTGTGTCTATATCGTCTCAACGCACTGTGAAGGGGATGGTTCGAGTGACCAAAATATCTCCAAGGATCACAGCTGGAGAATTGCGGAAGTTAGTTGCGTCTCTGGGTCGGAAAGACTCCAAAACTACAATCTGATGCTACCACAAGTTGTTTGGAAGGGTTTCAAGAAAAAAGCAGTAAGAAGTGAATGTATTGGAAGGAATCAATTTCCTCACTTTCACCTTGCTTTTCATCACCCATTTTTTCCATTTTTTAGTTTTGATTGACTTATTTTTGTTCTTCACTAACATTTGTTGATCAACTTTTTGAACACTTTTTTGGATTATATTTTATATTTTATTATTTTTTATTTTTTATGTTATTGCATATTGTGTATTTTATTTTTTATGTTATTGCATATTGTGTATTTTATTTAATTATATCTTAACCTCACTGGATTAAGTAGCTAACATTTTTATATCCATTTGCACTCACTCACTATTTGATTGTATCTATACAATTATTTTGCTACCCCCTTTTTTTGCACTGCAGTGCATTTTTCTATTTTTTGGAACACTATTTTTGTAACACTAATTTTGAACACTATTGTTTGTATTATTGTTTATTAGTTTTTTGCTTGATGCACTTGCTACAGTTGTACTTAGGCTAATTCTGTTTTATCAGTATACACTCTTATTCTGGTGTACCACTCACACTGATCACCTGTTATTACCTCTGTTTTTATTGTAATTATCAGCTTTGGCCCTTTGAGCCGCTTCTGTAAGATATTCCTGTATTTGTAATTTTATTTATATGTGCTTTTTACATTTTTTATATATAGTCTTTTATTACTGATGCTTTTTAACATGGTTCATTAAATAATCTTCTTTTATCTCTCTGTGAGTATATTTATCCCTTGGCCTCTTGTTGGCGCTGTATTCACTTCTTACTACTTGTGCATATTTTTTGGAGGTTGGTTAGGATCTCTGTTTGGATACAGCTTGGGGATTACCTTAGCGCTTGTACACACACCCTTTTTCACTTTCAAGAAAAAAGCCTCTACTTTCATCCAAAAACAAACTCAAGTGTCTTCAGTTTGCCAGACACTACTCGAACTTCAAATGGGATTGGGTTCAATGGTCAGATTAAAATAAAATAGAGATTTTTGGCAATAAACACCAGAGGGGTGGGTTTGGTGCACACAGAGAGGTAGCCATATGGGAAAGTACCTTATGCCCACGGTTAAATATGGGGCTGATTTTCTGCCAGAGACCTGGACATTTTGTTAGGATACATGGCATCATGGATTCTATCAAATATCAACAGATATTAATTGAACAGCTGACTGCCTCTGCCAAAAAGCTTAAAATGGGCCGTGGTTAGATCTTCAAGCAGGATAATGATCTAAAACATACATCAAAATCAGCACAGAAATGGTTTACTGACCACAAAATAAAGGTTCTGCCATGGCCATCCCAATCCCCTGACTTAAACCCCATAGAAATCCTCATCAGGCATTATAGGAGAAGACTCATAGCTGTTATCTTGGAAAAGAGAGGTAGCACAAAGTATTGACTAAAAAGGTGCCAATAATTGTGACAGACATATATTTAACAACAATTTTTTTATTTTATTTTTATAAACCTGCGTTGTGTTTGCAATTGTTTGATATCCATGAGAGAAGAGTATTTTTGTGTACTTTTTGAACAAAAGATCAAAAGGTTAAACAATAAAGACACATTTTCACAGCCTTCTTTGTGCATATTAAACAAAGGTGCCAGTATTAGTGAAGGGCACTGTATATGTTTAAAGAGCACCAACATGGTTCTTTCCCCCTGTGATTTACTACATCCTAACTCATTAAACTCATTACATAAATAATCCATGGTTAACTATTTTGGAAGACTTAAACGAACATTAAAAGGACATAAAACACCTCTTGTTTTTGTGAAAAATGTGTTTGTCCTGCACTCCCTAATGAGCCAAAAAATAAAAAAAATGTATGCTTACCTGATAAATCTATTTATTTTGAGCTGGTGAGAGTCCATGAGTTCATTACTTCTGGAATTCAATTCCTGGCCACTAGGAGTAGGCAAAGATTCCAAATAAATTCCAAGAGTATTCTATCCATCCCACCTCACTGATTAGCCAGCCTTACGTATAGCCAAGTAAGGCAAAGTAGAAAGGTAGGAAAGGACAAAACAGGTAAATGAGGTGCAAAACTAGAACTGCTGTCAAAATAATGTAACAAACCAAATAAATAGTACGGGCCTCTTGGACTCTTACCATCTCAAAATAAATTAATTTATCAGGTAAGCATAAATTTTGTTTTCTTTCATAAGGAGGTGAATCCAGAAGTTCATTACTTCTGGGAACTAATACCCAAGCTGAGGCGTCCACAAGTAATGAGTACAGAAATTAAAAAATGAAAAGTCTGGCACCTAATTTCCAGCTACTGCTGCCTGGAGAACTTTCCTACCAAAAGCTACTTAAGGTATATAGTGATGACCAAGTTGCTATCTGACAAATTTGTTCTACAGAAGTCTTATTTTTAAAAGTCCAAGAAGTGGAAACTGATTTGATAGAGTGAGCAGTAAAGCGCTTAGGGGGAGACTTTTCTACTTCAAGTAAGAATTTTGGATGAAACATTTTAGCAAAGAAGCCAAAGTAACAGACATGGCCTTCTGGACTTGAGAAATTAATGAACATACTAGAGGATTTCTTAAAATATTTTGTAGCCTGAAGATAAACCTTCAAGGCTCTAACTACATCCAAAGTATGTAGAAGTCACTCTTTAGTATTCTTAGTATTTGGAAGAAAAAAAAAGAAACCACAATGTATCTATTGATGTAACTCAAAAAGACTACCCTTGGTAAGAAATCAAATGTGGTTCTTAAAACAGCCTAATCTTGATGAAAACTAGATAAGGGGGGTCACAAAAAAAGAGTAGATAATTCGGAGACTTTTCTGGCAGAAATAATCCCTAAAAAAACAAAACAACAAAAGTAGCTTAATATCTAAAAAATGCATAGGTTCAGATAGCAAAACTTGCAAGACCCTTAAAACTAAATTTAGATTGCAAGAGGGAGAATTAGGCCTAATAACTGACTTTAATCTGACTAAAGTTTGAACAAAATTCAGGAAGTAGCGACTTTCCTATGGTATAGAACTGAAAGAGCTAAAATTTGACCCTTCAAAGAGCTAACAGATAAGCCCTTACCTAAACCCTCTTAAAAAATTGCAGATTTCTGGGAATTCTGAAAGAATGCCAATTAAAATTCTGCTTTTAACACAAAGAAAGAAAAAACGTTCCATAGCTTGTACTAGATCTTCCTCATCAGTTTTCCTAGCCTGGATAAAAGTATTTGCAACAGCCTCAGAAAAAACTGTTTTAAAACTATGTGTTCAATCTCGAAGCTGTCAAGTTTAGAGACTCGAGATCTTGATGATAAAATGAACACTGGGACAGAAGGCAGTGAAGAATATTAACCCCTGTATGTTGCTGGCCTTTTTTTGAGGCCTGAAATAAGTATCTTCCTTCAGAAGAGGCCAGCTCTGAAGAGCCCTGAAGCTCACATGGAGTTTTAAACATATTTGTTGGTAACCTCGCATCCTGATGAGACCAAACTCCTTGTTTTCTCCAGGACCGCATACTGCACCACAACCTGAGAGACTTGTATCCATCGTTATTATTGTCCAGGAAGGACGTAGTAAGGAATCCCCCAGAAAAATAGACTGTTTTGTTATAGGATCCAATAGAATACTTTGGGAAAGTTTATTGTAATCCTTGCACCACTGACTCAACATGAAAATCTGTAGAGTTCACATGTGAAACCGAGCAAATGGAATAATATCTGATGCCACAATCATCAGACCCAAAAACTACCATAGGATTGGGAATTGACTGAAGCTTCACACAAGTTGACTGTAACTTTAGCTTCCTCTAATCTATTGAAGAAAGTTTAATGGAAACTGAGTCTATGACGACTCACAGGAAAGACACTCTGGAGAAAGAGAGCTCTTCTGAACATTGATTTTCCAACCATATTGCAAGAGAAATAACAACAGCCTGAACCAAAATATTGTCCAGGTATGGAGCTACTGAAATAACCTGAGCTCTGATTACAGACAAAAGGGACCCCAGAAGCCAGACCAAACAGAAGAGCCACAGACAAAAAAATGTTTGTCTAGAAAAGCAAATCTCAGGAACTGAAAATGCTATTTGTATATTGGGATATAAAGGTAGGCATCCTTCAAATATATGGTAGACCTGAGTTGGCCTTGTTAAAAAAGAGGAATGAAAGTTCTGATTGTTTTTATTTTGAAAGTTTAGAACTTGTTTAAGGTCTTTATATCCAAAATAGGCCTGAAAGTTACCTAATCTTTGGAACTATGAGACGGTTGGAATAAAAACCATGGCCTTGTTCAGCAAAAGGAACTGAACAAATAACTCCCATGAGTTCTAGATCTAGAACACACTGAAACAAGGCTTGTGCCTTTATTGGGTTCTTTGGAGTGTTGGACAGAAGACTTCTTCCTCTGGGAAGCCTTGATATGAAGCCTATTCTGTATCCCTGTGAAGCAATGGCTAATACCATAGGATCTCAAATGGACTGAGCCCAGGCCTTCTGAAAAAGATGTAATGTGCCTTCTACCAGAAGAAGATCTGGTTTTGGGGCCACACCTTCATGCTGACTTAGTAGCAGTGGAAGGCTTTTTTGACAGCTTAGACTTGTTCCAAATGGAAGAAAACTTCCAGGGTGCTCTGGAAAAGTCATTCTTTTATGGAGAAGGTTAGTAGATTGGCAAAAGCCCTGCCCTTCTCCTTGGATTTTTTTTTTTGTCCTGAAGGAGAAAAGCTCCTTTACCTCCAGTCACAGTAGAAATAATAATTTCCATACCAGGACCAAATAAAATCTTTCCTTAAAAGGGAAGAGACAAAAGTCTGTACTTAGAAACCATATCAGATGACCAAGATTTCAGTCACCATATTATTGGCATTAATCCTGATAATGTCAACAATTGCATCACAGATTAATGCATTGGCTGACCTAATAGACAATGTTGAAAATCCTCATCCATAGAGTCGTCTGAAATTTGATCAGAAAAATTGTCACACCATAGAGTAGAGGCTGTTGCAACATAGGCTATACTAACAACTGGTCTGAATAAGAGACCGGTTTGCTGAAAAGCCTTTTAATGACAAGACTCTAATTTCCTGTCCATAGGATTCTTGAAAGAAGTACTGTCCTCCAAAGGAATAGTAGTACACCTTGACAAGTTAGAAATGGCTTTGTTTTACAAAGTTCCAAATTAGAAAATTGTAACAGAAACATCTTTTTAAAATTTTAAGCTGGACTATAAGGAATACCAGGCATTACCCATTCCTTGGTAATTATTTCAGCAACTGCATCTGGAACAGGAAAAACCTCAGAAGCCTTAGCAGCAGGCTTGAATATTAGACTTCTAACGTACATAATACTTCTTTCATTTTCTAATTTAAACATGAAGGAAGATAAATCTAAGTCTTGCTCAATAACAGACTCTTGCTCTTCGGAATTATATTCACACTCAGAAGACAAATCTAAAGAGTCTGATTCTGAATTCTTCAGGAGCTCTTTAGAGCTTATTTAGATTTTAGCATATCAGAATGAGGAGATAAATCAACAGTCAGACGATAGTAACTATTTTGCATAATACACATTTAAATTAAATAGCAAAATCGGTGAATCTACCTTTTAAAAGATCAATGTTCACAGTACTGGGGACAGTTCCAGTATACTCCATATTAGAAAATTAATAATGATAGATAAATGTAAATGTACTCAAATTAATACACCACTGTGTAATTCTGCACCATATGCATAATAAAATTACTTCAGGGATGTTTAGATAAAACCAGAGAGTAAAATAAAGGAGATAAAGGACACAGTAACCAACTGGGAAACCTCAGTGAAATGACAGCAATAAATAATAGCAATCACATTTTTTTCTTTGATAGCAAACAAGTAATTAGCAAAACATAATTTTAAAATTAAGAATAGCAATTTGGCAATCTTACCCCCTCCATAGATGATATACACTATGGTCAGCTCAGGAGTTGATCCGTAAGGAAAACTATCTCCTGCACAGCAACAGTGAACTCTCAACAAAGGGCAGGTAATTAGTGTGTGAAGGAATATTAACTACCACACTGCCAAAGTATATCCCATATTAACAAAATGACACTATTCTGAATCGGAAGCACAATTTAGTGGAGCGCAATGGATAAAGATATGCGACATGAAGCCGTTGTGTGCTATTGTATGGAAAAAAAAGAAGGAATGCACCTGCATAGCACTAGCAAAGCAAATAATCAACAAGATCAAATAAAATATTTAAAGGAGTTGCTAAATGTCTTAAGATGTGTAAACAAATGATCATAACACTAAAAAGCTTCCCAGAACACTGTACTGCCCTTTAAGCAATATACATAAGTCAGCAAGACTAAGTAATTGAAGTGGCGTAAAACTATCTAAGACACAAAATTATCTTTTTCTGACTCTTTACACAATAGCAAGTTATTTTAAAGCAAAAGCAAGAAAAATAACCAATACACATATTCTGCACATTTTTAATACATATAATCAAACGTTTATAATAGTCTCAAAAAGTGTTTCATGATCTGACAGCATTAAAGGCACACAAAAGTCAAAATTAAACTTTCATGACTCAGACAGAGCATATCGTTTTAAGACACTTTAAATACACTTGTATCAATTGTATGTTGTTCTCTTAGTATCCTTTATTGAAAAGCATATTTGCATTTCCTCAGCTGCAACATTGAAAAGCATACCACGGGATGCTCAGAAGTAATGCAGAAGTGCATTGCTGCTTGTGAGCGGACTTTAATTATGCATTTAACCCGTTGCAGGGGTTAATCACATACAGCCAGATTACGAGTTTTGCGTTATGAGTGGCTCGCTAATAACTTGCAAGTTATTTCCACCGCTCACCTTTAATAGCGCTGCTATTACAGGTTTGCAAAAGCCCGGCATTTGCGGGCAATATGGCTGTGTTGAGCTCCATACCGCACACAAATACCAGCGCTGCTTTGAGCTTCTTTGACGTGCTCGTGCACGATTTCCCCATAGACATCAATGGGGAGAGCTGGCTAAAAAAAAAGCCTAACACCTGCAATGACGGAGCGTAAAGCTCCGTAACGCAGCCACTATACTAAAGTTATTAACCCCTAAATCTCTGGCCTCCCACACTTAATGACACAAAATAAAAAAAGAAATTATCAAAAATAAAAATGAATTACTACTAATCTAATAGCCCTATCAAAATAAAAATGCCCCCCCAAAATAAAAAAACCCTAGCCTACACTAAACTGCCAATAGCCCTTAAAAGGGCCAAAGAAATCAGCTATTTTACCTGTAAAAAAAAAAATACAACCAACCCCCCAACAGTAAAACCCACCACCCACACAACCAACCCCCCAAATAAAATCCTATCTAAATAAATCTAAGCTCCCCCTTTCCCTTAAAAGGGCATTTGGATGGGCATTGCCCTTAAAAGGGCATTTAGCTCTTTTACATTGCCCAAACCCTAAGCTAAAAATAAAATCCACCCAATAAACCCTTAATAAAACCTGACACTAACCCCAGAAGATCCACTTACAGTTTTGGAAGACCGGACATCCATTTTCATCCAGCCGGGAGAAGTCTTCATCCAAGCGGCAACAAGTCCTCAACAAAGTCGGGAGAAGTCTTCATCCAAGCGGCAAGAAGTCGTCCTCCAGATTGGCAGAAGTCTTCATCCAGACGCATCTTCTATCTTCATCCTTCCAACGCGGGGCGGCTCCATCTTCAAGACATCTGGCGCGGAGCATCCTCTTTATACGGTCCCAGCCATAAACTGAAGGTTCCCTTTAAGGGACATCATCCAAGATGGCGTCCCTTAAATTCCGATTGGCTGATGGAATTCTATAAACCAATCGCAATTAAAGGGTAAATCAGACAATAGGATTGAGCTTCAATCCTATTGGCTGACCCAATCAGCCAGTGGGATTGAGCTTGAATTCTATTGGCTGTTCCAATCATTGGGGGCAGCAGATTAGGGGTTAATAAGTGTAGTTAGGTGGCAGCGATTTTGGGGGCAGCAGATTAGGGGTTAATAACAGTAATGTAGGTTGCAGCGATGTTAGGGACAGCAGATTATGGGTTAATAAATGTATGTAGGTGGCAATGACATTGGAGACAGCAGATTAGGTGTTAATAATATTTAACTAGTGTTTGCGATGTGGGAGTACAGCAGTTTAGAGGATAATATGTTTATTATAGTGGCAGCGATGTCCAGAGTAGCATATTAGGGTTTAATTATTTTATTGTTTGCGATGCGGGAGGGCCTCGGTTTAGGGGTTAATAGATAGTTTATGGGTGTTAGTGTACTTTGTAACACTTTAGTTATGAGTTTTATGCTACAGCTTTATAGCGTAAAACTCATAACTACTGACTTTCAGGTGGCAGGACAGATCTTGTAGTTATAGGCTTTTTTTTTCGCCGGACAGGCATACTCGTAATACCGGCGCTATGGAAGTCCCATTGAAGAAAGGACTTTTTGAAAGGTGCGGTAGTTACGTTGCGTAACGGCCAAAAAGGTGTGCGGTACAGCTATACCTGCAAGACTCGTAATAGCAGCAGTAGTGAAAAAGCAGCGTTATGAGCCATAACGCAAAACTCGTAATCTAGCTGATAGTTATTTGCAAGCAATAATGCAATAATCAAAGGCTATTGCATATGAGAACATTTTCTTGTTTCACTTGAATATCACTTTGAGACACTGGCAATATTCAACATTCTTTTTGTTTAACCGCCTCCTGATTATACTGGGCTTCCTGTGATACTTTGCGATATTAGTTCACATTTTTTTTATGACGACAAATTCTACTGTATATTATTTGAAAATCTGTGACAACATTAAACTATTAAATATATGTAAATAAACAAAATTAAATTTGCTTCTAGCCCATAAAAATTAACAGTAATACCTACTATGATTAAGTTATTATGCATATTATAATGTTAAGCTGTGAGTGAAGAGAATAGTAATAATTATTGCAGTTCAGTTTTAACGTACTTTGACTTCATTTTGGCTGTCGTGAAGGTAAAAACTAAAATGTTAATTGGTATTTGTAGTAATATAGCTGGCATCATTCTGAAACCAATGGACTGAAGCACAGAAAATGCATCCTCGGGGGATAAACAAGGTTTGACAAAACAAGGACATAAAAAGTACAGCACAATGAAGACAGCACAGTGCATTTCGAAATATACGCTTCCTAGTGGGCAACTGCAACTCTAGTACACCAAAAAATAAATACATATATTTACACATATATGTGCATCATTTTTATCACTAAACCTTCTTTGTTTTATAAACACACACACACAAAGATGTTATAAATCACACTGTTCATGTGCATGTCTACATTCTCAAGCAAATGCAGCACCACTGGTCTAAACTGTCTCTTTCAATTAAACTTTCACTCCAACACAACATACTAAATGCAAGCGTAACCAGAAAAAATAACTGCACCCTCTTGCTTTAGATCAGTGCATAGATGTCAAAGGGACGTGCAATTTACTATCACCTACCTAGATTACGAGTTTTGCGTTAACGAGCCGTTTTCCCTCACCGCTCAGTTGCAGACAACGCTGGTATTACTGGTTTTTACAAACCCGGCGTTAGCCGCAAAAAAGTGAGCGTTGAGCAAAATTTAGCTCCACATCTTACCTCAATACCAGCGCTGCTTACGGTAGTGGTGAGCTGGTAAAACATGCTCGTGTACGATTTCACCATAGGAATCAATGGGGTAGAGCCGGCTGAAAAAAATCTAACACCTGCAAAAAAGCAGCGTAAAGCTCCTAACGCAGCCCCATTGATTTATATTGGGAAATAAAAGTTATGTCTACACCTAACACCCTAACATGAACCCCGAGTCTAAACACCCCTAATATTACACTTATTAACCCCTATTCTGCCGCCCCAGACATCGCCGCCACCTGCATTATATTATTAACCCCTAATCTGCTGCTCCGGACACCGCCGCCACCTACATTATAGTTATGAACCCCTAATCTGCCGCCCCCAATGTTTCCGCAACCTAACTAAATTTATTAACCCCTAATCTGCCGCCCACGTCGCCACCACTATATTAAAGTTATTAACCCCTAAACCTAAGTCTAACCCTAACATCCCCTAACTTAAATATAATTATAATAAATCTAAATAAAATTAATACAATTAACTAAATTATTCCTATTTAAAACTAAATAGTTACCTATAAAATAAACCCTAAACTAGCTACAATATAACTAATAGTTACATTGCGTCTAGCTTAGGGTTTATTTTTATTTTACAGGCAACTTTGTATTTATTTTAACCAGGTATAATAGTTATTAAATAGTTATTAACTATTTAATAACTTCCTAGTTAAAATAAAGACAAATTTACCTGTAAAATAAAACCTAACCTATGTTACAATTACACCTAACACTACACTATAATTAAATAAATTACCTAAACTAAATACAATTAATTACAATTTAAAAAAATTATCTAAAGTACGAACCCCCCCCCCCACTAAATTACAGAAAATAATAAAATAATTACAAGATTTTTAAACTAATTACACCTAATCTAATCCCCCTAATAAAATAAAAAAGCCCCCCAAAATAATAAAAAGCCCTACCCTATACTAAATTACAAATAGCCCTTAAAAGGGCCTTTTGCGGGGCATTGCCCCAAAGTAATCAGCTCTTTTACCTGTAAAAAAAATTACAATACCCCCCAACATTAAAACACACCACCCACACACCCAGCCCTACTCTAAAACCCACCCAATCCCCCCTTAATAAAACCTAACACTAAACCCTTGAAGATCACCCTACCTTGAGAAGTCTTCACCCAACCGGGCCGAAGTCTTCATCCAAGCTGGGAAGAAGAGGTCCTCCAGACGAGCAGAAGTCTTCATCCAGATGGCATCTTCTATCTTCATCCATCCGGCGCGGAGCGGAGCTGGTCCATCTTCAAGACATCCGACATGGAGCATCCTTCCTGGCCGACGAATGAATGTTCCTTTAAGTGACGTTACCCAAGATTTCTATCAGCCAATCGAATTAAGGTAGGAAAAATCCTATTGGCTGATACAATCAGCCAATAGGATTGAACTTCACTCCTATTGGCTGATTGGAACAGCCAATAGAATGCGAGCTCAATCCTATTTGCTTTTTATTATTTTTATTTTTTTTATTTTATTAGGGGGATTAGATTAGGTGTAATTAGTTTAAAAAACTTGTAATTATTTTATTATTTTCTGTAATTTAGCGGGGGGTTGTAGTTAATTGTAGTTAATTTAGGGAATTCATTTAAATGTAGTGTAGTGTTAGGTGTTATTGTAACTTAGTTTTTTTTATTTTACAGGTAAATTTGTCTTTATTTTAAGTAGGTAGCTATTAAATAGTTAATAACTATTTAATAACTATTCTACCTAGTTAAAATAAATACAAAGTTGCCTGTAAAATAAAAATAAATCCTAAAATAGCTACAATGTAACTATTAGTTATATTGTAGCTATATTAGGGTTTATTTTATAGGTATTTAGTTTTAAATAGGAATACTTTAGTTAATTGTAGTAATTTTATTTAGATTTATTTAAATTATAATTAAGTTAGGGGGGTTAGGGTTAGACTTAGGTTTAGGGGTTAAGAACTTTAATATAGTGGCGGCGACATTGGGGGGCGGCAGATTAGGGGTTAATACATGTAGGTAGGTGGCGTCGATGTTAGGGATGGCAGATTAGGGGTTAATAAAATTTAACTAATGTTTGCGAGGCGGGAGTGCAGCGGTTTAGGGGTTAATATATTTATTATAGTGGCAGCGCTGTCCGGTTCGGCAGATTAGGGGTTAAAATATTTATTATAGTGTTTGCGCTGTGGGGGGGGGGGGGGCTCTGTTTAGGGGTTAATAGGTAGTTTATGGGTGTTAGTGTACTTTTTAGGACTTTAGTTAAGAGTTTTATGCTACGGCGTTGTAGTGTAAAACTCTTAACTACTGACTTTAAAATGCGGTACCAGTCTTGACAGGAGAGGGTCTACCGCTCACTTTTAGTTAGACTCGTAATACCGGCGCTATGCAAGTCCCATTGAAAAAATAGGATACGCAATTGACGTAAGTGGATTTGCGTTATTTTCGAGTCTGGCCAAAAAAGGGAGCGGTACACATGTACCTGCAGGACTCGTAATACCAGCGGGCGTTAAAAAGCAGCGTTGGGACCTCTCAACGCTGCTTTTTAAGGCTAATGCAAGACTCGTAATCTAGGCGTATATTTTTTAACTATAGGAGATGGGCCTTAATATTAAAAATCTTCTATTTTACACCAAAATGTAATATACCACTATACACTCCTGGGAGCTCTGCCTTTTGCTGTTGTAACCAAGCCATAAAAGGAATACAGAACTTATAATTGAATTCCACATAAAGGGCTAGGTTATGAGGAATATGTATATATACACACACACACATATATATATATATTTACAATAAATAGGGTATTTTCCTGTAAGTGAAGAACATTGGAATGTGAAATAAGATACATTATGCTTACCTGATAATTTCATTTTCATCTGTTGGAGGAGAGTTCACTGCTTCATTCATTACAGACACCCCAGCCAAAGGCTTAAATACCTCCCCCACTCCCCTCATCCCCCAGTCATTCTGCCAAGGGAACAAGGAACAGTAGGAGAAATATCAGGGCATAAATGGTGCCAGAAGAATAATATTACATTTAGGTCCGCCCCCCAGAGAAATGGGCGAGAGCAGTGGACTCTCCTCCCACAGATAGAAATTATCAGGTAAGCATAATTTATTTTTTCCATCTTAATGGGAGGAGAGTCCACTGCTTCATTAATTAATTGTGGGAACAAATACCCAAGCTGTAGAGTACACTTGAATGAACAAAAGCGGGAGGGAAAAAGGAGGCGGACCCTATACTGAGGGCTCCATAGCCTGCAGAACTTTTCTCACAAAAGCTGCTTCTGCCGAAGCAAAAACATCAAATTTGTAAAATCTTGCAAAAGTATGTAAAGAGGACCAAGTAGCCACCTTACAAAACTGCTCCATAGAAGCCTCGTTCTTAAGGCCCAAGAAGAGGCCACAGCTCTAGATGAATGAGCCGTAATCCTCAGAGGAGGCTTATGTCCCACTGTCTCAATGCGAAAGAGACCCTCTGACCCCCATGCTTCCCAGGAAGAGAACAAACAGAGAAATAAGTTTGTCTAAATTCTTTCATGGCCTGAAGATAGAACTTCAAGGCACACACCACATCCAGAATTACGTTGAAAATGTTCCTTCAACGAAGAAAAATTAGGACATAGGAAGGAACCACAATGTCTTGATTGATTTTGCAAATTGACAGAACCTTAGTAAGAAAACCTAACTAGGTTCGTAGAACAGCCTTATCAGCATGGAAAGCCAAATAAGGAGGGACGCATTGCAAGGCAGTAATCATAGATATTCTGCGCGCATAGAAGCAATAGCCTGTTGAAAAGGAACCTTCCAAGACATAATTTAATGTCCACTTTATGCGTAGGCTCCAATGGAACCCGTGCAAAACCCAAAGAACAAGATTAAAACCCCAAGGAGGAGCAATAGATCTAAACACAGGTCTGATCCTAGCAGAGCCTTAACAAGTGACTGCACATCAGGAAGCTCAGCAAACCTCCTGTGCAGTAACACAGACAGGGCCGAAATCTGTCCCCTCGGGGGACTTGCAGAAAGGCCCTTCAACAGTTCATCCTGGAGCACAGAATAAGTAGGTCCTCCACACCTTATGACAGATGTGACGAGTAACCAGCTACGAGCTTGAATGAGAGTAAAATAAAACTCTCAGAAAACCCTCTCTTAGCTAGGACTAGGCGTTCAATCCCTACACAGTCAGCCTCAGAGATCTAGACATAGATAAACAAATAGACCTTGGTCAGCAGATCCCTGCAACAAGGTAACTTCCACGGAGGAGATAACGACATCCCCACTAGTTTGTGAACCATATCATTCAGGGCCAGACGGAGCAATCAATATCACTGACGCCTGCTTGATTCGAGCCACTACACTAGGAAGTCGTGGTAACGGCCGGAAAAGATAAATTAGATTGAACCACAGAGGCACCGCTAATGCATCTGTTAGCTCTGCCTGAGGATCCCTGCACCTCGACCCATATCTGGGTAGCTTGGTATTGAGACGTCATAAGATTGTCCTCTTGCAAATCTCTGCAAACACTTGGGATGGAGAGACCAACCTCCCAGATTAAAGTATTGTCTGCTGAGGAAATCTGCTTCCCAGTTGTCCACACCCGGAATGTGGATTGCTGACAGCGAACAATGTGGGTCTCCGCCCACTCCAGAAACCGAGATACATCCCTCATAGCTAGGGAGCTTCTCGTTCCCCCTGGTGGTTGATGGAAGCCACTGAGGATGTATTTACTTATTGGAATCTGATAAACTGGGAAGAACCCATCAGAGGCCAAGTGTTCAGAGCATTGTATATTGCCCGAAGATCCAAAATGCGATCGGGAAGGAGCATTTCCTCCTGAGACCATAAGCCCTATGTCTTCCTGGCACCCCAAACAGCTCCCCATCCTGACAGACTCGCAACCGTAGTCACAATCACCCAGGATGGTTTTGAGACGGACATCCCTTGGGACAAGAGATCCAAACAAAAACACCAAGAGAGCGATTCTCTCGATCAGTTGTCCAGAGAAATCTGTGGAGACAGATCCGAATGATCGCCATTCCACTGCTTCAGCATGCACAGTTGCAACAGTCTGAGGTGAAACCTGACAAAGGAAATTATGTCCATGCTAGACAACATGAGACCAATCACCTCCATACTCCGAGCGACAGATGCCCTAAGGAGGTCTGGAGAGCAAGACATGTTGAAGCTAGCCTGCAATGTCTCTGGCCTGCCAGAAATATTTTCATGTCTATGGAGACTAATATATTATCCGAGAATTCTACCCTGGTACTTGATACAAGCAAATTCTCTCTAGGTTTATCTTCCATCCATGGAATTGAAAAATACAGAGGAGAGATGCCGAATGGTCCATTCTCCGAAAAATTTATTGGAGAATGCTGTGTTGGCCGGGAATCAACCCGGGTCAACTACTTGGTGCTCACCACTATACCAGCTATATCAAACAGAAGATCAATAAACTGGAAGTACTGGTCAAAGGAATGGAAACCTTAGGGACTGGAAGTGGTCATTGAGGATTGGTACGTGAAGACAGCATCCTTCAGATCTATCGTGGTCATAAACTGCCTTTCTTGAACGAGGGGAAGAATGAACCTATTGTCTCCCTCTTGAACGAGGGGACATATAAAAACTTGCTTAAGCATCTTAGGTCCCAATCGGACGTAAAATGCTCTCCTTCTTTGGGACCACGAAAAGGTTTGAATAGTATCCCAAACCTCTCACAGCGATAGGCACCAGGACAATAACTCCTAAGAGGAAAGATCATGCACGCACCCCAGAAGGTTTCCCTTCCTTCTCGTCAGAAAGACAGAAGAGAGAGGAGGAAAACTGCCCTTGGGTGGCAGAAAATTTAAACTATCTTGTAACCCTGAGCTATGACCTCCAGGACCCATGGATCCTGCACGTCCCTGAACCAAGCAACTGAAAGAGCGACAGTCTGCCCCTATACGATCCAGAAGAGGACCGGGGACCACCCGTTCATGCCGACTTCTTGCTCTGTTTAGATTAATTCCAGGACTGAGCCGGCTTCCAAGAGCTCTTGGTTTACTCTGGCCAGCGGAGGACTGCTGACATGGGCTTTATCCAAACGAGAAGAAATAAATTGTCCCTTAGACTCGTTCATATTCTCATGTGGTAGAAGGGCATCCTTGCCCCCTCGGCCGTGGAGATAATTGAGTCCAGGCCCGGACCAAACAAAATCATTCCCTTAAAGGGAAGGGAAAGAAGTATAGACTTAGTCATATCCGCAGACCATGACTTCAGCCAGAGCCCGATGGGCCTGAACAGAAAAAGCTGAAGTTTTAGTATTCAGGCGAATAATCTGCCTAATAGCATTACAGATAAAAGAATTAGCAACCCTCAAGGCCGTAAATCTTTTCCTGAGTAACGTCGAGGGGACCTCTCCACCCTGATCAATCTACTCAAAGGTAGTTTCTCCAGCAACCGCGGCAACGGCCCCCTCCGTTTGAAACAAATATCCGTATGTTCAAACAACTTTCTTAACAGAGTTTCCATTCTTTATCCATGGGCTCCTAAAACAAAAAGCTATCCTCAAACGGGACAGTAATACGTTTAGCAAGGGTGAAGATAGCGCCATCCCTTTTAGGGTCAGAACCTCACAACTGCACTGAGAGTCCAGGACCGGGAACATATTGTTAAAGGGAGAAGAGAGGAACAATCCAGTTCCATTCATTCTTAATAATGTTTGCCATATAACAGGGGAAGGGAAGGGTAAGGTACCACCCTGTTCTCAGACTATCAAATTTAGGGATCAGAAGGTTGCTCAGGCATTTGGCCTCTGGAATCACTGAATTCTGAAAGCATTTCATCTTGCTCTTCCCTTAGAAAAAAGTGCAAATTCCTAAAACTAAAGTCTGGTTCCTCCGTTGCCGGAGGTTTAGAGGCAGCAGACTCCAACCCAGAATGTTCATACTCTGAAGTCTCAGAAAGAACTTCATCCTCGGATAACCCTATCAGTTAAATCCAATAAATTATCTGATGTACTCTGGGAAGGAGTGCAATATGTAACCTTTCACTTGCACTTAGCAGAGCAAGGTAAAGCATTAAAGGCCGCAGACACCGCCGTCTGAGCTGCGCAGTAATGTCTGGTGACAAAATTGCCCCATCCAGGTGGAGGATCAGCAATGCTACGGGAAACTGCATGTGTAGAGAGATAAGCATGTAGGGTACGAACTCCAATAGACGACAAATCCTCAGAGGTGGACGGCTCAGTGGTATCAAACATGTTTGATATTGTCACATTATCAAGGCATATGGAACATAATTTAAAAGGGCGGAACTAAGGCCTCCTCACAATATAAACAGGAATTACTCATTAGACATAGAGGGAGAGCCCTCTAAGTAACTGAATCCTCCATCGCTAGTGCAATAACCGGAGAACTATAGAAAATAAAACATTTTATTTTATTTAAAAAACAAAACAAAAAAAAAATGCACTTTTATATCCCAATGGCTGGGGCACTCACCACCTCTCATGACCCAGACAGTACAGAGAGTTAGGACTCCACTCTGATTGACACCCGGTCAGGAAGAGAGAAGAATCACATGGTGCACAATGCAGGACCAACCCTGCTATGAGAAAAAGCGTGCCAAGCTTGTAAGCTGCATGGCTTTCAAAGTGAAAGTGAAACCTGTATATTCCATAACAGCCTATGAGCCCATAACATCTCACACATAAAGCAGTATAAAATCAAATAAACATATAAGATTATTCCCCCTGTTCAATAATCCCCCTCATGAGATATTAACCCTTGATTCTATACAGATAAAAGGAGTCACACTGTGACCCTGTCTTCTAGCGATATCATACATGTATACAAAATGAAACAATCTTACCAGAATCTACGCTGTGGAACAGGAACACGGCCTTTCTAGTGTGACGGGTTAGTAGCATCGCTTTTGACATGGACTTGAGAGCAGAAAGCAGGCAGCAAAACTCGTCAACTCTGATTGCTTATGGAGCTGTTAATCTGAGTCTGGATGGTTTTGCAGAGAGACTCTCCCTGCATCTTCGGACTCTAACTTTCACCCATGCTCTAGCTGAAAGGCTGACAGGACTGCTTAAAACTCCAGTCCCATTGCGAAGAGTACTACCCTCCATAAGAGACTACTCTGAATCGTCCGACACTTCTCTGCCAAACTCCTGTGACAAAAGGCAAAGAATGACTGGGGGATGAGGGGAGTGGGAGAGGTGTTTAAGCCTTTGGCTGGGGGTGTCTTTGCCTCCGCCTGGTGGCCAGGTTCTTTATTCCCACAAGTAATAAATGAAGCAGTAGACTCTACTCCCATTAAGATGGAAATGTACAGTAAATATACAGTGAAACATATAAATACATCTGCACACACACACACACACACACACATATATATATATATATATATATATATATATATATATATATATATATATATATATATATATATATATATATATATATATATATATATATACATACAAACTCAGTTGTTGAATCTGCCCTCCTGGTTCAACCACCTGTACTTCCACTCCAATAATATAATCAACACACAAACAGTGAAGTCACAGGATTTTCACAAATTGTGAAAAACAGAATTTATGTTTACCTGATAAATTACTTTCTCCAACGGTGTGTCCGGTCCACGGCGTCATCCTTACTTGTGGGATATTCTCCTCCCCAACAGGATATGGCAAAGAGCCCAGCAAAGCTGGTCACATGATCCCTCCTAGGCTCCGCCTACCCCAGTCATTCGACCGACGTTAAGGAGGAATATTTGCATAGGAGAAACCATATGTTACCGTGGTGACTGTAGTTAAAGAAAATAAATTATCAGACCTGATTAAAAAAACCAGGGCGGGCCGTGGACCGGACACACCGTTGGAGAAAGTAATTTATCAGGTAAACATAAATTCTGTTTTCTCCAACATAGGTGTGTCCGGTCCACGGCGTCATCCTTACTTGTGGGAACCAATACCAAAGCTTTAGGACACGGATGAAGGGAGGGAGCAAATCAGGTCACCTAAATGGAAGGCACCACGGCTTGCAAAACCTTTCTCCCAAAAATAGCCTCAGAAGAAGCAAAAGTATCAAATTTGTAAAATTTAGAAAAGTGTGCAGTGAAGACCAAGTCGCTGCCTTACATATCTGATCAACAGAAGCCTCGTTCTTGAAGGCCCATGTGGAAGCCACAGCCCTAGTGGAGTGAGCTGTGATTCTTTCAGGAGGCTGCCGTCCGGCAGTCTCATAAGCCAATCGGATAATGCTTTTAATCCAGAAGGAGAGAGAGGTAGAATTTTGCTTTTTGACCTCTCCGTTTACCAGAATAAACAACAAACAAAGACAAAGTTTGTCTGAAATCCTTAGTAGCTGCTAAGTAAAATTTGAGAGCACGAACTACATCCAAGGTGTGCAACAAACGTTCCTTCTTTGAAACTGGATTAGGACACAAAGAAGGCACAACTATCTCCTGGTTAATGTTTTTGTTAGAAACAACTTTTGGAAGAAAACCAGGTTTAGTACGCAAAACCACCTTATCTGCATGGAACACCAGATAAGGAGAAGAACACTGCAGAGCAGATAATTCTGAAACTCTTCTAGCAGAAGAAATTGCAACCAAAAACAAAACTTTCCAAGATAATAACTTAATATCAACGGAATGTAAGGGTTCAAACGGAACCCCCTGAAGAACTGAAAGAACTAGGTTGAGACTCCAAGGAGGAGTCAAAATTTTGTAAACAGGCTTGATTCTAACCAGAGCCTGAACAAAGGCTAGAACATCTGGCACAGCTGCCAGCTTTTTGTGAAGTAACACAGACAAGGCAGAAATCTGTCCCATCAAGGAACTTGCAGATAATCCTTTTTCCAATCCTTCTCGAAGGAAGGATAGACTCTTAGGAATCTTAACCTTGTCCCAAGGGAATCCTGCAGATTCACACCAACAGATATACCAAATTATGTGGTAATTTTTCTGGTTACAGGCTTTCAGGCCTGAACAAGAGTATTAATAACAGAATCTGAGAACCCTCGCTTTGATAAGATCAAGCGTTCAATCTCCAAGCAGTCAGCTGGAGTGGGTCGAACGGAGCTAGAACAAGAAGGTCTCGTCTCAAAGGTAGCTTCCATGGTGGAGCCGATGACATATTCACCAGATCTGCATACCAAGTCCTGCGTGGCCACGCAGGAGCTATCAAAATCACCGACGCCCTCTCCTGATTGATCCTGGCTACCAGCCTGGGGATGGGAGGAAACGGCGGGAACACATAAGCTAGTTTGAAGGTCCAAGGTGCTACTAGTGCAACCACTAGAGCCGCCTTGGGATCCCTGGATCTGTACCCGTAGTAAGGAACTCTGAAGTTCTGACGAGAGGCCATCAGATCCATGTCTGGAATGCCCCACGGTTGAGTGACTTGGGCAAAGATTTCCGGATGGAGTTCCCACTCCCCCGGATGCAATGTCTGACGACTCAGAAAATCCGCTTCCCAATTTTCCCCTCCTGGGATGTGGATAGCAGACAGGTGGCAGGAGTGAGACTCCGCCCATAGAATGATTTTGGTCACTTCTTCCATCGCTAGGGAACTCCTTGTTCCCCCCTGATGGTTGATGTATGAACTTGGCCCTCGCTAGCTGAGGCCAAGCTTTGAGAGCATTGAATATCGCTCTCAGTTCCAGAATATTTATCGGTAGAAGAGATCCTACCCGAGACCAAAAACCCTGAGCTTTCAGGGATCCCCAGACCGCGCCCCAGCCCATCAGACTGGCGTCGGTCGTGACAATGACCCACTCTGGTCTGCGGAAGGTCATCCCTTGTGACAGGTTGTCCAGGGACAGCCACCAACGGAATGAGTCTCTGGTCCTCTGATTTACTTGTATCTTCGGAGACAAGTCTGAATAGTCCCCATTCCACTGACTGAGCATGAACAGTTGTAATGGTCTTAGATGAATGCGCACAAAAGGAACTATGTCCATTGCCGCTACCATCAAACCTATCACTTCCATGCACTGCGCCATGGAAGGAAGAGGAACGGAATGAAGTAACCGACAAGAGTCTAGAAGTTTTGTTTTTCTGGCTTCTGTCAGAAAAATCCTCATTTCTAAGGAGTCTATTATAGTTCCCAAGAAGGGAACCCTCGTTGACGGAGATAGAGAACTCTTTTCCACGTTCACTTTCCATCCGTGAGATCTGAGAAAGGCCAGGACAATGTCCGTGTGAGCCTTTACTTGAGGAAGGGACGACGCTCGAAAAAGAATGTCGTCCAAGTAAGGTACTACAGCAATGCCCCTTGGTCTTAGCACCGCCAGAAGGGACCCTAGTACCTATGAGAAAATCCTAGGAGCAGTGGCTAATCCGAAAGAAAACGCCACGAACTGGAAATGCTTGTCCAGGAATTCAAACCTTAGGAACCGATGATGTTCCTTGTGGGTAGGAATATGTAGATACGCATCCTTGAAATCCACCTTGGTCATGAATTGACCTTCCTGGATGGAAGGAATAAGTGTTCGAATGGTTTCCATCTTGAACGATGGAACCTTGAGAAACTTGTTCAAGATCTTGAGATCTAAGATTGGTCTGAACGTTCCCTCTTTTTTGGGAACTATGAACAGATTGGAGTAGAACCCCATCCCTTGTTCTCCTAATGGAACAGGATGAATCACTCCCATTTTTAGCAGGTCTTCTACCCAATGTAAGAATGCCTGTCTTCTTATGTGGTCTGAAGACAACTGAGACCTGTGGAACCTCCCCCTTGGAGGAAGCCCCTTGAACTCCAGAGAATAACCTTGGGAGACTATTTCTAGCGCCCAAGGATCCAGAACATCTCTTGCCCCAGCCTGAGCGAAGAGAGAGAGTCTGCCCCCCACCAGATCCGGTCCCGGATCGGGGGCCCGCATTTCATGCTGTCTTGGTAGCAGTGGCAGGTTTCCTGGCCTGCTTTCCTTTGTTCCAGCCTTGCATAGGTCTCCAGGCTGGATTGGCTTGAGAAGAATTACCTTCCTGCTTAGAGGACGTAGCCCTTGGGGCTGATCCGTTTCTGCGAAAGGGACGAAACTTAGGTTTATTTTTGGTCTTGAAAAGACCTATCCTGAGGAAGGGCGTGGCCCTTGCCCCCAGTGATATCAGAGATAATCTCTTTCAAGTCAGGGCCAAAGAGTGTTTTCCCCTTGAAAGGAATGTCAAGCAATTTGTTCTTGGAAGACGCTTGCACACCAAATTTGGAAGCTTTAACCCTTAAAATAACGGAACCGGAGCCGTTTTTATATTTAACCCCTTTACAGTCCCTGGAATCTGCTTTGCTGAGACCCAACCAAGCCCAAAGGGGAATACGATACCAAATGATGCCTTCAGAAAGACTTTTCTATGTATCAGAGCTCCACACACATGCAGCTGCACGCCATGCTGTCCTCAAAAACAAGTGCGCCATTCCGGCGCGAAAATGAGGCTCTGACTATGATTAGGGAAAGCCCCTAAAGAATAAGATGTCAAAAACAGTGCCTGCCGATATAATCATATCACAATACCCAGAATAAATGATTCCTCAAGGCTAAATATGTGTTAATAATGAATCGATTTAGCCCAGAAAAAGTCTACAGTCTTAATAAGCCCTTGTGAAGCCCTTATTTACTATCTTAATAAACATGGCTTACCGGATCCCATAGGGAAAATGACAGCTTCCAGCATTACATCGTCTTGTTAGAATGTGTCATACCTCAAGCAGTAAGAGACTGCACACTGTTCCCCCAACTGAAGTTAATTGCTCTCAACAGTCCTGTGTGGAACAGCCATGGATTTTAGTTACGGTGCTAAAATCATTTTCCTCATACAAACAGAAATCTTCATCTCTTTTCTGTTTCTGAGTAAATAGTACATACCAGTACTATTTTAAAATAACAAACTCTTGATTGAATAATAAAAACTACAGTTAAACACTAAAAAACTCTAAGCCATCTCCGTGGAGATGTTGCCTGTACAACGGCAAAGAGAATGACTGGGGTAGGCGGAGCCTAGGAGGGATCATGTGACCAGCTTTGCTGGGCTCTTTGCCATTTCCTGTTGGGGAGGAGAATATCCCACAAGTAAGGATGACGCCGTGGACCGGACACACCTATGTTGGAGAAATCCTGTGACTTCACTGTTTGTGTGTTGATGATATATATATATATATATATATATATATATATATATATATATACACACACTTTTAAACTGGTACACATCCTATGACCCTGAAAAATGCACAGCCCTGGGTGCTCAATAGCACTCACAACCAGCTACACAGCCTCCAGAGACCCAGGCAGTAAACTCCACACAAGTCTGGGTGCAAAAAAATCAACACCAAACAGAGAAAGACTGGCACTCTCTTGCACAAACACAGCTAAGATTAAAAGCAAAAATGGAAGAGTTAGTTAGTGCATCTGGCCAAAAGGGTCAAGCCCTAGAACCACATAAAGGTCTCTTCCCTCCTGGGTCCCTATCCACAATAAAACAATGAATGCTTTCAATCATACAAACTGGAAACCACACAAGGGTGCACAGGCCTTATGTAATTTCTCTAGACACATACAAAATATGGAAATGGACTACACTCTCAAACTAGACCATGTACACATCCTATGCCCTTGAAAAATGCACAGCCCTGGGTGCTCAATAGCCTTCACAGCCAACTGCACAGCCTCCAGAAACCCTGGCAGTTAACCTTAGCTGTGTACTTGCAAGAGAGTGCCTCTTTCACTCAATGTGCAATGCTGATTAATTTGTTTTGTAATTTTCCCTATGGGCTTTGCACCAAGACTTGTGTGGGGTTAACTTCCAGGGTCATAGTATGTGTACCCCATTAAGTTTGAGAGTTCAGTCCATTTCCGTGTTTTCTATGTGTCTAGGGAGATAACAAAGCCTGTGCACCCTTGTGTGGTTTCCAGTTTGTGTGATTGAAAGCATGCATTGCTTGTCTGTGGATTGGGACCCAAGAGGGAATTGACCTTGATATGGTTCCTAGGCTTCACCCTTTAGGCCACATGCGGTAAATAACTCTTCCATTTTTGCTTTTAATCTTAGCTGCGCACTTGTCAGTCTTTCTCTGTGTGTAGACATGTGTATGTATGTTAAAGCCCATTCAAGCCTTTTTTCTTCTTCTAACACCTGAGACCTCATATCTTTGAGCACTTAAAACATTGTAATGCAATATTGTTTTTAAATAATTTTCATTAGACATTGTTATTATGAGTGTAACTGTACTGTTAGATGTATTTTTTAATGTTTATGTTTTTTTGTCTTGCGTAACAGTTGACCAGAGCTCTGATGTCGTGCTAAAATGACGAATGTCAAATTCAAAAGCACTCAAGCGAACTCTTTCGCTTTCAACTCATAATAGGCACACTAATTATGGGGTGCATAAAGAGCCGTAACATACCCCTTATTGCTTACGCGCAAAAGTTAGTGCTCCACGCGTAATATAACGCATAATACTTAATGCATACTTCCCAACATTTCATGGAGACTTTCTGTGATTGTGAAGAGAGGGGACTTGTGGACAATAACCAATGGGTGTTTTGTAGGCAAAGTTGCTACTCGAGGAGAGGAATCACAGCTGATAGGATTGAAGCGTATTGTGGGTGGAGCCAGGTCCATCTAGAAGAAAGCTTAATATAGGCTATAAATAAATACACTGCAACATGCATGGAATCTTAAGTATATTTGTGTTTTCTTTACTTTGTTTAGATATTTTTGCAGAGGTACATTTAGCATCCATAAAACATAACCATGGTGTTACTACTGAATTGCACATGTAAAAATGCCCGTTTTAAGCTGTCCTGCATGCTTAGTCATTAAACTCTAACAATTAATCAATAAAGAACAAAAAGGGATAAACAGGAAAAAAATAAAAATAAAAGTGTACACCTGTTCAGAACATTCAATGCATTAAAGCAGTTACAGTTGTGTTATGCATACATCAAGAAAGCAAAACAAAGTCTGTAGATATTTAAGTTTTTATTCGGAACCATTGGCATTAGCTGCTCAAATTCCAGCTTGTGAGAACGTCCTGAAATAACTCTTGTGCTCAGTGTCCTTCCTCACATGCATTGTCTAGCCAAGGCTGTGCTGATGAGTTTTCTGTCCCTATTGCTAGTGAATTACTGTTTGAGTTCATGATATAGTGGCAGAAAGTCAATTTTACTCTAAAATAGAAATGATCAAGATTCCCCTTAATTTTATCACTAACATTAAGCCTTGATAAAATGTTGACATGACAAACATAAAAAGTGTTGTGTTATAAATATGGAAAAAAAAACTAAACAAAAAAAAAAAAAAAATCCCAGGTATCATTTGTGTGAATCAATCAATAGCACAGTATTCATATGCTATTAAAGTTACTAAATGAGGCTGAGGCGGCTGGACGTGTGGTGCCTGAGCTCTTCACTTTAAGTCTTAATAAGTGGGGTTTTACAGTACATATTGAGATATTTTTTATTTGAAAACACCCACAAGTTGAACTATATTGCTTTCAGCTACTACAGTATTGATTTCTGACCGTGGATCGGGCGTCCAGCATTTGCTTCTCAGCACAGCAACATGGAGAGTGGCCATGCGGTACATTGGATCGCTTATATTGCCTACAGACCTGAATAGAACAACGGCTAAGGTTGGAAGTAACCCTGCTTAAATCTTATAAGCCGACGGAACATAAAACCTGCAGGTCGCTAAAGAGTGGTCTACAATCTGTGATGTTTAGGCTGCCGCATATTATCCCCCCCCGGGAAACCGGGTTACTGAGCAGATAATTGACGCTGCTTCAAGTTTCTGTGCCTACAATATTCCCCCTACCTCACCCCACACAACATCTTGGCTGAAAGGTGTAAGGTTCACTCTGCTAGTGAATGGTTCCAGTTACACCCTCATCAGAGCGGCACAACAGCTTCGTACACTGACCTGAGGTCTTTTAAAATGGCGGAGGTGGAACTTCTTTTACAAGAGGTTGGAGCACTTCTAGACGCTCACTTCTCAAAACTTTGGCTCGTGATAAGTACTGAATGGGACTCACTGAGAGATGTTTGCAAACCCTTTATAAAACGGACATTGCCATCGACTGAGCCTCTACTTACATGTCATCCTCCCAGTACTGAGAAAACCTACTTGTTCCCGCATGATACTGGAGTAAATATGGATATGGGGGGAGAATCTCACCTCGAACGGACTGCAGCTACCGCGGATCTGAAAGCCGATTTCACCAACACAGTTTTTACACAGCATTCAGAGGCACGAGAGGCGCAGACTCCTGCATTTCATGGAGACTGTAAGAACGGAATCCCCCTCATCCTAGCTGCTACTAAAAGGTCCCTACAGCCTGACAGATGGGCCCTCACTGAGAGACCGTTTAAGGAGGTGCTGGATTCCATCAGGGGCAATTTCGTCATTTGCAAAGTGGCTCCTTTGAATTTGCTAAGGGATACTTTCTATGTGCAACTCCATCCATTGAGCAGCCTTTTTGGCACGGCCTGCAACCAGATCACAAGGATAGGAGTGGGTTAATGACTATGCCATTGCTGACGGATATCAGCAGTTTGCATATTGCAGTGATTCTACTGTAATCGGCGGACAGATGCTGTTAACCACTCGCCTACCATCTGAGCTCAAAATATATTTCATCACATCTGGTGGACAAAGGTACTCTTACTGACCATTCATACTTTGATTTTAACTACACCCTAATGACGGCAACTAAGCTGTAGGTGGGGGAGACTGCCTTATTACTTTGTTATTGTCTTCACCATTTAGGCAGTAATAACTACTCATTTAGTCACTTGCAGGAGTTCAGGCAGTCTACATTTGCGGTTACAATATGTTTGCCTGTACAGAGACGCTCTCTTTACCTTACACCCCGCGACAATATAAGAACCTTCTTCACAAGAGGGGAGTGGTGCAAACTGGCATGAGGAATCAACCTGACACATTGCTTTTTGTAGTACTCAACTTTCCCTTTCTCTCTGCAAATTACCGGTTAAACCCTTGACTTTACCAGTATGGGAGCCACATGTCTCTTGTTTCTGTTTTTTTTTTTTTCTTAAAGGTTGAATATTGTTAATGTGTAACTATCACAATTCATTTTAAAAATTTATATAGACTATTGTCCCTATTAATGTCCAGTTCGAGTCATATAGTGCTATAACATATAGTTTCAGTTCCTTCCAGCATTGAGCAAATGAAACTGTGGGCTCCTCTGGCGCAGTTCTTATGTTATCTCATAACCTTTTATGAACATAAGTGCAATAAGTTACCTGTCATTATCATCAGGGATAATGTTCTCAAATGTACACATTACCTGTTACTTTAACACACTCTATAATTATTATGGATGCTAGTGAAATATATTACTAGGTGATGTTTCAGGTATCCCTACATGCATACTATTGCCTGTTTACAGAGATCATGGTTTATTTGTTAGTATATTTGAGTTGCTTCAAAATTACCTAACTGCTACTCTAATTGAAGGCATATATCTCTTGCCTATAGCTATCTTTGTCTAGAGTCATAGATAGGAAAAGCTCAAAATTTTTATATTCTTAAATTATGGCCCTTGACATGAATATTAATCTGCCCATTAATGCCTACAATGACAGCGATATACTTATCAACTTTGGCTTTATACGGCACTTATTTATAATTTTTACATTGATATAAGGCAGTACCCAATCCTCTAACTGTGCTGTGACCCCTTACAGAGGAGAATTGACATCTGAGCTATCTAGGGACCAGGTTTCAGAGGGAAAGTTGACCCCTCACTATGATGTTAAGGTGGTTGGGGTAGTCCCGCTACCTACGGCCGGGGTGGCGGGATGGCCCGACTTGCATGAGATGAAATGAGAGGTACGAGTGAAGGCTTATAGCTAGCAAAGTGTTTCACCACATTAATGCATATTTTGATTCCCCACATAATCGCAATGCCTGATAGTCCTCAGCTTAACTTTAAAATTGGGTCTGTCCTAGTTATCACGAAGGTATACTACACGTATTCCAATATCAATTTAGAATAATAGACCATTCCAGTTCAATCCATAATGATGATTAGCGATGTATTAACGGGTACTGATTTATTATTCCCTTCAGAAAATTTTAGAGGGGGGTGAGTTTTTATCACACGTTTCACAGAAATTCCTAAACCTAATATCTGTACTATGATGATGTTCTTGTTTGTTTTATCCCAGAGGAAAGTTTTTTTTCTTTTCACTTCATATATACTCATGTACTAAAGAATAGTGTATTAACTATTTCAGTTTTACGTTCTGTGTTATAAAAAATGAAAAAATGAGATTCTCCATTGGAGGTCCAAAAGTGGCCTCCTTTTGTCCATTAATACCCTCTGTCGCATCATAATGTTATCCTGGGGGGCCCAAGAGTGGCCTCATAAAACATTTAGAGGGCATACAGTTTATATGGCACAATGATTATCTAACTCTATTCATATGCAGTCTCACTGAAACTTTTTTTGTTTACCTTGTGCGGTTCCTTTCTCTGTTATGTATTTCAGATTGTATTTATGGAGAGTATCTGTCTGTGTAGATCTCATTATCATAAATTGTGTATGTGCCTAAAATTGAATCTCAATAAAAATATATTAAAAAAAAAAAAAAAAAAAAATAAATCCTAACCTAAGTTACAATTACACCTAACACTACGCTATAATTAAATAAATTCCCTAAACTAAATACAATTAATTACAATTTAAAGTACAACCCCCCTCACTAAATTACAGAAAATAATAAAATAATTAAAAAAAATTTAAACTAATTACATCTAATCTAATCCCCCTAATAAAATAAAAAGCCCCCCAAAATGATAAAAAGCCCTACCCTATACTAAATTACAAATAGCCCTTAAAAGGGTCTTTTGCGGGGCATTGCCCCAAAGTAATCAGCTCTTTTACCTGTAAAAAAAGTACAATACCCCCCAACATTAAAACCCACCACCCACACACCCAACCCTACTCTAAAACCCACCCAACACCCCCTTAATAAAACCCAACACTAACCCCTTGAAGATCACCCTACCTTGAGAAGTCTTCACCCAGCCGGGCCGATGTCCTCCATGAAGCCGGCCGAAGTGGTCCTCCAGACGGGCAGAAGTCTTCATCCAAGCCGACCAGAAGAGGTCCTCCAGACGGGCAGAAGTCTTCATCCAGGCAGCATCTTCTAGCTTCATCCATCTGGCTCGAAGCGGCTCCATCTTCAAGACATCCGACGCGGAGCATCCACTTCCAACGAAGTCCAACTGAAGAATGAAGGTTCCTTTGGATGGTGTCGTCCAGGATGGCGCCCCTTGGGTTCCGATTGGCTGATGGAGTTCTGTCGGCCAGTCGGAAATTAAGGTAGAGGGGATCCTGTTGGCTGATGCGGTCGGCCGGTGGGGTTGGGCTCGCATTCTGTTGGCTGCTCCAATCAGCCGGTGGAGTGCGGGCTCGTTCCTGTTGGCTGGTTGCATCAGCCAATGGGATTGAACTTCGGTCCTATTGGCTGATTGCATCGGCCGGTATGATTTTTTCTGCCTTGGTTCTGATTGGCTGGTGGAGTTCTGTCGGCCGGTCGTGGTTCGGGGGACGCCATCTTGGATGGCGTAGTTTGAAGGCGCCTTCATTCTGTAGGATGCCTGCAGGAGGGAGGGAGGCTGTATTGGGGGAAAAAAAAACCTTAAAGACCAATGACATACAGGTCTATGTCATATATTTTACCTGTCCGGTAATTATCCCTTGAATTGTCTTGGGTACCGTGTACAGCTTGGGTGTAGTGGTGTACTAGGTGTCTTTGGACTGTATTTTTGCCAATATTGTGTTCATGATGTGCACATCTTCAGGGTTTTAATTGGCCACATGTACCATTTTGTTTGTTTAACAATTTTTACTTTGTGTTGCTAACATATACCTGAATTGATACAGTCGGACAGTTAGGATTTATTTCTTTCTGTACCATTAATAAATTATTTATTGTTCTCTGTGAAAAAAAAAAAAAAAAAAAGTTACTAAATGAATTACAAAATTATTTCTCAACTTTATCCTTCAAAGTCTAACTAGAAATTAGGCTTTATAAAAAGCACTTTCTGAGCATCAGATGTGTCCATGATAACTACAAATTAGATACATGGTTTAATATTAAAGATGCTGCAACATGAGCTTTCTTTTATTACTATGTGGATAGAGAAGGATACCAAGTAGGGAACCTATCTTCCTGAGTTTGAGAAATGCTTGTGCAGCCCCACCCACTGCTCTTGTGCAATTAAGAACAGGGTCTATGAATCAACGCGGGGAGGATGAGTCCAGGATGAGTTAAGGTGGCAGAGAGGTTACGAAGCAGCAGTCTCACAAGCTCTGTTTGTTAACTTGCAGTTGTAGGCTTTCTAGAGTGAGCCTGCACTGCAGCTTCATAAATAGAACCCATAGTGTAAATTGCAGCCATAGGGGCCAATGTAGCAATGTCTGGGGGACATGATACGCTGCAGCATAAAAAAACACTGCTTCTTAACTCCTGTTTTCGGTGAGCCTGAAGCTCGCGCGGAAACGAGAGAAATAGGGGCCATTCGGTCCTTGTTAAATCAACCCCACAGTATGCCTGTAGATCATTTCCACAAGTCATTAACAGACACCCAGCATGGCTAGTTTGAGATATACAATATGTGGACTATCCTTGTAGTAAGCAAGAAGGGTAATCTGCAACACATTCAAAATGTAACCCGCAAAACAAAATTATCTTGCTTTTCAATATATATATATTGGAAATAAAAGCATGGGATTAAAATCCTCAGTTTCATAAAAATAAGAATCATAGAATTATTGTATAAAAGATTAGCAAATCTAGGCAAGTATCCCTGTTTACTTTTCCCACGAAATACTTATTACCAATGCTCCAGAGAACTCTGGGTAAGATATGCAAATTAGCTTTTTGCTGCCAATGCTGGGCGCGATCCGATATAGGTCGTAGTTTTCGGCGCAAGCGAGAGAACCCGCGCCGCCCATAATTTCACCTCGCAACTCGAACTATCCAATATACTGCGCCATCAGATGCTAAACTGGTGTAAGTAGCAAAAACCGGCGATCGACTAAGATGTGCGCAAATACACATTTTAGTTGTCGCAAGTACTTACGCCAGTATTTTGTTCACGTAAAGTCTCAATAAAGAGTAGTTTGATGCAAAATAGGCTACGAATCCACTGTGTTCAACCACAGCAATTCTCTTTTATGGGGTAGGTTAAAAAACAATCCACTTCTGGACAGCTGTCAAATCTCATAGGCAGTAATAATATCACTAATACTTTGCAGTCAAAGAATGACAAAATTATTCCAATCCATCAGAAAACAATTTCCAAACAACTTTTAACATGGTTTTTGGACTCAAATATATATATATATTGATATTGATATAAAAAAATATCACGTTTGTTCTCTTTTAACAGAAAAAATAAAATAAACAAATTTACTTAATATAGGTGGGCTCATAGCGCTCTGTGGCAGCAGTGTTTGCAACAATGTATAACACTGATACAAAACAATGTTGTAAAACACTACTGCCATAAAGTTCTAAAGACACTTTCACACTACTGAGCTATTATGAACCCACTTAGATTTGTCTTTAACAAATTATACCAGGAGAGCAAAGCAAATTTGATAACATAAGTAAATTGGAAAGTTGTTTTAATTCACAGTTTCTGAGTAATGAAAGTTTAATTTTGATTTTACTGTCCCTTATATGGCATTTTTTTTGTATATGCTCATTTCATGTTTGCAATCTAAAAGGTTTAATTATGTATACAGTACAACATCACAGAACTATTGCATTAAAGAATTATCCTTGTATCCAGCAAGTCTGCATCTTATATGATAGTGGGAGACAGTTAAAGGGACAGTCTAGGCCAAAATAAACTTTCATGATTCAGATAGGTCATGTAATTTTAAACAACTTTCCAATTTACTTTTATCACCAATCTTGCTTTGTTCTCTTGGTATTCTTAGTTGAAAGCTTAACCTAGGAGGTTCATATGCTAATTTCTTAGACCTTGAAGGCCACCTCTTTTCAGAATGCATTTTAACAGTTTTTCACCACTAGAGGGTGTTAGTTCACGTATTTCATATAGATAACACTGTGCTCGTGCAGGTGAAGTTATCTGGGAGCAGGCACTGATTGGCTAGACTGCAAGTCTATCAAAAGATCTGAAATAAAGGGGCAGTTTGCAGAGGCTTAGATACAAAATAATCACAGAAGGTAAAAAGTATATTAATATAACTGTGTTGGTTATGCAAAACTGGGGAATGGGTAATAAAGGGATTATCTATCTTTTAAAACAATAAAAATTCTGTGTAGACTGTCCCTTTAAACATCATTTCATGGAAAGATTTTAAAGAAGAAAAACAAAAGTCTACTTTTAAAGTATTTCATAATGTTTTATTTTACAAAAATAAGCTTTGGTAAAATGATTTTGAATACAGGCAAAAGGATTCTGTTGTTAGAGTAAATCACACTTCATTAAAGTTGAATTATTGTGCTCTTGGTTCAATGACAATGCTTGTTGCTTTGTACTGTGCTAATAAAATGTACATTTTTGCACCTCAATGGACAAAAGTATAGTTCCTTGGGGGATGACATTCACCTTACATTACAGTTAATATGTATGTGTAGTGCCTCTAGCATGGATATGGGCTAATAATAACCCAATTTAATAAGTATGTAGACAGCTTCAAGTGGATTATCGGCGCTGCTGTTTCAATAAAATTGCAACTCATGCAAGAGAAAATAATGTCTTATTACAATTTCAGTTCCACCTAGAGAGACATGGTATTAGAGGTAATATTAAAAGCTCCTGTTTTTAATATGACCATACTTTTAAAGAATATCAAACCTAGCAAATATTGTCTGCATATTATTATATTTTTTTTTTTTTTAAATACCGGTATCTTCCATTATTTTATAACAGACTCTGGGTCCAGAATTAAGGGGAGTGGGAGGATTAAAATGAGTGGGAAGTTAATTAGCAAAACATAACAAGGTGGGGATTAGTACATTAATGAGCAAAAGAGGTGAGGCTTTCAAACAGACTACTGTTAGACAGATCACTGCGGTAGCAATCAAGACATGCTCACTAACTCGACACACATTGTTTTCTCCTATTAAAGGGACACAAAACACTACACACTGAAGACTTTACAAGCCAATTACTGTTTGATCACTGTTAAAGCTAATTTGTATCTGTCTGTAACTGGCCTCAGCAGAGGAGAAGATAGGGTTTTAAAAGAGTACCAAATAACAATGCATATTATACAATATCTACTCTAGTAACAAGTCCACAGAAGCATCTCCAACTAAGGCAAGTGATAGGGAAAGTTATCCACGTAAAACAATTGCACCAAATAAGTTCATGCTCCCACCTCTATGGGGTTAATGGCCAAAACATGAGCTGGGAAGATGACTCACTTTGAGCCTACGGCTCCAATAATGTTTTTATGACTAGTGATTATGTGGTCATGTGTCAAAGGGTTATCCAGTGATGAATATTTGCACAAGCTGGGTACAATCAGTCTTTTCTCATATTTTCTGCACACACTCTGCGGAATGAGAAGTACACTCTTGATTTGCTAAAGATCACTGCTCAGGCGAGATTATCTACAAAGATTTGTCAGTGCTACAATAAGATTCTCTGTAGGCACATTTCTGTAGAAAGACACATATATTAATAGTATAGTTGTTAAAGGGACATTAAACACTATGAGATGGTAATATAAAATAATAAATTGTATCTATAAAAAACTCTGCAATATACTTTTATTATTTATGTTATCCCCTTTTCCTGTATTTCTATTCTGAAATTGTGATAATTTAATTTCCTGTTAGAAATTGAAGTACAGAGCACTGTTATATCACACACAGCCATTGGCTGCACACACTAGTGATCTATTTATAACTGTCCCTAATTGGCCAGAGGAGAGAAAGTAACCTAAGTTACAACATGGCAGCTCCCATTGTTTTATAGACATTACATGTTGCACTTACTTTGTCACTATTTAAACTAATGAAACTGTAAAAAAAATACATCTACATGTTATTCACAGACTAATCTTTTCTTTAAATGCATCATTCTAACTAGCATTTATTTAGTGTCCCTTTAATAAAAAAAGCAGTTGCTGAATCACTTGAAAGTGATGCATCATATCTGTATAAAGCTGACTAGAATATCACATAAACCTCTATAAGTAAAAAAGGAACATATTTTACCTCAAAATGTTCTCAGTAGCCACAAACCACTGTAAAAGGACTTTAAGCAGCCAATCAGGATGCTTGTCTTGGGACATGCAAATAAATCTGCATCTAGCATGTGCAGACACAGTCACTTTATTATGAAATATTTTGAGATCATGGTGAAATCCCACAAGATCATAGTAAAATATGTTATATCTGTTGTTCTATTGTTCACCATGCGGATAACCATAAAGAGAGCAGCTGAACAATAACTGCCCACAGAACACAATATTATCTAGTCAGCACATATCGTTTGGTTGGCGAATTAATTCCATCTATGCCTGAGTACAGTCTACTGGGCGACTAAGAGGTTCCAGCTGGCTTTTACTGCACCTGGAGGTGCACTGCTGTCTGTAAGTCTGACCAATAATTGTGTAATATCTATACTCAAACTGTACTCGGCTATGGGCATTGTTTTATATCACTCGCAGAAATAGAAGCTTGATTTGCTGCCTTATTGGTATCCAGTGTTTCCATTGTGGGCATACAGTGAGCTGGACCACTGCTAATTGATTCAGCCTGCGCCTTTTGCACCTTTGGGTGCTTTACCTTTGTGAGTACCATTCTACTTCACATTGTTCTACTCTTGTTTAGACGTTACTAGGCCATATTGGCGCCTTTGTGTCTCCTTCCGAGATTCATCATCACCAGGGACTGACCATCCTTTTGATAGAGTGCTGCTTCATGTTGGATGTTGGATAACAAGGGCTCTCTTATATATTACTCATTTTGGGTGTTTATCTTGCTCATATGAATGTGTTATATTTATTCATGGCCTTTTAGTTATTTTTTATAGTAGCATTTGGTTATAGGAAGCGCCCTCTATAAATAGTGTTTTTGACATTTACCTTTTTCATCAAACTCCTACTACAGTAATATGCAAGTTACGGCTTGTTAGATATTATGTCCATTGTATAACGTATGTAACGGGGTTTGGCCTAGGCCCACAATTACCCCTGTGGGTCTTTACCCCAGCTACCTCCATGTGCTCTGCAGGCTGATCCTGAGTCTCCGCTACCTGGGAGTTGGGGTACATGACTGTGGCAGTGCCTCCACCTGACTGGGCATCCAGGGCAAGAATGGGTTTCCCAGACAGGAACATAATAAATAACTACAACACACACAGTAATAACAGTAAAACAGTATGAACATGTATTAAAGGATTATGGTAAATAAAAATAAGGCAAGAAATACAGTGGCTAACTAACACACCGACTCTCTCTAACCAGGCCCAGCACCCTCCCAAACCACCTGCGAACCCACCCTCAGGCTTCACCCTAATGGCTGATGGGTACCAGTTGGTGCACATAAATGTTGGGGCCCTTTAAGGTAATCCACATGCATTTAAACAGTTGCAGCTCATAGGAAACTGCAATCCACAGGAAGAGCTGTTTATAAGTTTATGTGATGGACAGAATGCCCTGTCAGTATGACAAGGAGAGAGGATACTTCTTACCACTGACAGGATTCTGCACAGGCTGAAAGAAAACTCCAAGGTCTGCCAGTCATTTACTTTGTCTGCATTCTTCTCCACAGCTCTCTAACAGGGACAGACTGCAGCTGGCAGCATACACTAAATCAGCAGAGGAATGCTGTTACTTTACAAGATGAAGTCTGCAGCTCTCACACAGCCAGGCCTCACACACACCTTCACTGCTCTGACATGTCTGCTTCCTCCTGTGTCTTACACTCTTCTTTCAGTTTCACTTGATCACATGACCAACCAGTCTAATAGTTGCCTAGGCAACTTCTCCTGCAGAATGTATACAGGTGCAAATGTTCAACAGGAAGGGCTACATTCTCCCCCTTGTAAAATCCTTGCCTTCCACTGGCAAGGTTCCACCAAGAGGTAAATTGAAAAAACAAAACATATAAATAATAATAAATGCACTAACAGTCCTATAAACAAATGTTAACTATCTTACAGTTTATTCTAGTACAGAGAGGTTCCAACATTCATAATGTCCGCAACCGCATACAGTAAATCAACCATTTTAGATTGTACCTGGGGCATATGTACATAACTGGGTTCTCCGACTTGATCGTAAGTAAGAACCCTGGGAGGCTGTCGTATTCTAGTACCCAGTCTCTGTTCTCTCTGAGGAAGTCCAGAATGTTCCTGGGAATCTTCAGCTCTGGCTACTTGGGTGGGGAGGTCACCAGATGCTTGAGACCCTGGCTTTCCCATGATACAAGAGTCTCTTTTTGGGGTCCCAGGCACAAAGTTGGGGCTGTTGGGATTCAATGTAGAGGAGGCTAAGGGAGGAGAGGAAGGAAAGTGCTGTGTTTCCTCAGCAGGAGGAGACCACCATTGATCATCAGCACTAAGAGCTTCTGGGGTCTCTACTGCCTCATTTTCAGGACTCTCTGTTGTGCTTTTCTCCCATTCACTACTACTCCCTTCCTCTTCATCGATATAGGCTATTGGTAGTAGATGGTTCCTATGCCAAGCTTTGATCCGGCCTTCTGGGCCTTTTATATTATACACTGGCAGCCCCTTTAGCTTAGACACAACTTCAAATAGGGTATCCTTCCATCTGTCTGCTAATTTGTGTTTCCCAGGTACCCCTAGATTCCGGAGGAGAACCTTATCTCCCGCTTGGACTTCCTGATGCTTCACTTTGGTATCGTATCTTCTTTTGTTGCGTTCCTCCATTTTTGCCGCAGCTTGAGTGGCCAACTCGTAGGCACTGTGAAGGTTTTGTCTGAGGGTCCTCACATACTGGAAGTGAGAGTCTGACTTTGTCCCATCTGGGGACACCCCCAACCGGACATCTATCGGTAGTCTGGCTTCCCTTCCAAACATTAGGAAATAGGGTGAGAATCCTGTAGACTCATGCCTTGTGCAATTATATGCGTGGACCATGGCTTCTACATGCTTACTCCAGGACCGCTTCTCCACTTGTTTCAGAGTCCCGAGCATGTCTAGGAGTGTCCTATTAAAACGCTCAGGCTGGGCATCACCCTCAGGGTGGTAGGGTGTTGTTCTGGACTTGTGAACCTGCAACATATCCAGCAGTTCTTTGATCAGCTTACTCTCAAAGTCTCTACCTTGATCAGAATGTATTCGATTGGGCAGACCGTAGTGCATAAAATATTTCTGCCAGAGGACCTTGGCTACGGTCACAGCCTTCTGGTCTTTAGTGGGAAAAGCCTGAGCGTATCTGGTGAAATGGTCTGTTACTACCAGAACATTCCCAATTCCGGTAGTATCATTCTCAATACATAGATAGTCCATGCACACAAGATCCAGGGGTCCTGTACTTCTCAGGTGGCCCATAGGGGCAGCTCTCACAGGCAGAGTCTTTCTCTGAATACATCTTCTGCAGGTCTTCACATAATGTTCAACATGTTCTCTCATGCGAGGCCAATAGAACCGGTCTTGTACCAGGCCATAGGTCTTGTCTACCCCAAGATGCCCATGTTGATCATGGAGAGCTCTCAGGACCATTCCCCGATATCTATGAGGTAACACTAGCTGCTTTCGACCAGGGTGGTCATGGTATTTTATAATTCTATAAAGGATTCCATCTTCTAGATGTAGTTTACTCCATTCTCTCCGGTACAAATCTCTTTGTCCAATGGGAAGGGAGCTCAGTAATTTAGGGTTCTTGGCTCTCATTGCCTTGAGGACTGTACCTATATACCAGTCCTGTGACTGGGCTTTCTTCTTGTCTTCATTGGTTATGTGAGACCACTGTTGGAGCATTGCTGGAGCACAGAATACCTCTGGTACGGCTTCTGGGGAGTGACATATGGAGTCTATTCCTCTGAGTTCAGAGAACTCATCCTGCCTCTCAGCCACTACATATGTTTGGCACAGGGCTCCTACCCCAGGCACAGGGATTTCTTCCCATTCCTCCTTTTCTTCATGAGGAGGAAGTCCAGGTCTGCGGGACAGAGCATCCGCACTGACATTCTTAGGGCCTGGCTTGTATTTAAGGCTGAAACTATAGTTTGACAATGCTGCCAGCCACCTATGCCCTGTGGCATCCAGCTTTGCTGTTGTTTGAATATAAGTAAGCGGATTGTTATCCGTCCTTACCTCGAATGTTGCTCCATATAAATAGTCATGTAACTTGTCCACAATTGCCCACTTGAGTGCCAAGAATTCTAGCTTATGGACCGGATAGTTTTTCTCTGCACCAGTTAGACTTCTACTTATGTAGGCCACTGGTCTTAACCCTTCTGGGTAGCTCTGATGCAATACGGCCCCTAGGCCTTCCATACTGGCATCAACATGGAGCACATATGGTTTCTCGGGATCTGAATATGCCAATACAGGAGCTTCTGTGAGTCTTTTCTTCAAGATTAAGAAGGCTTCTTCGCATCCTGAGGTCCATTTCTTTCCGAAGGAGTCTTTAGGACTTGGCGCCTTAACACCCTCTATAGCTGAGGTAGTCTTTAACAGGTTGTGTAGCTCTCGAGCAATCTTTGAATAGTCTTTCACAAACCTCCGGTAGTAACCGCAGAATCCAAGAAATGAGCGCAGCTCACTGATGTTATCCGGCCTGGGCCAGTTCATCACCGCTTCAATTTTGGTCGGGTCAGTTGTCACACCTTGTGCGGAAACAATGTGACCTACATATGTAACAGAGTTCTGGGCAAATCGACATTTGTCTATTGATAATTTCAGACCCTCTGCTTGGAGTCGATCCAACACCTTCAGCAATCGCTGTTCGTGCTCTTCTGGTGTCCTTCCAAACACTATGAGGTCATCAAGATAGACTAGGCACTCTTTGGGATTCATATCCCCCACAGTCTTCTCCATCAGCCTTTGAAAGGTGGCGGGAGCTCCAGTGACCCCTTGGGGCATCCTGGTAAACTCGTAGAATCCCAAGGGACAGATGAAAGCTGTCTTTTCCTGATCCTCCTTCTTCATGGGTACCTGATAATACCCAGACCTCAAGTCCAGGACGCTGAACCACTGGCTTCCAGAAAGGGCATCTAGCAGATCTTCTATCCGTGGCAGAGTATATTGATCTGGCACAGTCCTTTTGTTTAAAGTCCGATAGTCTATGCAAAGCCGGACTGTGCCATTCTTTTTCCTAACTACCACTATGGGTGAGGCATATGGACTTCTGGACTCTTTAATAATGCCAGATTCTTCCATCTGTTTGAGTATATCCCGGACATCTTCCACATCTCGAGGGGGTATTCTCCTTGATCTTTCTCTGAAAGGAGCTGGGTCAGAAAGTCTGATAGCATGTATGGCACTCTTTGCACATCCCACATCCATTTCTTTCCTGGAGAAAACTTTCTCTCGAGTAGCTAATTTGGATCGGAGGCTATCTCTCCACTTTGGTGGTAGAGGAGAATCTTCCAGTTCAAAAACTATAGGTCCTTCATGATCACCTCCCTGTTCTGCCTTTACAGACATTACTGAAGAGACTTGGTCCAACAAGTGAATCACACCAATCTTCTGGTGACGATCAATTCTGATCTCTGTGGGTGTTAAGTTTCTTATCATTATGGGAAAATCTTTACACCAGTGATTCCGCCAGTCTTTCACCTCAGGTATGAGAGTCCACCCTTTTTTTGCATCCTCCTCAGGCAAGGACTCAATGAGGTATTGCCTGGTTCCTCCTGATATTTCATGGTGCATAGATGCTATGGCTCGTAGAGTCTTAGTCTCTCCAGGCCTTACAAATAAAGGTTCTTTCCCCGAGTAGTGGCATGATCCTGGTCTAGCTTGTAGGGCTAGTCGATGGCATTCTTTCCCTAGAACAGGGCTGACTTCCATCAGTCTGGTTAGAGATACATCTCCCACTTCAGTTAGGTAGGCCCTGAACATGTCCTGCACCATTCTTGCGTTGGTACCCAAAATTATTGGGGCGCACATTGTTTTCTTCATGGAGCATACAAGAGCTTCCAATTCCATAGGGCAGATCATTCCTGTGTTTAACTGTGGGATTGTTATTGTCACTCTTATACATCCCTCTACAGGCTGGGCCTGAGATCCCACTCCCCACAACTGCAACTCTCCTGCTGGCTCCAGGGGAATATGTTTTAGATGATGGTCATAGAAGTCTCTATTAATGATGGTGACCTGGGATCCAGTATCTAACAAGGCCGAGGCATGAATATCTTCTATTTGTAACTGTATCAGAGATTTGGGCCCGATCTTGGCCCCCACAGATAATATGGGTGTGGTTCTTTTTCCTCTTTTCCTGAAAGGACTGGTAGCTTGAGCCTCCTCCAGCTCAATAGCTAGCACATCCACTTCTGTATCTGATGAATTAGTGGGACACTCCCGCTTGAAATGCCCTGATTTTCCACACTTAAAACAGTTCCCTCGGGGGGACTGTTCCTCTGGGAATAACCTTCCTGTGGTCTCCCTGCGGTGCTGCCTCCTGGTAGGAGAATAATCTGTTCTTCTTGGCGATGACTTAGACAATAATTCTAATTCAGCTACCTTTTTTTTAAGGACGAACAGTTCCATATCCTCTTTATCTGCAGCTTTAGAAGAATTTCCTTTTTGTGGAGGAGATGGGGACATTTGATTCTCCAGTATTTTTGCTTTTCGGATAAGTGTGGAATAGGACAAGACTTGATCATCCAACTTAACTCTTAGCATGATCATGACTGGATCATTGCTAAGGCCTCCCTTCTGAATTTGTTTGGATAGTCGAGCATCCAACTCAGATGCAGTGACTGCTCCATTATGAAACAGTTTTCCCAGTGACAATTGTAATCGATTGATATAGTCTGAAGCTTTCTCATGTTCCTTCTGTTTAGTGGCTAGGAACTTGATTAATAGATCATCAGAGTCCTCAGATTTTCCATACGCATCCTGCAAAACTTTCAGGTAATCTTGTGCGGTAGCTTGTTCATTCACTCCCCTAAACAGCCTTATCATATTTGTAGCTGGGAAACGAAGACTCTCCATTATCCGTTGTTTTTTTATGTTATCCGAACAAGACCATTCTTCCAATAATTGTACAGCATTATCCTTCCAGGCCTTAAAGGGCTCCTCCCCGGCAGGAACAGGTTGATTCCCAGAAAACACTTTCAGCTTACGGTAACTGTGGGTATGGGTAGCTGTTACTATGGCTTCTGAGAGTTTTTGCAGTATTTCAGATATGTTACTCTCTCCTGAACTTGTGGTTCTCAATAGGGAATCGCCTGGTTTTGGGGATGTTGGAGATGAGGGAACCACTAGATCTGGGCTCTTAGGGGCAGTTGTCCCTTGCACACTGGAAAAGTAGACATTTCGTTTGGGGATGGCCCCAGTCTCTACAGGGGTAACCGGTATTCTCCTGGGGGGTTTCTCTGACAAAGGGGACAGAATCTGGGAATAACTTGATACATTAAAGTCTCTTTGGCCTATAGTGGAGGGTTGCTGCAGTGTAACCCCTTCCTCCTTATCAGGGAGAGCGTACACTAAGCGACATCCTTCAGGAGCTGTTTCAAGAAGGTATAGACATGTAGGCCTATGACGGCCTCTCAAATCTGCATGGGAATATACTAACATGTAAGTTTGACCGTATGAATCATGCAGGATGTCTCTGATGGTAGCCATCTCTATTCCCAGTATAATCTCTACGCACTTGGTGACATGTTTTATCTCACTATAGGGAGGTACCTGGCATATCATCACTGCATGATGCAATGGTACCTTCTGTTGCTGGGCCCAATCTGTTACAAATGGGAGTGTGGGCCGGGGAATTAACGGATCCTTACTGGGTGTACCCCAATTTATCTCAGCAGTGCCTCCAAATGTAACGGGGTTTGGCCTAGGCCCACAATTACCCCTGTGGGTCTTTACCCCAGCTACCTCCATGTGCTCTGCAGGCTGATCCTGAGTCTCCGCTACCTGGGAGTTGGGGTACATGACTGTGGCAGTGCCTCCACCTGACTGGGCATCCAGGGCAAGAATGGGTTTCCCAGACAGGAACATAATAAATAACTACAACACACACAGTAATAACAGTAAAACAGTATGAACATGTATTAAAGGATTATGGTAAATAAAAATAAGGCAAGAAATACAGTGGCTAACTAACACACCGACTCTCTCTAACCAGGCCCAGCACCCTCCCAAACCACCTGCGAACCCACCCTCAGGCTTCACCCTAATGGCTGATGGGTACCAGTTGGTGCACATAAATGTTGGGGCCCTTTAAGGTAATCCACATGCATTTAAACAGTTGCAGCTCATAGGAAACTGCAATCCACAGGAAGAGCTGTTTATAAGTTTATGTGATGGACAGAATGCCCTGTCAGTATGACAAGGAGAGAGGATACTTCTTACCACTGACAGGATTCTGCACAGGCTGAAAGAAAACTCCAAGGTCTGCCAGTCATTTACTTTGTCTGCATTCTTCTCCACAGCTCTCTAACAGGGACAGACTGCAGCTGGCAGCATACACTAAATCAGCAGAGGAATGCTGTTACTTTACAAGATGAAGTCTGCAGCTCTCACACAGCCAGGCCTCACACACACCTTCACTGCTCTGACATGTCTGCTTCCTCCTGTGTCTTACACTCTTCTTTCAGTTTCACTTGATCACATGACCAACCAGTCTAATAGTTGCCTAGGCAACTTCTCCTGCAGAATGTATACAGGTGCAAATGTTCAACAGGAAGGGCTACACGTATAAGTCTGTCTATCTTATAAAAATTATTTCTAACTATATGACCATACGTTCCATATATCGGCCTAGATTACAAGTGGAGTGCTAACTGTTGCATGCAAACAATATAAGCTTTCTTTGTGCATGTCGGAAATAGCATGCATATTACAATTTGAAAAAAAATTGTATTTTACGTTTGTCAGGTTAGCACAAATAAAACTCTCTAGTAAAGGGTAGTGCACGCGCAGCCAAAAGAATCCACCTGGATGCAGTGTAGGCAAACGAAGCATTAAAAAAAAAAAAACACGAAATAACAAATAAAAAGGTAACTGCCGCATAAAAAAAAACAAAAAAACACAAAACAAAAATCTAATCGTCCGTACGAAGTATTAACAAAAAAACAAAAAAAACAAGCACCTGCAAGAAATATTAACAAACACCTAAACTGCCAACCCCCACATCGCAAAATAATAAAGTAATTAACCCCTAATCCAAAAAATAAAACAACGCAAATAACATAATTAAAAACATAATTTATGTAAGAACTTACCTGATAAATTAATTTCTTTCATAATGGCAAGAGTCCATGAGCTAGTGACGTATGGGATATACATTCCTACCAGGAAAGGTAAGGTTTCCCAAAACTCAAAATGCCTATAAATACACCTCCCACCACACACATTCAGTTTAACATATAGCCAAGTAGTGAGGTGTAAAAAGGAGTAAAAAAGCATACAAAAAAGAGGAACTGGAAAATAATATTGTGCTTTTATACAAAAAGGGCCTCATGGACTCTTGCCATGAAAGAAATTAATTTATCAGGTAAGTTCTTACATATATTATGTTTTCTTTCATGTACATGGCAAGAGTCCATGAGCTAGTGACGTATGGGATAAAATACCCAAGATGTGGAAGTCCACAGAAGAGTCACTAGAGAGGGAGGGATAAAATAAAAAAAGCTATTTCCGCTGAGAACTTAAATCCAAAAAATAGGTTCTTCTTAGAAATAGAAGAATCAAACTGAGACAGCTGCCTGAAGAACTTTTCTACCAAAGACTGCTTCAGAAGAAGCAAATACATCGCAATGGTAAAATTTAGTAAATGTATGCAAAGAAGACCAAGTTGCTGCATTGCAAATCTGATCAACTGAAGATTCATTCTTAAAAGCCCAAGAAGTGGCCACTGATATAGTAGAATGAACTGTAATTCTCTGAGGCGGAAACTGTCCCGCCTCCAAATAAGCTTTGTGAATCAAAAGCTTTAACCAAGATGCCAAAGAAATGGCAGAGGCTTTCTGACCTTTCCTAGAACCAGAAAAGACAAACAAATTGACTAGAAGTTCTCCTGAAATCCTTAGTAGCCTCAACATAGTATTTCAAAGCCCTTACCACATCCAAAGAGTGTAATGATTTTCAAAGCACATTCTTTGGATTCGGACACAAGGAAGGAACAACAATTTCCCTACTAATGTTGTCAGAATTCACAACCTTAGGAAGTCCGCAAAACAGCTTTATCCTGATGGAAAATCAGAAAAGGCGACTCACAAGAGAGAGCAGACAATTCAGAAACTCTTCTAGCAGAAGAGATAGCCAAAAGGAACAATACTTTCTAAGAAAGTAATTTAATATCCAAAGAATGCACAGGCTCAAAAGGAGGAGCCTGCAAAACCTTCAAAACCAAATTAAGACTCCATGGAGGAGAAATAGACTTACTAACAGGCTTTATACGGATCAAAGCCTGAACAAAACAATGAATATCAGGAAGTTTAGCAATCTTTCTATGAAATAAAACAGAAAGAGCAGAGATTTGTCCCTTCAAAGTACTTGCAGAGAAACCTTTGTCCAAACTGTCCTGAAGAAACTGTAAAATTTTAGGAATTCTAAAAGAATGCCAAGAGAATTTATTAGAAGGACACCATGAAATATAGGTTTTCCAAACCCGATAATAAATCTTCTTTAAAACAGACTTACAAGCCTGCAACATAGTATTGATAACTGAGTAAGATAAACCTCTATGATTAAACACTAAGCGTACAATTTCCATACCTTCAAATTTAGAGATTTGAGATCCTGATGGAAAAATGACCCTTGAGACAGAAGGTCTGGCCGTAAAGGAAGTGACCAAGGTTGGCAACTGGACATCTGGACAAGATCTGCATACCAAAACCTGTGAGGCCATGCTGGTGCTATCAGAAACAAATGCGATTGTTCCATTATGATCTTGGAGATCACCCTTAGAAGAAGAAGTAGAGGCAGAAAAATATAATCAAGTTGGTAAGACCAAGGAAATGCTAACTCATCCATCATCTCCGCCTGAGGATTTCCTGTTTAGAGGGGAAGCCATCAGATCTATTTCTGGCAGGCCCTACATCTGTACAATCTGAAAAAAACACATCTGGGTGGAGAGACCACTCCCCCAGATGCAAAGTCTGACGGCTGAGATAATCCGCTTCCCAATTGTCTACACCTGGGATGGATATGAATCGCAGAAATTAGACAAGAGTTGTATTCCGCCCAAGAAAATATCTGTGATACTACTTTAATTGCTAAAGGACTGCAAGTCCCTCTCTGATGATTGACATATGCCACAGTTGTGATATTGTCTGTCTGAAAGTGAATGAAAAGTTCTTTTTTTAATAGAGGCCAAACCTAAAGAGCCCTAAAAATAGCACAGAGTTCTAAGATATTGATTGGTAACCTCGCCTCTAGAGGATTCCAAACCCCTTGTGCTGTCAGAGACCCCCAGACAGCTCCCCAACCTGAAAGACTTGCATCTCTTGAGACTACAGTCCAGGAAGAACGAACAAAAGAGGCCCCTTGAATAATATGATGATGGTCTAACCACCAAGTCAATGGGATTTAAGAATATAAATTGTGATATCCGAGTATAATCCCTGCACCATTTATTCAGCATGCAAAGCTGCAGAGGTCTCATATGAAAACGAGCAAAGGGGATCACGTCCGATGCTGCAGCCATAAGACCTACCAGTTTCAGTGACTTCCAGTGACCCCCAGTGGCTTTATACATTCATCTGAGAACCAAGTGCCATGGGCATTTAAGGAAATCTGCTGCACTTTATAACCTGGGTTATGTTTATTCCAGCACTTTCATTACAGCATACTATGATCTAACTATCCTCTTTGAATCACATCTTCCCTGCGTGCAAAGCACTAAGAGCAGGAAGCCCTTTGGAAACACCGATCTACAAACCGATTGGATAGTGACATCAGACGCCAAAAACATGCGGCAGGTCTGAGACACCATCTGTAACGAGTGGGCTACGAAGGTAACAGCAATCTATGTGAAGACAAGGTAACGTATACTATAAGTGACGTGAAAAGCTTGGCATCTAAGAGACTTCACATGCTTAATAATAGAATGCTTTGAAATATACTTACTACACATATTATCTAATATCTCTATGTGGTGGTAATAAGCATCAAACTTTCTGAAATCAGCGCAACAGTTGGTTTTTTCCACTACGCTAACAACATATCAGTTGCTGCAAATAATAGGTAACTCATACCATAAGTGTCGAGGAAAAATAAAAACTTTTGCAGTCAAAAGACTATACTTGCCATACCTCAGAACGTTTCTTGAACTGTATAGAAATACCTTTATGCAGAGGCAATAAGTTCTGGATTTCTTAGAATCCAGCGCAACAGTTTCTTTATTTTCTAACCTCAGTACTTATACAAGGTGATCATCTTATTTTTATTATACTGCATATAATAGTGTTCTTATCATAGGGGAGACGTCCTCTTAGTTTTATATAAATACTCCGGAGAGCCAATATTGTGTTTTAACAAATCCATATGTGTTTTAATAAAATTATATTTGTATATCAGATTCAGTATTAATTTATATCAACTAAAATGTAATGCTTTAGATTGTATTCACTAATATCATATTTTTTAACACTTCCTCAATATAGCAGTTTTAACACTTCACAAAGGATAAACTATAACACACATCACACAATACTTGTTAACATTAGATACCTTCAACTACGCGTATCACTAAGCAACAGATAGTGGTCATTTTTATCCGTTTAATTTAAGATCCCGCAATTTAGCACTAACAAAATATAGAATCTTTCACTTTAAATAATAATTGGCACATTATTGTTTAGGTTTAACACTACAACTATATTTTTTTCTTCACCATTATCGTATTTCTAACACTTCACAAAGGATAAATTATAACACACATCACACGACACTTGTTAACATTAGATACTTTCAACTATACATATCACTAAGAAACAGATAGTGGTCATTTTTATCCGTCTAATTTAAGATCCCACAATTTAGCACTTACAAAATATAGGATTTTTCACTTCAAATAATAATTGGCACATTACACTTTACCGTTTAGGTTTAACACTATAATTATTATTTCTCTTTTCCTATTTATGTCAGTCAGATATTAATATTTTTGATTCCTTAAGCTTGTCTAGCGCCCTCACGCTTCCTATATAATTATTTACATAAGACCTACAACTTCCATGTACATAGCCACCGAAGGGAATGATCGAGACTGAAGGTTTTGACAGGCTGAAACCAATTTCATTTGTCTCTTGTCTGTTAAAGACAGAGTCATGGACACTGAATCTATCTGGAAACCTAAAAAGGTGACCCTTGTCTGAGGAATCAAGAAGCTCTTTGGTAAACTGATCCTACAACTATGTCTTTGAAGAAACAACACTAGTTAATTTGTGTGAGATTCTGCTAAATAAAAAGATTGAGCCAGTACCAAGATATCGTCCAAATAAGGAAACACTGCAATAACCTGCTCTCTGATTACAGATAGAAAAGCACCAAGAACCTTCAAAACGATTCTTGGAGCTGTTGCTAGGCCAAATGGATGAGCGACAAATTGATAATGCTTGTCTAGAAAAGAGAATCTTAGAAACTGATAGTGATCTGGATGAATCGGAATGTGAAAATAAGCGTCCTGCAAGTCTATTGCGGACATGTAATAACCTTGCTGACCAAAAGGCAGAATAGTCCTTATAGTCACCATCTTGAAAGTTGGGACCTCTACAAAACAATTCAAAAACGTCAGATCCAGAACTGGTCTGAATGAATTTTCTTTCTTTGGGACAATGAATAGATTTGAATAAAAACCCAGACCCTGTTCCTGAAGCGGAACTGGTACAATCACCCCTGAAAGCTCCAGATCTTAAACACACTTCAGAAAAGCTTGAGCTTTCATAGGATTTGTTGGAACATGAGAGAGAAAGAATTTTCTCACAGGAGGTCTTATTCTGAAACCTATTTAATACCCTTGAGAGACAAAGCTCTGACTCCACTGATTCTGAACAGAATTTGCCCAAATGTTTTGGGGGCTGGTTTTGGCTTTTTATAAGGTTTGGATTTATCCCAACTTGAAGATGGCTTCCAATTACAACCAGAGTCTATAGGGGAAGGAGCGGTTTTCTGTTCTCTATTCTGATGAAAGGAACACAACTGATTAGAAGCTTTAGATTTAATCTTAGACTTTTTAACTTGGGGCAAAATACTCCCTTTCCCCCAGTGATAGTGGAAATAATATAATCCAACTGAGAACCAAATAAATTATTACCCTGGAAAGATAGAGATAGCAATCTAGATTTGGATACCATGTCAGCATTCCATGATTTAAGCCATAAAGCTCTTTTGGCTAGAATAGCTAAAGACATAGATTTAAAATCAATCTTGATTATATCAAAAATAGCATCACAGCTAAAATGATTAGCATGTTGAAGCAAATGAATAATGCTAGACAAATCAGAATTTGTTTCCTGATGTGCTAAGCTATCCAACCAAAAAGTTGGTGCAGCCGCAGCATCAGCCATAGAAATGGCAGGCCTGAGAATATAGACAGAATGTAAATAAGCTTTCCTTAGATAAGATTTAATCTTCCTATCTAAAGGATCCTTAAAAGAAGTACTATCTTCCATAGGAATAGTAGTACATTTGGCAAGAGTAGAAATAGCCCCATCAACCTTAGGGACTTTTTCCCAAAACTCCAAATTAGCCACTGGTAAAGGATATAACTTCTTAAACCTAGAAGAAGTATTAAAAGAAGCACCAGGCTTAAAACATTTCTTAGCAATCACATCGGAAACTGAATCTGGAACAGGAAAAAGCTCAGTAGTAATAACAGGAGGTTTAAAAACAGAATTTAAATGTTTACTGGTTTTGTTATCAAGACAGAGGATCAGACTCCTCAATACCCAAAGTAACCAATACTTCTTTCAACAAAGACCGAATATAATCAATCTTAAAAAGATAAGAAGATGTATCAATTTCAATGTCTGAAGTAGGATCTTCTGAACCAGAGAGATCCTCTTCAGAGGAGGATATTTCAGTATGGTGTCGGTCATCACAAATTTCATCAGTTTTATGAAAAATTTTAAAAGACCTTTTACGTTTATTAGAAGGTGGAATAGAAGACAAAGCCTTCTGTATTGCATCAGCAATATAATTTTTCAAATCAACAGGAATATCATGTACATTAGATGTTGAGGGAACAACAGATGCTGTACTAGTACTAATAGAAACAATTATCGGCATGCAAAAGCTTATCATGACAACTGACATAATATAGCCGGAGATATAATCTCAGCTTGCTTACAACAGATACGCTTTAGTAAAACTGTGTTCAGGCAGCATGGTTCCTACAGTAGCTTCTGAGACAGGATCAGACTGAGACATCTTGCAAAATGTAAAATAAAAAAAAAACATTTAAACAAAATATCCAATTTCTTCACATAGCAGTTTCAGGAAAAGGAAAAAATGCATATGCTAAATAAGCAGAAAAGCAAACAGCATAGCCCTCTAAAAACATAATTTATGCTTACCTGATAAATTTATTTCTCTTGTAGTGTATCCAGTCCACGGATCATCCATTACTTGTGGGATATTCTCCTTCCCAACAGGAAGTTGCAAGAGGATCACCCACAGCAGAGCTGCTATATAGCTCCTCCCCTTACTGCCATATCCAGTCATTCGACCGAAACAAGATGAGAAAGGAGAAACCATAGGGTGCAGTGGTGACTGTAGTTTAATTAAAATTTAGACCTGCCTTAAAAGGACAGGGCGGGCCGTGGACTGGATACACTACAAGAGAAATAAATTTAGCAGGTAAGAATAAATTATGTTTTCTCTTGTTAAGTGTATCCAGTCCACGGATCATCCATTACTTGTGGGATACCAATACCAAAGCTAAAGTACACGGATGATGGGAGGGACAAGGCAGGAATTTAAACGGAAGGAACCACTGCCTGTAGAACCTTTCTCCCAAAAACAGCCTCCAAAGAAGCAAAAGTGTCAAATTTGTAAAATTTTGAAAAGGTGTGAAGCGAAGACCAAGTCGCAGCCTTGCAAATCTGTTCAACAGAGGCCTCATTTTTAAAGGCCCAGGTGGAAACCACAGCTCTAGTAGAATGAGCTGCAAATCTGTTCAACAGAGGCCTCATTTTTAAAGGCCCAGGTGGAAACCACAGCTCTAGTAGAATGAGCTGTAATCCTTTCAGGGGGCTGCTGTCCAGCAGTCTCATAGGCTAAGCGTATTATGCTCCGAAGCCAAAAGGAGAGAGAGGTTGTCAAAGCTTTTTGACCTCTCCTCTGTCCAGAGTAAATGACAAACAGGGCAGATGTTTGACGAAAATCTTTAGTAGCCTGTAAGTAAAACTTCAAGGCACGGACTTCGTCCAGATTATGCAAAAGACGTTCCTTCTTTGAAGAAGGATTAGGACACAATGATGGAACAACAATCTCTTGATTGATATTCCTGTTAGAAACCACCTTAGGTAAAAACACAGGTTTGGTACGCAGAACTACCTTGTCTGAATGAAAAATCAGATAAGGAGAATCACAATGTAAGGCAGATAACAGAACTTTCCAAGATAAAAGTTTAATATCAATGGAATGAAGGGGTTCAAACGGAACTCCCTGAAGAACTTTAAGAACCAAGTTTAAGCTCCACGGGGGAGCAACAGTTTTAAACACAGGCTTAATCCTAACCAAAGCCTGACAAAATGCCTGGACGTCTGAAACTTCTGCCAGATGCTTGTGCAAAAGAATAGACAGAGCAGAGATCTGTCCTTTTAAAGAACTAGCTGATAAGCCTTTGTCCAAACCCTCTTGGAGAAAGGACAATATCCTAGGAATCCTAACCTTACTCCATGAGTAACTCTTGGATTCACACCAATAAAGATATTTACGCCATATCTTATGGTAGATTTTCCTGGTGACAGGCTTCCGAGCCTGTATTAAGGTATCAATGACTGACTCAGAGAAGCCACGCCTTGATAGAATCAAGCGTTCAATCTCCATGCAGTCAGTCTCAGAGAAATTAGATTTGGATGATTGAAAGGACCTTGTATTAGAAGGTCCTGCCTCAGAGGCAGAGTCCATGGTGGAAGAGATGACATGTCCACTAGGTCTGCATACCAGGTTCTGCGTGGCCACGCAGGCGCTATCAGAATCACCGATGCTCTCTCCTGTTTGATTTTGGCAATCAGTCGAGGGAGCAGAGGAAACGGTGGAAACACATAGGCCAGGTTGAAGAACCAAGGAGCTGCTAGAACATCTATCAGCGTTGCTCCCGGGTCCCTGGACCTGGATCCATAACAAGGAAGCTTGGCTTTCTGGCGAGACGCCATGAGATCCAGTTCTGGTTTGCCCCAACGATGGACCAGTTGAGCAAACACCTCCGGATGGAGTTCCCACTCCCCCGGATGAAAAGTCTGACGACTTAGAAAATCCGCCTCCCAGTTCTCTACGCCTGGGATGTGGATTGCTGACAGGTGGCAAGAGTGAGACTCTGCCCAGCGAATTATCTTTGAGACTTCTAACATCGCTAGGGAACTCCTGGTTCCCCCTTGATGGTTGATGTAAGCCACAGTCGTGATATTGTCCGACTGAAATCTGATGAACCTCAGTGTTGCTAACTGAGGCCAAGCTAGAAGAGCATTGAATATTGCTCTTAACTCCAGAATATTTATTGGGAGGAGTTTCTCCTCCTGAGTCCACGATCCCTGAGCCTTCAGGGAGTTCCAGACTGCGCCCCAACCTAGAAGGCTGGCATCTGTTGTTACAATCATCCAATCTGGCCTGCGAAAGGTCATACCCTTGGACAGATGGACCAGAGAAAGCCACCAGAGAAGAGAATCTCTGGTCTCTTGATCCAGATTTAGTAGAGGGGACAAATCTGAGTAATCCCCATTCCACTGACTTAGCATGCATAATTGCAGCGGTCTGAGATGCAGGCGCACAAATGGCACTATGTCCATTGCCGCTACCATTAAGCCGATTACGTCCATGCACTGAGCCACTGACAGGCGTGGAATGGAATGAAGGACACAGGAAGCATTTAGAAGTTTTGATAACCTGGACTCCGTCAGGTAAATTTTCATCTCTACAGAATCTATAAGAGTCCCTAGGAAGGAGACTCTTGTGAGTGGTGATAGAGAACTCTTTTCCACGTTCACTTTCCACCCATGCGACCTCAGAAATGCCAGAACTATCTCTGTATGAGACTTGGCAATTTGAAAGCTTGACGCCTGTATCAGGATGTTGTCTAGATATGGAGCCACCGCTATGCCTCGCGGTCTTAGAACCGCCAGAAGTGAGCCCAGAACCTTTGTAAAAATTCTCGGGGCAGTGGCCAACCCGAAGGGAAGAGCTACAAATTGGTAATGCCTGTCTAGAAAGGCAAACCTTAGGAACCGATGATGATCTTTGTGAATCGGTATGTGAAGGTAGGCATCCTTTAAGTCCACTGTGGTCATGTACTGACCCTCTTGGATCATGGGTAGGATGGTCCGAATAGTTTCAATTTTGAATGATGGAACTCTGAGGAATTTGTTTAAGATCTTTAGATCCAAGATTGGTCTGAAGGTTCCCTCTTTCTTCGGAACCACAAACAGATTTGAATAAAATCCCTGTCCTTGTTCCGTCCGCGGAACTGGATGGATCACTCCCATTACTAGGAGGTCTTGCACACAGCTTAGGAATGCCTCTTTCTTTATCTGGTTTGCTGATAACCTTGAAAGATGAAATCTCCCTTGTAGAGGAGGAGAAGCTTTGAAGTCCAGAAGATATCCCTGAGATATGATCTCCAACGCCCAGGGATCCTGAACATCTCTTGCCCACGCCTGGGCGAAGAGAGAAAGTCTGCCCCCCACTAGATCCGTTTCCGGATAGGGGGCCGTTCCTTCATGCTGTCTTGGGGGCAGCAGCAGGCTTTCTGGCCTGCTTGCCCTTGTTCCAGGACTGGTTAGGTTTCCAGTCCTGTCTGGAATGAGCAACAGTTCCCTCTTGTTTTGAAGTGGAGGAAGTTGATGCTGCTCCTGCCTTGAAATTTCGAAAGGCACGAAAATTAGACTGTTTGGCCTTTGATTTGGCCCTGTCCCGAGGAAGGGTATGACCATTGCCTCCAGAAATGTCAGCAATAATTTCCTTCAAGCCAGGCCCGAAATAAGGTCTGCCCCTTGAAAGGAATGTTGAGTAATTTAGACTTTGAAGTCACGTCAGCTGACCAGGATTTAAGCCATAGCGCCCTACGTGCCTGGATGGCGAATCCGGAAATCTTAGCCGTTAGTTTAGTCAAATGAACAATGGCATCAGAAACAAATGAGTTAGCTAGCTTAAGCGTTCTAAGCTTGTCAATAATTATGCCGCCGCAGCAGTGACAGGTGCAATGCATGCAAGGGGCTGTAAAATAAAACCTTGTGGAATAAACATTTTCTTAAGGTAACCCTCCAATTTTTTATCCATTGGATCTGAAAAAGCACAACTGTCCTCAACCGGGATAGTGGTACGCTTTGCTAAAGTAGAAACTGCTCCCTCCACCTTAGGGACCGTCTGCCATAAGTCCCGTGTAGTGGCGTCTATTGGAAACATTTTTCTAAATATAGGAGGTGGGGAAAAGGGCACACCGGGTCTATCCCACTCCTTGCTAATAATTTCTGTAAGCCTTTTAGGTATAGGAAAAACGTCAGTACACACCGGCACCGCATAGTATATATCCAGCCTACACAATTTCTCTGGAATTGCAACTGTGTTACAGTCATTCAGAGCAGCTAATACCTCCCGAAGCAATGCAGAGGTTCTCAAGCTTAAATTTAAAATGAGAAATCTCTGAATCAGGTTTCCCCGAGTCAGAGATGTCACCCACAGACTGAAGTTCTCCGTCCTCATGTTCTGCATACTGTGACGCAGTATCAGACATGGCTCTAACAGCATTTGCGCGCTCTGTATCTCTCCTAACCCCAGAGCTATCGCGCTTGCCTCTTAATTCAGGCAATCTAGATAATACCTCTGACAGGGTATTATTCATGATTGCAGCCATGTCCTGCAAGGTAATCACTATGGGCGTCCCTGAGGTAATTGGCGCCATATTAGCGTGCGTCCCCTGAGCGGGAGGCGAAGGATCTGACACATGGGGAGAGTTAGTCGGCATAACTTCCCCCTCGACAGAACCCTCTGGTGATAATTCTTTTATAGATAAAAACTGATCTTTACTGTTTAAGGTGAAATCAATACATTTAGTACACATTCACCTATGGGGCTCCACCATGGCTTTCAAACATAATGAACAAGTAGGTTCCTCTGTGTCAGACATGTTTAAACAGACTAGCAATGAGACTAGCAAGCTTGGAAAACACTTTAAAACAAGTTTACAAGCAATATAAAAAACTTTACTGCGCCTTTAAGAAACACAAATTTTCCCAAATTTTGAAATAACAGTGAAAAAATGCAGTTACACTAACGAAATTTTTACAGTGTATGTAATAAGTTAGCAGAGCATTGCACCCACTTGCAAATGGATGATTAACCCCTTAATACCAAAAACGGAATAACAAATGACAAAAACGTTTTTTAAACAGTCACAACTGCCACAGCTCTACTGTGGCTTTTTACCTCCCTCAATACGACTTTTGAAGCCTTTTGAACCCTTCAGAGAAGTCGTGGATCATGCAGGAAGAAGCTGGATGTCTGTGTCTGTAATTTTTGCTGTGCAAAAAAACGCCAAAATAGGCCCCTCCCACTCATATTACAACAGTGGGAAGCCTCAGGGAACTGTTTCTAGGCAAAATTCAAGCCAGCCATGTGGAAAAAACTAGGCCCCAATAAGTTTTATCACCAAACATATGTAAAACACGATTAAACATGCCAGCAAACTTTTTAAAATACACTTTTATAAGAGTATGTATCTCTATTAATAAGCCTGATACCAGTCACTATCACTGCATTTAAGGCTTTACTTACATTACCTCGGTATCAGCAGCATTTTCTAGCAAATTCCATCCCTAGAAAAATATTTTAACTGCACATACCTTATTACAGGAAAACCTGCCATCTATTCCCCCTCTGAAGTTACCTCACTCCTCAGAATATGTGAGAACAGCAAAGGATCTTAGTTACTTCTGCTAAGATCATAGAAAACGCAGGCAGATTCTTCTTCTAAATACTGCCTGAGATAAACAGTACACTCCGGTACCATTTAAAAATAACAAACTTTTGATTGAAGAAATAAACTAAGTATAAAACACCACAGTCCTCTTACGACCTCCATCTTAGTTGAGAGTTGCAAGAGAATGACTGGATATGGCAGTGAGGGGAGGAGCTATATAGCAGCTCTGCTGTGGGTGATCCTCTTGCAACTTCCTGTTGGAAGGAGAATATCCCACAAGTAGTGGATGATCCGTGGACTGGATACACTTAACAAGAGAAATATAAAGAGAGCAGGGAGCATAAAGGAAGTGGGTAATATAACTAAAAAAAATAAAAAATTTGACGCCAAGTATAACGCACAACGCAAAGTGAAAATTGTTTGACACCAAATCAACATCTGGAAATGACGCAACTCGCGTCATAACAAGCGCGACTTTGCGCCAAAAATCCTAACATCAATAAAGACGCAGGAAATGACGAAACTTGCAACACTATATTATAATTTGTGCCAATAAATAACAGCATTATGCGACCTCGCGAGCCTAGATTTGCCTGCAAAATTTAAGGAAAAACAAGTCAAATTGGAAAAAGACTAAACCCCAGGTAAGAAAATATTAAAAAAATAACTTCCTCAAACATGATTCTCATACTGAAACTGCTAGACTGCAAAGGAAAATACACATAGACCTGACTCATGGCAAATATAAGTAAATACATATATTTAAAACTTTATATTAATACATAAAGTGCCAAACATAGCTGAGAGTGTCTTAAATAATGATACATACTTACCAAAGACACCCATCCACATATAGCAGACAGCCAAACCAGTACTGAAAACTATCAGCAGAGGTAATGGTATAAGAGTATATTGTCGATCTGAAAAGGGAGGTAGGAGATGAATCCCTACGACCAATAACAGAGAACCCTTGAAAAGATTTCCCATGAGTGAAACCATAAAAATCAACAGGCAATACTCTCTCCACATCCATCTGGAAAACACTGTACTCTGAGAGGCATTGGGCTTCAGAATGCTTAGAAGCGATTATCAGAGAAGAAATCATAAAAATCAAGCACAAAATTATTTCACCACCTCCATAGGAGACAAAGTTTGTAAAAACTGAAGTATGTGTGTGGTGGGAGGTGTATTTATAGGCATTTTGAGGTTTGGGAAACTTTGCCCCTCCTGGTAGGAATGTATATCCCATATGTCACTAGCTCATGAACTTTTTCCAATTACATGAAATAAATATTAGACAAGTGTGTCTTGCCTACAGTCAAGCATGGTGGTGGGAGTTTTATGGTCTAGGCCTGCATGAGTGCTGTCGGCACTGGGGAGCTACAGTTCATTGATGAAACCATGAATGCCAATATGTATTGTGACATACTGAAGCAGAGCATGATCCCCTCCCTTCGGAGACTGGGCCGCAGGGCACTATTCCAACATGATAACGACCCCAAACACACCTCCAAGTCAACCACTAAGCTGAGGGTAAAGGTGATGGACTGGCCAATCATGTCTTCAGACCTAAAACCTATTGAGCATCTGTGGGGCATCCTCAAACGGAAGGTGGGGTAGTGCAAGGTCTCTAACATCCACCAGCTCCGTGATGTCATCATGGAGGAGTGGAAGAGGACTCCAGTGGCAACCTGTGAAGTTCTGGTGAACTCCATGCCCAAGAGGGTTAAGGCAGTGCTGGAAAATATAGGTGTCCACACAAAATATTGACACTTTGGGCCCAATTTGGACATTTCCACTTAGGGGTGTACTCACTTTTGTTGCCAACGCTTTAGACATTAATGGCTGTGTGTTGAGTTTTTTTGAGGGGACAGCAAATTTGCATTGCTATACAGGCTGTACACTAACTACTTTACATTGTAGCAACGTGTCATTTCTTCAGTGTTGTCACATAAAAAGATATAATAAAATATTTACAAAAATGTGAGGGGTATACTCACTATTGTGAGATACTGTGTATGTATATATATATATATATATATATATATATATATATATATATATATATATATATATATATATACACTGTATATACATATATATATCTGTGTGTTTGTATTTAAAAATGTATGCTCTACCTGAATCATTAATTCATTTTTTTGGGTTTCATGTCCCTTTGATGTTTAGTACAAAATTATCAGTATTTTTTACATTTATTTTATGCTTATAACATTTCACTTAAAATCAGTTTCTCAACATTTCTGCCCAATAGTTACTGCCTCTCACAGCAAACTGACTGAATTTTGTTCAGAATTATTCATATTTCGTGACCTAATGCAGTTTAATCATTTTGTTATTAATTCTGAGACTTATTTAGAAATGTGTTTTCAAGTGACATATCAAGATTAAAATAAAGATCAGTACGATTACAATAACTTGGTAATTATAGTGTAGAAGGTTATGAAAAACACAAGAAACAACAATTATTACAAGCGCTGTCTGTTATTTTTAATTGAGCAAATGAAAAGAATAAAAATAACTCAGAATATTTTCACTTGCAATATCATGAGATAAGTAAGAGTATATTTTTAAGTATTTCTGTCACACATATATTTAATACATTGATGTGCAAATGAATCTACTTCATAACTAATTATTGCAGATTCATTTTAGCAGCATGATCATACTCACACTGATATCACTTAGTTTGCTATGGGCTAGATTACAAGTGGAGCGGTAACCTGAAAAGCGCACAAATCCTAATTTAAATTTTTGTGTGCGCGTGCATGTATTCCCCCATAGAAATCAATGGAGAAAAAAAAACAAAAAACTAACACCTGAATATCGCGCAAACACGATCACATTTTCACATTCCCCATAGAAGTCAATGGGAAAAAAAATTGTTGAACAAAACCCCATCGTGCAAACAAGATAGCATATTCGCATTAGCAAATGTAAAAATATTTACAGCAAATACATAGTTAAAATCTTTAATAAATATGAATATTGCATAAATATGTTTTATCATGTTTTCATCTACTTAAAGGGATATTCCAGCCAAATTGAAATCCACATGTATGCATTTCAGTTTTGCATCCATGTATTAGCAAAAATGATTCTAGTAAAAGCTATAGCTGTTTCAAAAGTGTATTTAAGTATGCACCGTGCACCAGCATTTTAAACACAGCACTTGCTTTGAGAGCCTAAGGTCCTTGTAACATCATGAAATTACTCAATTTGTTGATAGCTGATATGATAAGGCCCCACTGACACTCTGAGCAGCTGCAGTACTTAAAATGCTGATGCACTGAGAATATCTAGCTGTGCTTCACATGCACGTGCAGAGAAAATTATTAAGACACAAACAGTGATAACTTTTACTAGAAGCATTTTTGCCAACAATATGTAATTCATCTATGTGCATTTATATTTTGACCGGAATGGCAAAGGGATCTAATGCATATATATATATATATATATATATATATATATATATATATATATATATATATATATATATATATATATATATATATATATATATATATATATATATATATATGTGTGTGTGTACATATATATTTATGTGTTTATATGTCTGTAAATACATATATACTGTATATATATATGTCTATATGTGTGTACATATATATTTATGTGTTTATATGTCTGTAAATACATATATACTGTATGTATATATATATATATATATATATATATATATATATATATATATATATATATATATATATATATATATATATATATATATATATATATAACAATGAGTATTGCATAAGGACAAGACCTGGTGATGATCCCTGTAGTCCCTCGCAAAGAAAGCCAGCACACAAGATTTGAACAACACACCTTCCTTTAATGCCAAAGTAGCATAATGTTTCAGCTCCCACTGGAGCCTTGGTCACATGCAGCAATTCACGAAAATAAATCAGGCATGATATTTTCGTGAATTGCTGCATGTGACCAAGGCTCCAGTGGGAGCTGAAACGTTATGCTACTTTGGCATTAAAGGAAGGTGTGTTGTTCAAATCTCGTGTGCTGGCTTTCTTTGCGAGGGACTACAGGGATCATCACCAGGTCTTGTCCTTATGCAATACTCATTGTTGTATTTATGCTTTGGCCGTGCACTGAGTGGTTATAATGTTGGTGAGTGCTGATCTTTCTTGTTAATATATATATATATATATATATATATATATATATATATATATGTACACACACACATCTTTAGCAATGTATCTGTATGTACTCTATGTCAAAGACCTTTTGCAGCTATTTTTTATTTTCTAACACCCAAGATCTCATATCTTTGAGCCCTCATGACTTTGTGCTACTTTCTTGTTTTGGAAAACAGTTAACCACAACTCTTAGATTGCGGTAAGATTTGAAGTGTAAATGACAATTTAACTAGCACAATCACGATTTTGCTCAACTTGTAATATCAGCTCAATTAAAAATGCTTGCAAAAAGACCTTTATTGACATTTATGTCTTGTAAACGTACTGTGCCTCAAAAAGCACTAAACGATTAAATGACAGTTGAAATAATGAACTGAAAAACAGTTATAGCATCACTCTTAGCAAATAACACAACTTTTTTTAAACAACGTTTTAAATCACAGTCACTATATAAGTCTCACAGCTCTGCTGAGAGAATCTACCTCCCTTCAAAGAAGTTTGAAGACCCCTGAGTTCTGTTAGAGATGAACCGGATCATGCAGAAAAACTGACTGGAAATTTTTGATGCGTAGCAAAGAGCGCCAAAAACGGCCCCTCCCTCTCACACACAGCAGTGAGAGAGAAAAGAAACTGTCATAATTAACACAAGCAAACTGCCAAGTGGAAAATAATGCCCAAATACTTATTCACTCAGTACCTCATTAATGCAAACGATTCTACATTCCAGCAAAAACGTTTAACATGAAAAATACCTAATAAAAGGTTTAATGTACTTTTACAGAGTAATTCCGGTGAAATACCATCCCCAGAATACTAAAGTGTAGAGTATACATACATGTTCATTATAACGGCATGGCAGGATTTTTTCATCAATTCCATTCAGAAAATAACAACTGCGACATACCTCAATGCAGATTCAACTGCCCGCTGTCCCCTGATCTGAAGCTTTTACCTCCCTCAGATGGCCGAGAAACAGCAATATGATCTTAACTACTCCGGTTAAAATCATAAGAAAAACTCTGGTAGATTCTTCTTCAAACTCTGCCAGAGAGGTAATAACACGCTCCGGTGCTATTGTAAAATAACAAACTTTTGATTGAAGTTCTAAAAACTAAGTATAATCACCATAGTCCTCTCACACCTCCTATCTAGTCTTTGGGTGCAAGAGAATGACTGGAGGTGACGTAGAGGGGAGGAGCTATATAGCAACTCTGCTGGGTGAATCCTCTTGCACTTCCTGTAGGGGAGCAGATAATATCCCAGAAGTAATGATGACCCGTGGACTGATCACACATAACAGAAGAAAAAAATGTTTGCAAAAAGACAATATCGCTTGCACAAAACCGTTTGTGCCTCACTTGTAATCTAGTCCTATATGTGAGCTCATCAAACAGTAGCAACACCTGATAAAACATAATTTATGTAAGAACTTACCTGATAAATTCATTTCTTTCATATTAGCAAGAGTCCATGAGCTAGTGACGTATGGGATATACATTCCTACCAGGAGGGGCAAAGTTTCCCAAACCTCAAAATGCCTATAAATACACCCCTCACCACACCCACAAATCAGTTTAACGTATAGCCAAGAAGTGGGGTGATAAGAAAAAAGTGCGAAAGCATAAAAAATAAGGAATTGGAATAATTGTGCTTTATACAAAAAAATCATAACCACCACAAAAAAGGGTGGGCCTCAGGGACTCTTGCTAATATGAAAGAAATGAATTTATCAGGTAAGTTCTTACATAAATTATGTTTTCTTTCATGTAATTAGCAAGAGTCCATGATCTAGTGACGTATGGGATAATGACTACCCAAGATGTGGATCTTCCACGCAAGAGTCACTAGAGAGGGAGGGATAAAATAAAGACAGCCAATTCCGCTGAAAAAAATCCACACCCAAAATAAAGTTTAAATCTTATAATGAAAAAAACTGAAATTATAAGCAGAAGAATCAAACTGAAACAGCTGCCTGAAGTACTTTTCTACCAAAAACTGCTTCAGAAGAAGAAAACACATCAAAATGGTAGAATTTAGTAAAAGTATGCAAAGAAGACCAAGTGGATGATTTGCAAATCTGATCAACTGAAGCTTCATTCCTATACGCCCAGGAAGTAGAAACTGACCTAGTAGAATGAGCTGTAATCCTTTGAGGCAGAGTTTTACCCGACTCGACATAGGCATGATGAAACTAAGATTTTAACCAAGATGCCAAAGAAATTGCAGAAGCCTTCTGACCTTTCCTAGAACCGGAAAAGATAACAAATAGACTAGAAGTCTTTCGGAAATCCTTAGTAGCTTCAACATAATATTTCAAAGCTCTAACTACATCCAAAGAATGCAACGACTTTTCCTTAGAATTCTTAGGATTAGGACACAATGAAGGAACCACAATTTCTCTACTAATGTTGTTAGAATTCACAACCTTAGGTAAAAATTTAAATGAAGTCTGCAACACTGCCTTATCCTGATGAAAAATCAGAAAAGGAGACTCACAAGAAAGAGCAGATAATTCAGAAACTCTTCTAGCAGAAGAGATGGCCAAACGAAACAAAACTTTCCAAGAAAGTAATTTAATGTCCAGTGAATGCATAGGTTCAAACGGAGGAGCTTGAAGAGCCCCCAGAACCAAATTCAAACTCCAAGGAGGAGAGATTGACTTAATAACAGGTTTTATACGAGCCAAAGCTTGTACAAACAATGAATATCAGGAAGACTAGCAATCTTTCTGTGAAAAAGAACAGAAAGAGCAGAGATTTGACCTTTCAAGGAACTTGCAGACAAACCTTATCCAAACCATCCTGAAGAAACTGTAAAATTCGAGGAATTCTAAAAGAATGCCAAGAAAAATGATGAGAAAAACACCAAGAAATGTAAATCTTCCAGACTCGATAATATATCTTCCTAGATACAGTTTTACGAGCCTGTAACATAGTATTAATCACAGAGTCAGAGAAACCTCTATGACTGAGAATCAAGCGTTCAATCTCCATACCTCCATACCTACAAATTTAAGGATTTGAGAACCTGATGGAAAAAAGGACCTTGCGATAGAAGGTCTGGTCTTAACGGAAGAGTCCATGGTTGGCAAGTGGCCATCCGGACAAGATCTGCATACCAAAACCTGTGAGGCCATGCTGGAGCCACCAGCAGAATAAACGAACGTTCCTTTAGAATCTTGGAAAAAGAACTATAGGCGGAAAGATATAAGCAGGATGATACTTCCAAGAAAGTGACAATGCATCCACTGCTTCCGCCTGAGGATCCCTGGATCTGGACAGATACCTGGGAAGCTTCTTGTTTAGATGAGAAGCCATCAGATATATTTCTGGAAGTCCCCATATTTGAACAATCTGATGAAATACCTCTGGGTGAAGAAACCATTTGCCCGGATGTAGGGATGTAGCGTTTGGCGACTGAGATAATCCGCTTCCCAATTGTCTATACCTGGGATATGAACCGCAGAAATTAGACAGGAGCTGGATTCCGCCCATACAAGTATTCGAGAGACTTCTTTCATAGCCAGAGGACTGTGAGTTCCTCCTTGATGATTGACATATGCCACGGTTGTGACATCGTCCGTCTAGAAACAAATGAGTTCCAAAAATGTTGATTGGTAATCTCGCCTCCTGAGATTCCCAAACCCCTTGTGCTGTCAGAAACCCCCATACAGCTCCCCAACCTGTCAGACTTGCATGTGTTGAGATCACAGTCTAGGTTGGAAGAACAAAAGAAGCCCCCTAAACTAAACGATCGTGGTCTGTCCACCACGTCAGAGAGTGTCGAACAATCAGTTTTAAAGATATTAATTGAGATATCTTTCTATAATCCCTGCACCACTGGTTCAGCATACAGAGCTGAAGAGGTCGCATGTGAAAATGAGCAAAGGGGATCGCGTCCAATGCAGCAGTCATAAGACCTAGAATTTCCATGCATAAGGCTACCGAAGGGAAAGATTGAGATTGAAGGTTTCGATAAGCTGAAACCAATTTCAGACGCCTCTTGTCCGTCAGAGACAGAATCAAGAACACTGAATCTATCAGGAAACCTAAAAAGGTTACCCTTGTCCGGGGAATCAAACAAACTTTTTGGTAAATTGATCCTCCAACCATGTTCTTGAAGAAACAACACTTATAAAAGACTGGAAAGTTCTTTCTAGTGAAAATGAGCAAAGGGAATTGAATCCAATGCTGTGGCCATAAGACCTAAAACTTCTATGCATATATAGCAACTGAAGGAAATAATAGAGACTAAAGGTACCGATAGACGGAACCCAATAACATTATCCCTTGTCTGATAGAGACAAGGACAGTGACACAAACTATCTGGAAACCTAAAAAAGGTGACCCTTGTGTGAGGAATCAAGAGCTTTTGAAAAGAAGATCCTCTAACTATGTCCTGGAGAGTAAGTGAATCATATGAGATTCCGCATCCTCAGAAAATAATCTGAATGAAAACAGAAAAATGAAAATATGCATTTATTGTATCTAATGAAAACAAATAATGCTATCAATGACCATAAAAAGGCAAAAAAGTTTGAACAAAACTCCAAAACCCGGTTCCTCAAAAGGAACTGGAAGAAATACCCCAGAAGATTCCAGGTCTGAGCAGCGCTTGAACCCCATGGGTGCCCAGCCATGCTTCAACAGTACCCAAAATATATAGGACAGAAAACACAGTTAAAGAAAGTGTTAGCCTTACTGGAATAAAATCAAAGAAATTTGGACAAAATAAATTTCAAAGAAGCCTTAACCTGCCCCTTACCAGCCAAGCTGGAATACGGCACGTACATCACAAAATTAGGGAGCTGATTTCGAACTCCAATTATAGACATGTTACTTGGGAAAGAACTCAGGAATTTGTTCCTTAATAAGAACAACCAAACTAGTATAAGCGTAAAGTTTTAGTCTTAGAACTCAACCTTGAAGCCCAGAGTAACAGTTAAGAATTGAATCCAATTATAAAACAAATAATTGATTATCTTAGAACAAAAGAAATATGGATTTTTTATTTTTTTTTAAAAATCACAAAATTCTTCTAGCTAAAAAAGCTAAAGACATAGATTAACCCTCATTTGCGAAAATATTCAATAAAATGAAGACACAAATGAAATTATTAGCATGATATTCCAGTTTAAAGGACCAGCCAATACAGTGGACTTGCATAATCAATAAATGCAAAACAACAAGACAAATGCAACAGCACCTAGTCTAGTAAATGTTGTCCCTTTAACAATGCTAAAATAAATCATAATCTGATACTTGATCTTAAAGTAAACAGAGAAAATGAAGCAATTGCAATATCCAAATAAATCACAGGACCAAGAAAAGTACCTGAAACTAAATAATTTTCCATAAATAAGATACAACTATCTAAAGGAAAATAAATACTATTTTTCTATAGAAACAATAGCATAATTAGTAGAATTAGAGATAGCCCCAATAAATTGGAGAACCCTCCAAATTGAGTTTAACTGCTGGCAAAGAATATAGTTTAAAACCTTTGAAGAAGGAATAAAAGAAAATTCTCAGCCTATTCCATTCCCTAGTATAGGGAATTGGAAAGAAAACCTCTGAAAACACAGAAGAAATAAATAGGCAGAAATAATGTCAGCTAGTCTTAAAGAACTAGTTACCTTCATATCCAAAATAATCAACACCTTTTCAACAAAGAACAAATGTACTTTAATAATAGAAAAATAATAAAAAAAGTAGATTTGTTAGTGTCAATATCTGATTAAGAAAATTTCTGAAAGAGAAAAAAACATCATCAGAGAAGTATAAATCAGTATGTTGTTGGTCATTTGAAACTTCAATAATTAAAAAAGAAGTGAAAAAGACCTAAAAATGTTATTAGAAGGCACGAAGTCAGACAAAGCCTTTAACATAGAATCAGAAAAATATTTCTTATAAGTCTTCTAAATATTTCTTGTAAGAAAAGAAAATATATAAAGCATAAATACTAATGGATTCCGCATGTAAAAGTATAACATAATAACTTATTACAAACCATAGCTAAAGATAAACATTTATAACATTTAAAATAAATGAACTTAGCTTTGGTAGAACTGAAACTTAGTTAAGCGTTTTTCCAGAAGTGGCTTCTGATTCAGAGTCCATCTGAGACATCTTGCAATATGTAATAGAAAAAACAACATATAAAGCAAAATTGAACAAATTCCTTAAATGACAGTTTCAGGAATGGGAAAAAAATGCCAATGAACAAGCTTCTAGCAACCAGAAGCAATAAATAATGAGACTTAAATATTGTGGAGACAACAATGACGCTCGAATTTTTTAGCGCCAAAAAAGCCGCCCACATTATTTGGCGCCTAAATGCTTTTGGCGCCAAAAATGGCGCCACATCCGGTAACGCCGACATTTTTTGGCGCAAATAACGTCAAAAAAATGACGCAACATGTACTACTACATGTAGTAGAAAGCCAAACCAGTACTGAAACGAGAATCAGTAGAGGTAATGGTATATATAAGAGTATATCGTCGATCTGAAAAGGGAGGTAAGAGATGAATCTCTACGACCGATAACAGAGAACCTATGAAATAGACCCCGTAGAAGGAGATCATTGAATTCAAATAGGCAATACTCTCCTCACATCCCTCTGACATTCACTGCACGCTGAGAGGAAAACCGGGCTGCGGAGCGCATATCAACGTAGAATCTAGCACAAACTTACTTCACCACCTCCACAGGAGGCAAAGTTTGTAAAACTGATTTGTGGGTGTGGTGAGGGGTGTATTTATAGGCATTTTGAGGTTTAGGAAACTTTGCCCCTCCTGGTAGGAATGTATATCCCCCATACGTCACTAGCTCATGGACTCTTGCTAATTACATGAAAGAAAGATAGTTTTTTTATCTTCTCTATGTCATATTGTTGAAGAAGACAATGCAAAAGAACACTGATACTGAGAAAGATTATGCATGTGCATGCACACATACAATCATCATCCATACATCTCCAGCCAGATACTGGATGTATCTATAAATGCATACAGATTGTTTTCACCAAGGGCCTGATGATAAAAGTATTGGCAGACGCAAGAGGAATGGCATTTTTTGTTTTGACAGCCTTGCAGTCTGTGGGCCCAGTGATATTTTATTAAAAAAAGTGGGTTGACCCTATTTGTCCCTACGAGTGGTAATGTGCCTTCCATAGGAAACAATAGGGATCTCTCTTTGAGCAAAAATCTGCTCATATTGCCAGTGGGGAGGAGGGTGTATTTAAAGCTTGTATACAAAACATAGACTGTGCATTCACTTAATATGTTCCTGTGTAGTAACAATTCAATAATGCATACGTAAATACAATTTTACTGTGTATTTAGTAGATTTCCTACAATTACAAATCTTGCCACTAAAAATGTGGCAAGACTAATATGGGAGAAAAGGTGCACCTACGATGGATGATAGTCCTTTTAAAAATGAGTGACACCCAGAGATGTTTCCCCATTAATATACAGGTTACTCCAACGTAACGCCTATACCATTGCTGTGTTTGCCATCAACATTGTTAATAATAAAGTAAAAAAGAAAAACACCTTAATAAGAAACCTATAGGAGCCGGAGGATTTGGGTATATTATACGTGTGTATACACTTTAACCTAGATTACAAGTTTTGCGCTAAACAGGGTGCAAAAATAACGCCAACAAATTTGCGTTCTTGCACTTTCCATAGCGCTGCCATTACGAGTTACTGAAAAACCTCCTTGTGCTGTGCAGTATGGTGTGTTAAGCTCCATACCGCACAAAAGCCAAGGGCTGAGTTTACGTGCTCGTGCACGGTTTCCCCCATAGACATCAATGGGGCAAAAGTGTTTTTAAAAAAAACTAACACCTGTGATCGCGGAATGGAGATCGCCGTAACGCAACCCCATTGATGTCTATAGGGGAAAGAAAGTTATGTTTAAACCTAACACCCTAACATAAACCCCAAGTCTAAACACCCCTAATTCTCCGCCCCGACATCGCTGACAGTAAAAAAAAAATATTAACCCCTAATCCCCCCTGACATCGCCAACGTGAAATAAAGTTATTAACCCCTAATCCGCCACATCTCAACATCGCCGACACTAAATAAAACTATTAACCTCTAAACCACCAGTCCCCCACATTGTAACTACTAAACTAAAACTATTAACCCCTAAACTGCCGGCACTCCACATCGCAAAACACTAAATTAAACTATTAACCCCTAAACCTAACACCCCCTAACTTTAAATTAAAATTACAATATAACTATTTTTAAATAAATAAATAAAAACTTACCTGTGAAATAAAAAAACAACTAAGATTAAACTATAAATTAACCTAACATAACTATTCTAATAAAATAAAAAGCTACCAATTAAAAATCCTAAATTACATGATTAAAAAAAACACTACGAAAAAAATTAAAAACCTAAATTATAAATGAAAAAAAACCCCTAATACTACTAGATTACAAAAAATAATAAACACTAAAATTATGAAAAATAAAAAACTCTAAAATTACAACAAATAAACAAAATTATCAAAAAGAAAAACAATGACACCTAATCTAAAAGCCCTATAAAAATAAAAAAAGCCCTCCCACTATAAAAACACCCCCTAGGGATAATAACCGGGTTAAGGGGGTAATAGTAAGCAACAAGGAGTACAAACTTGCGATGTACGCAGACGACCTTCTGTTCACTCTTTCTGAGATAGAAACCTCAGTCCCTGCATTATTAAACGAGTTTCGTGAATATGGAGAGGTTTCTCACTTTCTCCTCAATAACACCAAGTCTGAGCTACTAAATATAAACTTGGCCCCAGGCACTATGGCATGGCTTAAGACCTATAGCCCGTTTGTCCTCCAGACTACATCCCTGAAATATCTGGGGGTCAAGCTTTCCGCTAAGATTCCAGACATGTTTGAATCCAATTATATGGCACTTAAAAAAGATATTTGTAATGACCTGTCGGCATGGAAGCACAAATTGGTCTCATGGGTGGGAAGGATCAATGTCATTAAAATGAATGTCCTTCCCAGGGTGCTATATATCCTACAGACTATCCCAATCCCCCTCCCACATTCTTTTCTTCCCTCATTGCAGAGGTTATTAGAGGAATATATCTGGAAGGACATTAGGCCCAGAGTGAACAGAAAGACAATGTACCTCTCCAGGGAGGATGGTGGATTGGGGCTCCCTAATATACTCTTCTACAGAAAGGCCATCCTACTCCAGAGGATAGTCGAATGGTGTCACTATGACCCTCAAAAAGATTGGATTACACTGGAGGCCAACATCTTACGGTCAGGAAATCTCGCCTCCCTCCCTTGGACTGATAAAAAACATAGACCAAAGTCAGTTAACATTTACCCATTGATTGGTGTAGTATTGGATGAATGGGACAAGACAGTACGAATAGACTCACATATATCTACGGCATTTTCTCCACTCACACCGGTTTTTGGGAACCCAGGAATTCCAATACAGACACAATTAACACCCGACCAACTTTTGTTTACCAACAATCGGATTGATACATTTGTAATAGGCGGGTCTCTGAAAACTAGGGAGGAACTTCTGTCAGGCGAACCCATCATCAGGGTCCCCTGGTTTGTATATCTACAGATAGGCCATTATATAACAAGACATAAACACAGGCAATCATTGCTGAGAGATCATACACTTTTTGAGGGGCTTTGCACACAGAATAGTGTCCCTAGACATTTAATCTCCAAGGTTTATGGGCTTCTTCTCAAGGGAGACAGTGAACTGCCTGCTTATGCCAGGCAGTGGCAGATAGAACTGGGTATCGAGCTAGAAGTGCAGGAGTGGCAACGGATATTCCGGGCCACCAAAGCCGTATCGGTTTCTGCGCACATACAGGAGTCTCAGTATAAACTGTTGAGCCGATGGTATCTGACACCATCCCGTCTCAAAAAGATCTACCCGAATTCGTCTGATAAATGTTGGAGGGGATGTGGGGGAGTAGGCTCCATGGTACACATTTGGTGGGATTGCCCTATGCTAGAGGGATTTTGGAAGGCAGTTTGGGAGCACATGCAATCGATCCTGGAGCTTGTGGTTCCAAAAACTATGGAGACACTGCTATTCCATCTCCCATTTAAAGTCCCGGACCCGACCAAAAAAGCCTTATTGATGTTAATGTTGATAAGTGCTAAAAATCTAATACCGATCAGGTGGAAAACATCCCAAATCCCGTTGGCATCAGATTGGAAGCAGGGGGTACACAACCTGCTAAATCTTGAAAGATACCACTACGCTCGGATAGGGAAATTGGATACTCATGAATTGCTGGTGCAGCTTTGGAATAATGGGGATCTTGTAAGGGATCAATCGGCTGGCTGATTGAGATTCCTGGCATTATTGCCTAGAGGCTGAAAGGATAAGGAAAGTGAGAAAAAAGGAAAGGAAGAAATGTAGTTTTGGGGTTTTTTTTTGTTTTTTTTCTCTTCTTCTTCTTCCCCCTCCCCCCTCTCCACCTCTCTTCTGCCCCTCCTATACATCCTTTCAATGTCCCCCTCCCCTTCTAACTTCCCCTTCCCTCTATAGGATATGATAGACAGGCAGATGGGCATCCCTAGAGCTGCATGTATATTGTCTGGCGATGACCCACATGTCTCTCTTATGTTCACTGGCCCTGGACCCCCCACCTGTGGTATGTTATCATTATTTGGTATTATTGTGTTGCAGTGCACAGTTGACCTGTTTAAATTACTATCTGTAGCATTATACAGTGTTTACATTTATTTGTTTTACTGTGTTAATTGTTGTAACACTTCACTTCACACAAAGTAATCGGAGAAAAAAGTGGAAAACAGGAGCTTTGCATCTCAAGCACCTCCCCTCTTTATAGCTCATTGGACTCAGAATGTAATGGACTCTTGTAGGTGCAGGGCTAAGGGGTGTGAATTGTATGGTTGTAATTATATATTGTAACCTTATAAGGCATTGTTTGCAATGCATGTATGTTCATATTTTTATTTCTCGAATAAAGCTCCTTCAAAAAAAAAAAAAACACCCCCTAACCTACAATAAACTGCCAATAGCCCTTAAAAGGGCCTTTTGTAGTGCATTGCCCTAAAATAAAAAGCTCTTTTACCTAGAAAAAAAATAGTCCCCTCAACAGTAAAACCCACCACCCAACCAACCCACCAAAATAAAAAACCTAAATCTAAAAAAATCCTAATATACCCATTGCCCCTAAAGGGGCATTTGTATTGGCATTGCCCTTAAAAGGGCATTCAGCTTTTTTACACTGCCCTTAAAAGGGCATTCAGCTCTTTTACACTGCCTTTAAAAAGACATTCAGCTCTTTTATACTGCCCATTAAAGCCCTAATTAAAAAAAAAAAAAACACCCCAAAAAATAAAAAAATAAAACTAACACTAACCCCAGAAAATCTACTCACGGTTCCTGAAGTCCGGTTATCCATCCTCCTCCAGGCGGTGAGAAGTCTTCATCCAGGTGGCAACACCTTCATGCATCTCGGGGACGTCTTCTATCTTCATTCCGGCGCTGAGCGGAGCTATCCTGTATGGCAATGACATCCTGCGCGGAGCGTCCACTTCATACGATCACCGCCGTACACTGAAGTTGAATGCAAGGTATCCATTTCAAAATGGCGTACCTTGCATTCCTATTGGCTGATTTGATTCTTCAAATTCAAATCAGTCAATAGGATGACAGCTTCTGAAATCCTATTGGCTGTTCAAAACAGCCAATAGGTTGAGAGCTACTGAAATCCTATTGACTGATTTCAGTAGCTCTCATCCTATTGATGAGAGCTACTGAAATGAGATGAAGACTCCTCGCCGCCTGGATAAGGATGGATGACCGGACTTCAGGAACTGTGAGTAGATTTTCTGTGGTTAGTGTTAGGTTTATATTTTTATTTTTTGGGGTGCTTTTTTTAGATTAGGGCTTTAATGGTCAGTGTAAAAGAGGTGAATGCCCTTTTAAGGGCAGTGTAAAAGAGCTGAATGCCCTTTTAAGGACAATGCCCATACAAATGGCCCTCCGGGGCAATGAGTAGTATTAGTTTTTTTAAAAATTTGTAATTTAGGTTTTTAATTTACTCTAAGCACTATTACCTATATAGAGTCATTAAAACTTGTATGTAAAACTAATATCTTCTTGGGAAAAAACATACCACAACATTGCAAATCAAAAATTGCAGGATTTAAAAAAGATTTGCCCCCACCCCTTGCGTATAATCAATACATACACATCTATCTTGCAACCGTTCTCGTCTCACCACAGTTCCACAGGAAAGGAAACCAGCATTATAAAAATGCCTTAAAACTTTATAAAGTAGAAAAAAAAACAGGATAAACACACCCTCTGATAAAGAGTCTACTGTAACAAATGCACAATTTTATTTTAAAAAAAGTAAGAGAAATATAAAAGAAAAATAATAAAATCTTACCAGCTTTGAAATAGACAGATTTGAATTTGAGGCAAGATACTTAACAGTCTTTATGAATTGTACATGCTCAGATTCTTAAAGGCGTTAGAAAATACCCTTTTAACCTCAAGGGGAAGGTGGGAAAGAACTCGAGATGACAATCTCAAACCTGACTCCAGATAAACCTATGTACTGGATAAGGTAGTGCCTAATGCCAATTATATTATATTAGAAATAGAGAGAATAGAGACAGAGGCATTGATATGGCACACTTAGGGGATTGTCATCTCATAACATGATAGGTAGGTGATTGTGTGGTGTGATACTATGTAGTTAGTTTAAAACTTAACATTTATTATTTATTGATTAGATAAAAAATAATCAGTGGTGTGGACCATGCCACTTTATGTTAAAACCCATTCACATATACTTAACAAAGAAAAAAAGAAATTCAAAATAACTTAAAATTAAAGAAAAAATAATTTATTTACAAGCACTGCTAACTCTCTGTATTAAAGGGACTGAAAGGTCATAATTAGACATTCATTATTTAGACAGAACATACAATTTTAAACAACTTTCCTATTTATGTATATTATTTATGAATATTATTTAATTTGCTTCCTTCTCTTGTTATCGTTTGCTGAAAGTTTTATCTAGGAAAGCTCAGGAGCAGCAAAGAAACAAGGTTCTAACTCCTGATTGGTGGCTGCAAATATTTACCAATTGTCATTGGCTCACCCCATGTTCTGTTAGAAACCAGTAGTGCATTGCTGCTCCTTCAACAAATGATACCAAGAAAATGAAGCAAATTTGATAATAGAAGTAAATTGGAAAGTTGTTTAAAATTGTATGTTCTACCTAAATCATAAAAAAAAAATTGGTTTCATGTCCCTTTAAGACTCTTTCCTTCTCCCAACTGCCCAAAGCGATCCATTTCTAAATACAACACTTATTTACAGCGCTTGACAGTGTGGATTCTGCCATTATCCTGTACACTTGTCCCTAACATATAAATACTAAGCAGCCACGTTACTTGCAGAAATGTTGCTAAACCTCTGAGTAGCTATGGAGAGAAATGCACACGGTGGCTCCTATTATGCACTATACGTTTATACAATGATTACATTGGTTTGGCTTAAAACCCTTTATGTGTAAGTACTTTTCAACTCTGATACAGATTCAACCCCCCCCTCTCCAATAATCTATTGCTTACTTATGGTGTCCTTCATCCACCTTATCTTTCACCCCCATCTTCCTCGCAGCACATGACTTTATCAAGGTCTTCAAAATAATATATTCAATTACTCTAACCCATCATTACAATCTCCTTAAAGGGACAGTCTACAATATAATTTGTATTGTTTTAAAAGATATACAATCCCCAGTTTTGCATAACCAACACAGATATATTAATATACGTTTTACCTCTGTGATTACCTTGTATCTAAGCCTCTTCTGAAGCTCCCCGATCACAAGACTTTTTATTTATTATCTATTGACTTGCCTTTAGTACTGTGTTGTGCTAAATATTAAATAACTCCTCGGGCATGAGCACAATGTTATCTATATGGCCCACATGAACTAGCAATCTCCTGTTGTGAAAAGCAAATATAAAAGCATGTAATAAGAGGCTGTATGTAGTGGCTTAGAAACAGGCAGAAATTTAGAGGTTTAAATGTTATAAAGTATATTATATAACAATGTTAGTTGTGCAAAGCTGTGGAATGGGTAGTAAAGGCGTTTTCTATCTTTTTAAACAATACAAATTTAGTGTAGACTGTCTCTTTAAATAGTGTTCTGTGCAATCTTTAGAATTGCGAGGGTACTACTGAGAGCAACACTGCACATTTATACTGCACATATAGTTTTACACAGTTTTGTGTGAGTGCTCCTTATGACTGCACAAAACACAGTGCACTTCCATATTCAGATACATAATTAAAGGGACACTGAACTCATTTTTTTTCTTTTGTGATTTGTTTAGAGCATGACATTGTAAGCAACTTTCTAATTTACTTCTATTATCAAATTTTCTTTATTCTCTTGGTATCTTTATTTGAAATGCAAGAATGTAAGTTTAGATGCCGGCCCATTTTTGGTGAACAACCTGGGTTGCCCTTGCTGATTGGTGGATAAACTCATCCAACAATAAAAAAAGTGCTGTCCATAGTCCTTAACTAAAAAAAAACTTAGATGCCTTCTTTTTCAAATAAAGATAGCAAGAGAACAAAGAAAAAATGATAATAGGAGTAAATTAGAAAGTTGCTTAAAATTGCATGCTCTATCTGAATCACAAAAGAAAAAATTTGGGTTCAGTGTCCCTTTAAATACGAAACAGTGATCTGCAAAGTCTTCATAAAATCATTATTTAATTCCCTGCTTACATATATTATAGTTACTTTTATAATATCTTGTAGTTTATATTGAAAATAAGTCAAAGTAAACTATGTGCATTATAACATAACATTCATATAAAATTACAATTAATTGATGGTTTAAAGAATTAAAGAAAATATTGAAGCAGAGCCAACAATAGCCATAGCCTATGAAATGTCAAGATAAACAGAAATACGATTTTCTTATGATTTAACTTTTTACTTGAACTTTTTATTTATCAATATATTCATCATTAGTGAAACTCAAAGTGAGGCAGACTTAAAATGACGTAGCAATGGTCCAAACTTACAATTATAAAAAATACTATCTTAGTTAATATAAAATACGGTCACGTATTCTCGTCAGCGTAGACCATTTTAGTTTTTAACATGTATCAAAATTGCATGTCGCAGTGTTGAAGTTCCAAAAATCTCTTATTATTCTACATTGCTTCGGTTGTACATTGATATTTCTATGAAGAAATTGACATATCTGAGCATAAAAAAATAATATATATTTCTGTGGATTCTATGTGTGTTTTTATTTACACACATTTTAACAAACGTAGTAGCCATAAGGATATTGAAAATAGTACGAGTTTCATGTGGTGGACAGCGGGATGTGTTATAGGCAAGAAGCATAAAATATTGTCTCCATACTGAGCAGTATTACAGCAAATTGGAACAATAGAATGAAAACAATTACTTTTACTGTGGTGCTCAGAAAGATTTATACCATCAGATCTAACTCTGAATTAGAAATCTGTTTATAGCTTAAAAACAAAAACAAGCATATTTTAAATTGAAAACTGCGGACTTGGTTCAAGTAAAATTGATTCCAAGAGGTTTATTGCAGTGCAAATGTTAGTCTGCTGAACACGACCCATTATTTTATACCTATATGGTTTATATTATAAAGCAATTGCAAGTGATAATGTCTGTACGTGCGTTTCTGTGATAGAATAGTATTAATAAAGGAGGACATAGAATTAGTAAAAAAAAGTAAATTTATGCTTACCTGATAAATTAATTTCTTCTATCGTACGACGAGTCCACGGAGTCATCCTTTACTTGTGGGATATTATCCTCCTCCTAAAAGGAAGTGGCAAAGAGCACCACAGCAGAGCTGTCTATATAGCTCCTCCCTTAACGCCACCCCCAGTCATTCGACCGAAGGTACAGGAAGAAAAAGGAGAAACTAAAAGGTGCAGAGGTGACTGAAGTTTAAAATAAAAAAAATATAATCTGTCTTAAAATGACAGGGCGGGCCGTGGACTCGTCGTACCATAGAAGAAATTAATTTATTAGGTAAGCATAAATTTACTTTTCTTCTATAACAGACGCTCCTTCTTAGAGGAAGGATTAGGACACAGGGAAGGAAAAACAATTTCCTGATTAATATTATTATTAGTAACAACCTTAGGAAGGAATCCAGGTTTGGTACGCAAAACCACCTTATCAGAATGAAAAACAAGATAATTCGAGTCGCATTGCAATGCAGATAGTTTACAAACTCTTCGAGCCAAAGAGATAGCAACTGAAAACAGAACTTTCCAAGATAGAAGCTTAATATCTATGGAATGCATAGGTTCAAACGGAACCCCTTGAAGAACTTTAAGAACTAAATTCAAACTCCATGGCGGAGCAACAGGTTTAAACACAGGCTTGATTCTAACTAAAGCCTGACAAAACGACTGAACGTCTGGAACATCTGCCAGACGCTTGTGCAGTAAAATTGACAAAGCAGATATCTGTCCCTTTAAGGAACTAGCTGATAACCCCTTCTCCAATCCTTCTTGGAGAAAGGACAAAATCCTAGGAATCCTGATCTTACTCCATGAGTAGCCTTTGGATTCACAGCAATAAATATATTTACGTCATATCTTATGATAAATCTTCCTAGTGACAGGCTTTTGAGCCTGAATCAAGGTATATATGATCGAATCAGAGAATCCCCGCTTGGATAAAATCAAGCGTTCAATCTCCAGGCAGTCAGCCGCAGAGAAATCAGATTTAGATGCTGGAACGGACCTTGAATGAGAAGGTCCTGTCTCAGTGGTAGTGTCCATGGTGGTACAGATGACATGTCCACCAGGTCTGCATACCAAGTCCTGCGTGGCCCGAATAGGGTCTTACCCTTGAAAGGGATGGCTAAAAGCTTAGATTTTTCAGCAGACCAGGACTTAAGCCATAACGCTCTACGCGCTAAAATGGCAAAACCTGAATTCTTTGCCGCTAATTTAGCCAGTTGAAAAGCGGCATCTGTAATGAAAGAATTAGCTAGCTTGAGAGCCCTAATTCTATGCAGAATATCATCTAATGGGGTCTCAACCTGAAGAGCCTCTTCTAGAGCCTCAAACCAAAAAGCAGCTGCAGTAGTTACAGGAACAATGCACGCTATAGGTTGCAGAAGAAAACCCTGATGAATAAATATTTTCTTTAGAAGACCCTCTAATTTTTTATCCATAGGATCTTTGAAAGCACAACTGTCCTCAATAGGTATAGTTGTACGCTTAGCCAGGGTAGAAATAGCTCCCTCCACCTTAGGGACCGTCTGCCACGAATCCCGCATGGTGTCTGATATGGGAAACATTTTCTTAAAAGTAGGAGGGGGAGAAAACGGAATACCTGGTCTATCCCACTCCTTAGTAACAATGTCCGAAATCCTCTTAGGGACCGGAAAAACATTAGTGTAAGCAGGAACCTCAAGATATCTGTCCATTTTACACAATTTCTCTGGAATTACAATAGAGTCACAATCATCCAGAGTCGCTAAAACCTCCCTGAGCAACAAGCGGAGGTGTTCTAGTTTAAATTTAAAAGCCGTCATATCTGAGTCTGTCTGAGGGAACATCTTTCCTAAATCAGAAATCTCTCCCTCAGACAGTAAATCCCTCACCCCAACTCAGAACATTGTGAGGGTACATCGGATATGGCTAATAAAGCGTCAGAGGGCTCAGCATTTACTCTCACACCAGACCTACTGCACTTCCCCTGCAACCCAGGCAGTTTAGATAAAACCTCTGTGAGGGTAGTATTCATAACTGTGGCCATATCTTGCAGGGTGAAAGAATTAGACGCACTAGAAGGCGTCGCTTTAATGGTTGTGACACTTGAGGAGAATTAGATGGCATAACCTGATTCCCTTCTGATTGAGAATCATCCTGCGACATACTTTTATCAGCTAAAATATGTTCTTTGCAGTTTATTGCCCTTTCAGTGCATGAGGGACACATTTTAAGTGGGGGTTCCACAATGGCTTCTAAACACATTGAACATTGGCTTTCTTCAATGTCAGACATGTTAAATAGGCTAGTAATGAACACAAACAGGCTTGAAAACACTTTATTTAGTGAAAAAATAACAATCTTAAAAAACGGTACTGCGCCTTTAAGAAAAAAAAGCATACACGTTCTGCAAAACTGCTTTAAATTAATCCAATCTTTCTAATTTTTTGTATAAGTATTCAAAATAAGCAGCTAAGTTTGCCCCACAAGGAAAGGAACACTTAACCCTTATGTAAAAAACTGGATCATTAATAACGGTTTAAATCCTGAAAAAACTGCCCCTACACCTTGCCACACCCCTGCTGTGGCGCCTACCTGCCCTCAGGGAACTGGAACAACAGGGTTAAAGCTTCAATTTGGCCCAAAACTTCCACAAGGGCCCACTGGAGTTGGAGCTTGCTGCTAGACTTGCAAATACAACTGTGCAACTGAGGCGCGAAAATAGGCCCCGACCATCTCACTCGATGTCTCTCAGCCCAAAGGAACCGCACCAGAGAGGTTTCAAACTAGCCATGTGGGTTCTCAAACCCAAAACAGAAGCCATGTGTACCCTCTAATAAAGTATAAAAAACCTCACTGCCAAAAACGTTATCAGTACTCCCAGGTCAATAAATGTTTGCCCACAAACATTCAAACTCAGTGTCAACCATTTTTTTCTTAGCCCCTATATGCAAGCCTAGTAATACCCCTCTTCTCTTAGGATTACTGCTTACCCTTACCCTCATGGGGATACTGTCAGCCAATTCTGAAATACCACAGTCTCTCCAGAAAAAAATGACTGAACATACCTCACTGCTATATAGCATGAAAAACGTTCCTCACACTGAAGTTTCTTGTACTCCTCAGCCAATCTGTGGGAACTGCTCTGGATCTTAGTGACAAATGCTAAGATCATTAGCCTCCAGGCAGAAGTCTTCATCCATCTGCTGCCTGAAAGAAAATAGTACACACCGGTACCATTTAAAATAAAAAAACTCTTCCTTGAAGAAAATAAAAACTAACATTTTATCACCTCTTTCACTTTACCCTTCCTAGTACTTAGCGTAGGCAAAGAGAATGACTGGGTGGTGGAGTTAAGGGAGGAGCTATATAGACAGCTCTGCTGTGGTGCTCTTTGCCACTTCCTGTTAGCAGGAGGATAATATCCCACAAGTAAAGGATGAATCCGTGGACTCGTAATACCTTATAGAAGAAATATTATTTAAAAAAAAAACATTGTCTATGAGAATAAAAAAGAGCAAATACACAAACATACAAACAATACAGAAGAAAGACAGACAGACAGGTAAGCAGACAGACAGTTAAAAAGACAAGTATATACTTATTTACCTGTAAATCTAATTCCTATTTGCATCAGACTGTCATATGGAACAATGAGGCCTAATATTTCTAAACTTTATAATAAAATAATGTCCTTTTGGATCTTATCTGTTGTCAGAATCTTGATTTAATCAAAATGACCATACCTGACAGCACCCACTAGTCTGTAATTTGGTTTAAAGCACTGGTTTTCAAACCTGCCCTCAGGCCTCCCCAACAGGCCAGGTCTTCAGGATTACCTTGGATGAGAGCAGGTAAAATAACCATGTTTACTAATCAGCTGATTATTTCACCAGTGCTCCAGTTCAGATATCCTCAAAATGTGGCCTGTTAGGGAGGTCTGAGGAAAGGTTTGACAACCAATGGGCTAGAGTCTAGAAAATGCTTTACTATAAGAATGTAGCAAAAAAGAGAACAAAAAACATTCTAAAACAATTTCAAAAAGATTTTGCTACCTTGCCATTAAAACCAGTATAGTATCTCCCTAATAAATTGTAGATGTCACTCAAATGTTTCATCTAGGCAGCATACAATGTATTTTCCTTTTTTCCTTGGGCTGAATGAATTATACTAATAAGTTGTTCTCTGTAAAGCTAAATATGCAACATCCATGGTAATTATGGAAATAAGTAAAATATGACACAGTATGTAGTCTCAGTCAGAAAAATTATGTCCTATAATAGACCTAGTGTTAATGAAGTCAATGTTCATACAAGACATGTCCATCCTGTGGCCCAGGGGCCACAATTAAACACTTGTATTTTATCTTGCTTTTCACTTCTCTAAATAGAACACTTGGGGTAGATTTACTAAAGATTAAACGGACATGATTCGATTTAGCTAATCATATCTGCTCGACCTCGCTAAATGCATATGCTGTCGGCATTTATCATTGCACAAGCATTTCTAGGGATGTATTTAGTTATTGTTATATTGTATTTCTCTCTGACTATTCCTTTTTCTGGGAAGGGACACAAGGGCTAACTTTAAAGGGACAGTCTACACCAAAATTGTTATTGTTTAAAAAGATAGCTATCACCTTTACTGTCCATTCCCCAGTTTAGCATAACCAACATTGTTATATTAATATATTTTATATCATTTAAACCTCTAAATGTCTGCCTGTTTCTAAGACACTACAGACAGCCTCTTATCACATACTTTTTAATTAGCTTTTCACAAGAGACCGCTAATTCATGTGAGCCATATATATAACATTGTGCTCTCTCCCATGGAGTTGTGCATGACACAACACTAATTGGCTAAAATGCAAGTCAGTAGATAATAAATAAATAAATAGCCATGTGATAAGGGGGCTGCCAGAAGAGGCTTAGATACAAGGTAATAACAGAGGTAAAAAGTATATTAATATAACAGTGTTGGTTATGCAAAACTGGGGAAAGGGTAATAAAGGGATTATTTACCTTTTTTAAACAATAACATTTTTGGAGTAGACTGTTCGCTTAACACGTTTGCTGCTAAGCCATTTCCCACCTGGGTGCTAAGCTGGATTTGAGCTTCTTCTTTTTTTTTTTTACTTTTTTAAATATATACATTTTTTACTTATTTTCCAAATCCCCAATACTTATACTGGTTAGGCGATTACCTTTCCAATGGTGAGCCTTGGAGGTCTATATCTGCTTAGATGCCTGAGATACAGGCTTCAAAGCAGCATGCCCCTATTTCCCTATATTTTTAATTGTTAATTCTAAATAAAGTTGCGCAGTGACGTAATCACGTCACTACGTGAATCATGAAGCCCCGGCAATGCCACTCACTATTCAGGCCAGATCGCCGGGGGGGAGCCCCCAGATTGCCCTCAAGGTGGGTGAGTGCTAGGAACAGCTCTGAGCCATCGTCAGCACCTGACTGGGACAATTTGCGACGGCTCAGAGCCGTCGTTAGCACTCTAGTGGTTAAAAGGGACATTAAACTGCTGAGCACAACTACAAATAAATGGTTATAACTCACCGTGTTACCGTATTTCCTCCTGTATCTGTAGCTCTTTTCAAAAGTTCTATTTTATTACCTTTTAAAGGTGCCAGATGCTGAAGATCCAGCTCTTCATTACGGGCGCCTACATTTTGAAGCTATGTTATTCTCACACTCTGTGACGCTGTCTGCATTTATCGATGTGCGGCAGACATGATCTGCTACAGCAGATCATGTCCGCTAGATCAATGGTAAATCGGCCCCAGAGTGTGAGCTTACAGTTTTAAAGTTTCACAAAATACAGTACTGTGCAAAAATGTTAGACCGGTGTGAAAAAATGCGGTCAAAACTAAACATGTTAATAGTTTATTTTTTATTAATTAACAAAATGCAGAGTGAACAGAAGAAAAATCTAAATCAAATCAATATTTGTATCGGCCTGTACTTTTCAGCATTGAGTAGAAGTCATTATAACCTTCAATGAAGACCACTTCTGACCAGACTTCACATGACAGTAGATGGGTGTACCAGGGTCCCATTGGTTTCTGCCAATTCTGAACTGATGACAGTGCTGGCCACTTTCCAATTGGGAAGGAATGTAAGCATGATGTCTCATCTGCTGCACTAAGTGTCCTTAGCTGACCACTGAATCTACAGTCCGCTATGTTGCCTATTTTTTTGTGCTTAATCAGAAGAGCTTGGAAAGCACATCTGGAAAACCCTGTGTGCCTTGAAACTTCTGCTTGGGAGAGACTTTGCTGATGTAGTATTACTACCTTATGTTTTGATGGTGTGCTCAGTCTTGCCATGGTGTATGTCTTTTGACATGAAACTGTCTTCAGCAACCTCACCTTGTTAGCAGAATTTGGCACTTCCTCGCTCAGTTTTATTCCTATTACACAGCTGGTTCTGTTTCAATTAATGATTGTGTTTTAACCTACATATTAAATTAATGATCATTACCACCTGTGTGTTATAATTGTTTAATCACTTGACTAAATGCTTACACAGCCCCTGACTATATATATATATATACATATACTGTAGGTATATATATATATATATATATATATATATATATATATATATATATATACAGTCGTATGCTGTGACAACCCTTTGCCATCAAAACAGCATAAATAATAATATTTATATATATATATATATATATATATATATATATATATATATATATATATATATATATATACTGTATATATATAAAATGTATTATTATTTTATTTATTTTTTAATGTTGTTTTTATGGCAAGACCTCAAAGGCAGCAGACCAGTTAAGGAGCAGCGGTCTTAAGACTGCTGCTTCATAACTGCTATTTCCGGCGAGCCTGAAGGCTTGGCGGAAACAGGGGCCATTTGGCCCTTGATAAATCGGCCCCAAAGGCTCTAACTTATTATATTCTGAAAGACAAAAAATAAAATAATAAAAAAATATATAGTCTTATGGATGCATTACTAAATATATACAGTATAATGTATTTTTCATAGCACTGGATGTCCTGTCAGTGTAAGAAATGTTATAGTCACATAAAAAGTGCAGGAGTAATACTATTAGAAGACCCTGCACAAGATATTATTCTGTATTCTCGCCACTTGTGCCTTACTACAAGAATAGGCTATACATGTCCAAACATAGCATCTGAGTGGCTCTAACAGGCAGCAAACAGTTTTTTAGAATGTTATAAAAATAGCCAAACTGAATAACTATGCAGTGACAATTTACCACTAGGTAGGCTACTCGGTTACTTCTGTAAATTGGAAAGTTATTTAAAATTGCAGGGTCTATCTGAATCATGAACATTTAATATAATAAAGTACAATACATAAGCATCAAAACCATTTGAAAATGAAAAAGCTTGAAATCACAGTACACAGCAGCTGAAACTTTAAATATTTTCAAGGTTGGTTTCTGTTCTGATTTGTTATTTTGTTCTCACTGACATAAGTGGTTATGGCTCAGCTTTCTAAATAATGTTATGTTCATAGTGCTGTAGTATACAGACACCTTTGCTACACTAATTGCTTAATATACTCAAGCAATATAATTAAAGGAACGCATCTGCAATGTGACTACAATCTTCACTCATTTGGTTATTTAATTTCTAAATCACCAGACATTACCACAAATGATGTAATTCAGCCATCTGCAGATCTTCCCCAATATACTTCACAGCAAGAACCAGAGGGAGAGAATAAATGAGAGCATTCTGATGCATAGCCAAAGCACCACAACTGTCCTTTCTTCTGAAATATCAAAATCTGACAGATATACTAAACAATATTCCCATTCCAGTCTAGTAAGGACTATTAAACAGACACACAGGCTCGCGCGCGCACGCACACACTGTCTCATACATATAAAATTAGAAAATTAGCATTCAACTTGAGTAATGTATTCTTCTATTTTAAAAACAACACACAAAAAATAAATACAGTGTAATATATGATGAGATGCGCCAAAATGACCAATCTCTAAAAACAATCCAAATACTGGAATCTCCAGAGAATAAATAGAGGCAAATACAACCTCTCATGTCTCCACTGATCTGGTTAGCGCTGTGGTTAGCACATGCCCACTGCACTGCCAAAAAGCAGGCAGCCATCCGCCACATAAAATCTTAAAGGGACAGTAAAGTCAAAACTAAACTTCCTGATTCAGATAGGGCATGCAATTTAAAGCAACTTTCCAATTTACTTTTATCATCAAATTTGCTTTGTTCCCTTGGTGGTATTTTTGAAAAGCTAAACCTAGCTAGGCTCAAACTGATTTCTAAACCGTTGAAAACCGCCTCTTAGCTCAGAGCATTTTGAAAGTTTTTCACAGTTAGACAATGTTAGTTTATGTGTGTCATATAGGTAACATTGTGCTCACTCCTGTGAAGTTATTTAGGAGTCTCCACTGATTGACTATACTGCATGTCTGTCAAAACACTTAGATAAGGAGGTTGTCTGCAGAGGCTTAGATACAAGGTATTATTAATATAACTGTATTGGTTATGCAAAAACGGGGAATGGGTAATAAAGGGATTATCCATCTTTTTAAATAAGAAAAAAATTGGTGTAGACTGTCCCTTTAATACCACAAACAGTGAGCACTTCTAGAGCTAAAAATGCTTCTTCATTGATAACATTTAAACCCATAAATCAAACATGGCAATGGTGAAGTAAATGGTGCAATAACGCTTGGTCAAACCTAAAAATCAATGCAACTAATTTCAAGGTGCTACATTATATAGCCAAAACTATGTGGACACCCCTAAAAATTATTGAGTTTAGGTGTTTCAGCCACACATATTGCTAACAAGTCCAAAAACCCCACAGCATGTAACTATAAAATCTCTATGGAAAAATATAGGCACTACAATGGGTCATACTGAAGAGCTCTTGGGGCCTATTTAAGAAGCTGTGAGCGGACATGATCCGATATTGCGTATCATGTCCGCTGCACATCGATAAATGCTGACAGCATACGGACTCAACATTTATCATTGCACCAGCAGTTCTTGTGAACTGCTGGTGCAATACCGCCCCAGCAGATTTGCAGCCAATCGGCCACTAGCAGGGGGTGTCAATACGATCCAATATGATCGGGTTGATTTCCGGCTATGTCTGTCCGTCGCCTCAGAGCAGGCGGACAGGTTATGGAGCAGCGGTCTTTAGACCGCTGCTTCATAACTTGTGTTTCTGGCGAGTCTAAAGGCTTGCCAGAAACACGGGCATCAAGCTCCATACGGAGCTTAATAAATAGGCCCCATTAACTCTAAACGTGGCACTGTCATTGGATGCCACTTTTGCCACAAGTCAGATCATGAAATTCCTGCCCTATTAGATCTGCCCCAATCTATTGTAACAGCTTTTATTGTGAAATTGAAGCAACTAGGAGCAACAACAGCTCAGGCATAAAGTGATAGACAATGCCAACTCACAAAGCAGGGCCCCTCATGGCACGCAAACATCGCCTATCATATGTTGTATTACTCACTACAGAGTTCCAAAATGCCTCTGGAAGCAACATTAGGAGAGCTTCATGAAATGGGCTCCCATAGCTAACCAGCAGTACACAAGCCTCATATCAACATGCCCAATGCCAAGCAACCACCCGTTCAAATAACAAAAGTAATATATTAAATATACTGTTGGGAAGTGTCACTGAAACTATCAAATACTTAAAAAAAATAAAAAAATAATGAATGAAATGCTGTTAAATTGAATATTTTATTGAGGTCTTCTGGGGTTAAAGACTTAAGCTTCCAGATTAAAAAAAGTCAACAAAGCTATTGCAATCTCCATTAAGGAAATAAGCTACATGTAAAGAGACTTTGGGGCATATTTATCAATGTGCGAGCGGACATGATACGAAGTAGTGTATCATGTCTGCCGCACATCGATAGCATACGCTGTCACCATTTATCATTGCACAAGCAGCTCTTGTGAACTGCTGGTGCAATGCTGCCCCCTGCAGATTTGGGGCCAATCGGCTGCTAGCAGGGGGTGTCAATCAGCCCGATCATATTCAATCGGGTTGATTTCTGTCCACGGCCTCAGAGCAGGCGGACAAGTTATGGAGCAGCGGTCTTTAGAAACAAGGGGCATTAAGCTCCATACGGAGCTTGATAAATATGCCCCAATATGTAAAGCCTAGTAAATTTGTAATGAGAAGGCGGCATGTCTCAGTAGCAGCCAAAATGGCTGCATCTTTTTAATTGCATAACACTGGAGCTCATATATCCACGGTTTATCGTTCATCAGATTTGCATTCTAAGCCTTTTTCAAGCAATTTTGTAAAGTTTGAATCTCGCTGTGCAGAATACAGTAATTTAGGTAGAAGATTTCATCCTAGAAGAACTGAAAGGATGGGGTACGCTGCGGTGGCCAAGTAATGGCCTAGGCCTTCATTCCCCCCCCCTCACATACAAACACACACACACTCCTGGTGATCCGGGACAAACAGCTGTTTGAGCTATTCTGGAACAGTTTCTTTGTTCATGTAGGGGCTACATGGTTCATATTGCTGTTTTGCGTACTAAGTAGCTCTGTAAATTAAATTACAGATCTATAATACGGAGTAACCTTGGCCTCAAGGGGGGGGACTCTACTGGACGTGAGCAGCATCAAACATTGGGCGCTGTCAATCACAACCCTTATTCATACTCATCTTGCTGAACTTGATCAGCTATTATGCTCAATGTTGAGGTGTTTCTGTGATGTACCACCAGATTTGGAGAGACCTGAAAGTTTGAACTTCAGTTGGAGCGACCATGAGACACTACATGATATGGCTGCAGCGATGTGCCCACATACCTCCACTAATTGCACACCCTCTAATGAGACCTACTGACCGCAGGAATGCAGAGAATGAGGCTACCTTCCTGAAGAAACCAACTCAGAGCCACAGGTGTGGCTGTCCTTGAGCAATGTCAAGTATGTCGCTCCTGAGGTCCAAAGGGACATTTATTCTTATTACGGTAGTAAAGCTTTATACCTATATATATTTTCAAGTGAGCTAAACCTATGTGAAAATATGAATATTTCACATTCCAATGTTATAAATATATATATAAAAAAAAAAAATATATATATATATATATATATATATATATATATATATATAAATATATAATAATACTTAAAGGGACAGTCTAGTACAAAATAAACTCTCAGGGCATTTTGACAGTTTTTCACCACTAGAGGGTGTTAGTTCATGTAGTTGAGCACCTCTCTCTTTTTATTTATGTTAGTTTATGTGTGCCATATCGATAACACAGTGCTCACGCATGTGGAGTTCCAGGGAGCCAGTTCTGACTGGCTAAAATGGATGTATGTCAAAAGAACTGAAAGAGAGCAATTTGCAGAGAGCAGTTTGCAGAGAGCAGTTTGCAGAGGCTTAGATACAAGGTAATCACAGAGGTAAAAAGTATATTTATATAGCTTTGTTGGTTAGTTGGTCATGCAAAACTAAGGAATGGGTAATAAAGGAATTATCTATCTTTTTAAACAATAAAAATTAAAGTATATATGGGATGGGGTACGTATATATATATATATATATATATATATAGATAGATAGATAGATAGATAGATAGATAGATAGATAGATAGATAGATAGGAATACATATTTAGAAATACTTAGAGCATATTCCCTTATGTGAAGAATATAGGAATGTAAAATATTTACAGTAAATACATAGTTAAAACCTTTATTACATATGAATATTGCATACATATTTTTTTTCATGTTTCCATCTACTTAACTGCAAAGGGCTCAAAAAGTTATATATACAGGTAGCCCTCAGTTTACGCCGGGGTTAGGTTCCAGAAGGAATGGTTGTAAATCGAAACCGTTGTAAATTGAAACCCAGTTTATAATGTAAGTCAATGGGAAGTGAGGGAGTTAGGTTCCAGGCCCCTCTCAAAATTCTCATAAGTAACACCTAATACATTATTTTTAAAGATTTGAAATGAAGACTTTAAATGCTAAACAGCATTATAAACCTAATAAATAATCACACAACACAGAATATATAATTAAACTAAGTTAAATGAACAAAAACATTTGCTAAACAGCATTATAAACCTAACAAAATAATCACACAACACAGACTTCACTTGCATTTTTCTGCAAACAGTTCTTTCTATGCATTTCAATTTGGACTGATTTATAGACAGGAATATCTTGTGCCTTTGAAATCTGCTCAATAGCTCAGGTCTGGTTAAACTGATTAATTTCAGCTTGCTTGGCTTTGCTGCAACACAAGCAGACAGCTCCACCTACTGGCTATTTTAATAAATGCACTGCTTCTCAATGCTTTTCAATAGCAGTCACATGACTGGAAAAAAAGGTTGTTATTCTGAAATGGTGTAAATTGAACCGTTGTAAAACGAGGGCCACCTGTATATATATATATATATATATATATATATATATATATATATATATATATTATATATATATATATATATAATATATATGTCTATATATGTCTAAATATATACACATATAAAAACATAAATACAAAGGCACACACACATTTATGATGTGTTTTGTGACACTCTTTTTGTTTTGTGAAACAATTAACCAGAGCTCTGAGGTCACGCTAACCCGACATGAGTTAACTTCAATTGTGCTCAAGTGATCACGTTTACTTGTTGAAAAAAAATGCAATGCACACAAAGTTATCTTTAATTGCTCTCAAGCTATAAAGTTTACGTTAATCTTGTAATACGAGTAAAAAACCCAATGTGAGCAAACACGCGATAAACCCCTTTTCGCTAGTGCGCCACTCGTAATCTAGCCCACAGTCAGGACTCTTGGCAACTTTCTGCCATTTTTATGTCATCTTAAAGACATCCTTTGATTTATATAAAACTGCTATGTTAAACCTTCAAATCACTGTAAATAAGATAATTATAGCTTTGAAATAAGCATTGATATTATTTGTTTCCCTTCTACCTATTGGTTACCGCTGTTCTTTAGTTGAGATATTTTAGGTTCTACGAGTTACTTAGACTTGTGTGCAACTTAGTTAGTGCACTACCCTATTGTTCAGACTATGGGACCTATTTATCAAGCCTTCAACCGCAAATACGCTGGAATTCCACAGCGTAATTGTGGCAAGCTTGATTCTCCTTATTTATCAAAGCCTACAGACCGGCAAAAGTAGAATTTTGTGATGTAACATACGATCTGCCGTTTTCAGTCCGACACAGATCTATGCTTACATCACTACATATGTTCCGAATTCAAATCTGACTACTTTTGCAAGTTATCAAAATTCTACCAGATACGCTCGTCACTATTCCGGCCCAGCGTACCTGGTTTTCAATCCGCCGCCCTGGAGGCTGCGGATGCCATAGGAATCAATGGGAGTCTGAAAGCAGTGAAAGCTTATGTTCGCTGCTGCCCGATATCCCATTGATTCCTATGGGAGAGTAAAAGTTACGTTTACACCTAACACCCTAACATGTACCCTGAGTCTAAACTCCCCTAATCTGCCACCCGCCACCGCCGCCACCTACATTATACTTATTAACCCCTAATCTGTCGCCCGACACCGCCACCACCTACATTATACTTATTAACCACTAATCTGCCGCCCCCTACACCGCCGCCACCTACATTATACTTATTAACCCCTAATCTGCCGCCCCGACACCGCCGCCACCTACATAAAGTTAATAACCCCTATTCTGCCGCTCCCGGACCCCACCGCAATGTATTAACCCCTAAACCTTTTGCCTCCCACATCACTAGCACTTACTAAACATATTAACCCCTAAACCGCCAGCCCCCCACATCGCCATAAACTAAATTAAACTATTAAACCATAAACCTAACAACCCTTTAACTTTATATTAAATATTAACTCATTCCTATCTTATAATAAATTTAAACTTACCTTTAGATTTAAATTAAACTATATTAAACTACTAATTAATTTAATCTACCTTAATTATTATACTAAATTACATTAAACTATATTAAATTAATAATTAGTCTACCCTAATTTTTATACTAAAATTACAATAAACTACAAATTAAATTAACTATATTATATATTTGAACACCTAACCCTACTCAAATAATTAAAATCTACACTAAAAAATTACTAAGTTACAAAAAATAACACTAAGTTACACAAAAAAATAAACACTAAGTTACAAAAAATAAAAAAGTATATTATCAAAGATTTCTAATTACACCTAATCTAAGGGCACTATGAAAATAAAAAAGCCCCACAAAATAAAAAAAACTACAATAAACTACAAATAGCCCTTAAAAGGGCCTTTTCCATTGCCCCAAAGAAATCAGCTCTTTTATCTGTAAATAAAAAATACAAATACCCCCCCAACAGTAAAACGCACCACCCACACAACCAACCACCCAAATAAAATCCTTATCTAAAAAAACCTAAGCTCCCTATTGCCCCAGAAGATTCACTTACAGTTTTGAAGATCCGACATCCATCCTCCAAGAAGCCGGCAGAAGTCTTGATCCAAGCGGCCGAAGTCTTCCTCCAAGCCCGCAGAAGTCTTCACCCAGACGGCATCTTCTATCTTCATCCATCCGGCGCAGAGCGGCTCCATCTTCAAGACATCCGACGTGGAGCATCCTCTTCAATCAACGTCTTCTTCGGAATGAAGGTTCCTTAAATGACGTCATCCAAGATGGCGTCCCTTAGATTCCGATTGGCTAATAGAATTCTATCAGCCAATCGGAATTAAGGTTGAAAAAATCCTATTGGCTGTTGCAATCAGCCAATAAGATTGAGCTGGCATTCTATTGGCTGATTGGAACAGACAATAGAATGCGAGATCAATCCTATTGGCTGATTGGATCAGCAAATAGGATTGAAGTTCAATCCTATTGGCTGATTGCAAAAGCCAATAGGATTTTTTCAACCTTAATTCCGACTGGTAGATATAATTCTACTCAGCCAATCGGAATCTAAGGGACACCATATAGTATGACGTCATTTAAAGGAACCTTAATTTCGAAGAAGTCGTCGATTGAAGAGGATGCTCCGCGTCGGATGTCTTGAAGATGGAGCCGCTCCGCGCCGGATGGATGAAGATAGAAGATGCCGTCTGGATGAAGACTTCTGCCCGTCTGGAGGACCACTTCTGCCGGCTTCGTTGAGGACATCTTGCTGCTTGGATGAAGACTTCTCCTGGTAAGTGAATCTTCTGGGGTTAGTATTAGGATTTTTTAAGGTGTATTGGGTGGGTTTTATTTTTAGGTTAGGGCTTTGGGCAGCAATAGACCTAAATGCCCCTTTAAGGGCAATGCCCATCCAAATGGCCTTTTCAGGGCAATGAGGAGCTTAGGTTTTTTTAGATTAGGATTTTATTTGGGGTGTTAGATGTGTGGTTGGGGGGTATTTGTATTTTTTATTACAGGTAAAAGAGCTGATTTGTTGGGGGCAATGACCCGCAAAAGGCCCTTTTAAGGGCTATTTGTAGTTTATTGTAGGCTAGGTTTTTTTATTTTTGGGGGGCTTTTTTATTTTCATAGGGCCCTTAGATTATGTGTAATTAGTTTAAATCTTTCATAATTTCTTTCTTATTTTTGTAATTTAGTGTTTATTTTTTGTGTAACTTAGTGTTTTGTTTTTTTGTGTAAATTACGGCTAGATTTAGAGTTTTGTCGGTAACGACACGCGTAGCTAATGCTGTTTTTTTTTCCCCCGCACCTTTTAAATACCGCTGGTATTTAGAGTTCACAGAAGGGCTGCGTTAGGCTCCAAAAAGGGAGCGTAGAGCATAATTTACCGCCACTGCAACTCTCAATACCAGCGGTGCTTACGGACGCGGCCAGCTTCAAAAATGTGCTCGTGCACGATTCCCCCATAGGAAACAATGGGGCCGTTTGAGCTGAAAAAAAAACTAACACCTGCAAAAAAGCAGCGTTCAGCTCCTAATGCAGCCCCATTGTTTCCTATGGGAAAACACTTCCTATGTCTGCACCTAACACCCTAACATGTACCCCGAGTCTAAACACCCCTAGCCTTACACTTATTAACCCCTAATCTGCCGCCCCCGCTATCGCTGACACCTGCATTATACAATTAACCCCAAATCTGCCGCTCCGTACACCGCCGCAACCTACGTTATCCCTATGTACCCCTAATCTGCTGCCCCTAACACCGCCGACCCCTATATTATATTTATTAACCCCTAATCTGCCGCCCCCAACGTCACCTCCACCTACCTACAATTATTAACCCCTAATCTGCCGACCGGACCTCGCCGCTACTCTAATAAATGTATTAACCCCTAAAGCTAAGTCTAACCCTAACACCCCCCTAAGTTAAATATAATTTTAATCTAACGAAATAAATTAACTCTTATTAAATAAATTATTCCTATTTAAAGCTAAATACTTATCTGTAAAATAAATCCTAATATAGCTACAATATAAATTATAATTATATTGTAGCTATTTTAGGATTAATATTTATTTTACAGGCAACTTTGTATGTATTTTAACCAGGTACAATAGCTATTAAATAGTTAATAACTATTTAATAGTTACCTAGTTAAAATAATTACAAAATTACCTGTAAAATAAATCCTAACCTAAGTTACAATTAAACCTAACACTACACTATCAATAAATTAATTAAATAAAATACCTACAATTATCTACAATTAAACCTAACACTACACTATCAATAAATTAATTAAATACAATACCTACAAATAAATACAATTAAATAATCTAACTAAAGTACAAAAAATAAAAAAGAACTAAGTTACAAAAAATAAAACAATGTTTACAAACATTAGAAAAATATTACAACAATTTTAAGCTAATTACACCTACTCTAAGCCCCCTAATAAAATAACAAAGCCCCCCAAAATAAAAAAATGCCCTACCCTATTCTAAAATAAAAATAGAAAAGCTCTTTTACCTTACCAGCCCTTAAAAGGGCCTTTTGTGGGGCATACCCCAAAGAATTCAGCTCTTTTGCCTGGAAAAAAAAACATACAATACCCCCCCCCCAACATTACAACCCACCACCCACATACCCCTAATCTAACCCAAACCCCCCTTAAATAAAGCTAACACTAAGCCCCTGAAGATCTTCCTACCTTATCTTCACCATGCCGTCTTCATCCTATCCGGGCAGAAGAGGACATCCGGACCGGCAAACATCTTCATCCAAGCGGCATCTTCTATCTTCTTCCATCCGACGACGAGCGGCTCCATCTTCAAGATAGGATTCTATCAGCCAATCAAGAATTAAGGTAGAGAAAATCTGATTGGCTGATTGAATCAGCCAATCAGATTCAAGTTCAATCCGATTGGCTGATTGGATCAGCCAATCAGATTGAGCTCGCATTCTATTGGCTGATCGGAACAGCCAATAAGATGTGAGCTCAATCTGATTGGCTGATTGGATCAGCCAATCGGATTGAACTTGAATCTGATTGGCTGATTCCATCAGCCAATCAGGATTTTCCTACCTTAATTCCAATTGGCTGATAGAATCCTATCAGCCAATCGGAATTCGAGGGACGCCATCTTGGATGATGTCCCTTAAAGGAACCTTCATTCGTCGTCTAGTCGTCGGAAGAAGAGGATGGATCCGCGCCGGAGGTCTTGAAGATGGAGCCGCTCGTCGTCGGATGGAAGAAGATAGAAGATGCCGCTTGGATGAAGATGTTTGCCGGCCCGGATGTCCTCTTCTGCCCGGATAGGATGAAGACTTCTGCCCGATGATGGACTTCTTCAGCCGCAGTTTGGATCAAAATTTCAGCCGGAGGATGGACGTCTTCAGCCCCCGCTTGGGCTTGGATCAAGACATCGGAGCCTGGACGGATCAGTGATACCCGGCGTGGTGAAGATAAGGTAGGAAGATCTTCAGGGGCTTAGTGTTAGGTTTATTTAAGGGGGGTTTGGGTTAGATTAGGGGTATGTGGGTGGTGGGTTGTAATGTTGGGGGGGGTATTGTATGTTTTTTTTTTCCAGGCAAAAGAGCTGAATTCTTTGGGGCATGTCCCGCAAAAGACCCTTTTAAGGGCTGGTAAGGTAAAAGAGCTTTTCTATTTTTATTTTAGAATAGGGTAGGGCATTTTTTTATTTTGGGGGTTTTTGTTATTTTATTAGGGGGCTTAGAGTAGGTGTAATTAACTTAAAATTGTTGTAATATTTTTCTAATGTTTGTAAATATTTTTTTATTTTTTGTAACAGTTCTTTTTTATTTTTTGTACTTTAGTTAGTTTATTTAATTGTATTTATTTGTAGGTATTGTATTTAATTAATTTATTGATAGTGTAGTGTTAGGTTTAATTGTAGATAATTGTAGGTATTTTATTTAATTAATTTATTGATAGTGTAGTGTTAGGTTTAATTGTAACTTAGGTTAGGATTTATTTTACAGGTAATTTTGTAATTATTTTAACTAGGTAACTATTAAATAGTTATTAACTATTTAATAGGTATTGTACCTGGTTAAAATAAATACAAAGTTGCCTGTAAAATAAATATTAATCCTAAAATAGCTACAATATAATTATAATTTACATTGTAGCTATATTAGGATTTATTTTACAGGTAAGTATTTAGCTTTAAATAGGAATAATTTATTTAATAAGAGTTAATTTATTTCGTTAGATTAAAATTATATTTAATTTAGGGGAGTGTTAGTGTTAGGGTTAGACTTAGCTTTAGGGGTTAATACATTTATTAGAGTAGCGGTGAGGTCCGGTCGGCAGATTAGGGGTTAATAATTGTAGGTAGGTGGAGGCGACGTTGGGGGCGGCAGATTAGGGGTTAATAAATATAATATAGGGGTCGGCGGTGTTAGGGGCAGCAGATTAGGGGTACATAGGGATAATGTAAATTGCGGCGGTGTGCGGTCGGCAGATTAGGGGTTAATAATTGTAGGTAAGGTAGCGGCGACGTTGGGGTAGCAGATTAGGGGTTAATAAATATTATGTAAGGGTCGGCGGTGTTAGGGGCAGCAAATTAGGGGTACATAGGGATAATGTAGGTTGCGGCAGTGTGCGTTCGGCAGATTAGGGGTTAAAAAAATTAATAGAGTGGCGGCGATGTGGGGGGACCTCGGTTTAGGGGTGCATAGGTAGTTTATGGGTGTTAGTGTACTTTAGAGCACAGTAGTTAAGAGCTTTAATGAACCGGCGTTAGCCCAGAAAGCTCTTAACTCCTGGCTTTTTGCTGCGGCTGGAGTTTTGTCGTTAGATTTCTAACGCTCACTTCAGCCACAATTCTAAATACCGGCGTTAGAAAGATCCCATTGAAAAGATAGGATACGCAAATAGCGTAGGGGGATCTGCGGTATGGAAAAGTCGCCGCTGCAAAGTGAGTGTTAGACCCTTTCCTGACTGACTCTAAATACCAGCGGTAGCCCAAAACCAGCGTTAGGAGCCTCTAACGCTGGTTTTGACGGCTAACGCCAAACTCTAAATCTAGGCGTTAGTGTTTGTTACTTTTTGTAATTTAGTTGTTAGTTTTTTGTAACTTAGTAATTTTTTAGTGTAGATTTTAATTATTTGAGTAGGGTTAGGTGTTTACATATATAATATGGTTAATTTAATTTGTAGCTTAATGTAATTTTAGTATAAAAGTTAAGGTAGATTAATTATTAATTTAATATAGTTTAATGTAATTTTAGTATAAAAGTTAGGGTAGGTTAATTATTATTTTAATATAGTTTAATGTAATTTTAAAGGTAAGTTTAAATTTATCATAAGATAGGGAAAGTTCATATTTAATATAAAGTTATCGGGTTGTTAGGTTTAGGGGTTAATAGGTTAATGTAGTTTATGGCGATGTGGGGGGCTGGCAGTTTAGGGGTTAATAACTTTATTTAGTTGCGGTAGGCTCTGGGAGCGGCGGGATAGGGGTTAATAACATAATGTAGGTGGTGGTGGGCTCTGGGAGCGGAGGGATAGGGGTCAATACATTTATGGGTTAATAATGGGTTTTAGGGGTTAATAACTTTATTTAGTTGCAACAGGGTTCGGGAGCGGCGGAATAGGGGTTAATACATTTATTTAGTTGCAGTGGGCTCTGGTAGTGGCGGGATAGGGGTTAAACATTTTAGTATAGTGGCGGTGCTTAGTGACAGTATACAAATAAAGCTAGGAAAAAGCCGAAGAGCAGCGAGATCGATGACTGTAAGTTACCAACAGTTCGCTACTCATCGCCCCGTACTTAGTGTGCGGCTTTTTGACAGCTTTTTTGTTAAATATGAAGAATGTATTCAGGTCCGCGGTAGCGATGTTAGGCGATGTCAGGCGAGCGTATTGGTGCCGGCAAATGCAGCACAGTTAATGGCTTGATAAATAGGCCTCTATAAGTATGTTATTTTATCCTTAATGTTGGTAATAGACCCCCTATGCTAGTATATTATTTTAAGCTATGGGGTATGCCATATTAAGGTGTAAGGATGCAGTCAGTGTCTTTATGACCACTTAACTTGTTGTTGTTTACTTTTTCTTGTTCACTGTGCGATTAAAAACAACAGGGGGCGGGGGGGGCGGAGCCGGCCACAGACGAACATGGTCGCAAGTAACTAGAGCTCCGTAAGAGAATTTCCAGGTGGGCTACATATAACGACCATAATCATTGCTTTCAAGGATGGTGTGACACCCCAAGGCATGCTAAACCTCTGTGGATACTGCAATAGAGCGTTGATAGCTTAAGACCTTATAACAACGACAACGCAGGAGAAACCCACCATCCTTAACCTTAGGCCTCAACAGAGGCCACGCGGGTGTGTGACTAACGGAGGAGTTGATTCTACGAGATAGCGGTAAAGTGATGGTCGGTAAATTGAAGCAGATTACAGCATTGCTGCACTGAGGTGAGGACAACTATCACACGGACTATAGCCAGTAATATTTAATGGTGACACAGCAATACTCACACTCCGACAGAGAAAAAGTGCACATATAATATGAGTACGGCCATGATGATATAACAAAGCGGACACACATCAAAACACTCGAATCTGAAAACTCAGTTTATTTTCACAGTAAACACAACACAGTGGTTAGTGGCATTGTTAGGCTGGAGATTGATGTAATCGGGAACAGCCTGTATGATGGCGACCAAAAGACCTCATCACTCAGAAAAAAGTCTAAAAGGGCCAAACATGAGTGGGGGTAAACTTAACAACTTTTTCAAACCTTGTGAGAATAGCCCACCGGGCGACATAGATCACTCCTCATCAGACAGCATAGCAGAGAGAGATGCCAATACACTGACCTTAGAAAATAACAACATTAACGCTAATATTACCAAAGCAGACTTAAAGGCATTACCCTCAAAAGAGGACTTCTCATCCTTCATGAAACAAGTCAGCAAAGTGATAAAAGATGGTCTGGAAGACATTAAAAAGGATGTGGCGGATCTGGGCAATCGTGTATTACAGATAGAAGAACAAGTTGAGGAAAACACACAATCATCCATGTCCATGTCTACGGAGCTGCAACATCAAAACTCCGCCATCATTAAATTACAAGAGCAAGTCGAAGACTTAGATAATAGGGGGCGCCGCCAGAACCTGAGGGTACGCGGTGTACCTGAAGAAATTTCTCAAGCTCAGATCCCCTCATATCTCCAGAATCTGTTTAAGTTCCTTCTAGGAATGGAGGGGGATGGAAATATTAGTTTGGACAGAGCGCATAGGGCGTTAAGGCCGAAACCGGCAGCCGCAGCTCCCCCCATAGATATAATCCTACGTTGCCACAAATACTCTGACAAGGAGAAAATTATACAAGAAGCGAGGAGAAAAACCCCAATAAGATTTGGAGAAGATTCACTTCAGATTTATGCAGATTTAAGCCCTATAACCCTTGCAAAAAGAAAAGAAGCCAGATACTTGACTTTACATTTAAGAGACCTAGGAATTCCCTATAGGTGGGGGTTTCCTTTTTTCCATCAGAGTCTCTAAGGGAGATAAGACGTACATCTACAAAGATGCAGAAGACCTGGATCAGTTTTGCAGACAGCTGGACATTCCACCTCCATCATTGCCTAAACTGTCAGAGGACCTGCAAAATCAACCATCTCAAAAATCAGCTAGACCCAAGCCACAGCGTCAGGAATGGACTATGGCCGCAAACAAGAAAAGAAAACCTTCCACATCAATGAGTGATGTAGTTGGTCACGCACGTACTCCTCCTTGATCTATTCATCCAGAATTTTATCAGGACTTGAAAAGTATATTTTGAACTTTTTTCTCAGTTAGATCGCTGATACCAGAAACTTGGTTGTTTTAGCCATTATGCAATTGTCTTTAGATATTTTCTAGATAGCCCACCTGGAGAGTCGGGTACTAACATGGTACCTTTATCCCCCCCCAGTTTAAGATGGCCCAAGCATGTAGGATTTGTTTTTGATAAGTCGATGGGCTGTAAGTTTCAGCACTATGTAGATTTATGTGCAGAAACACCAAAGTTTATGTTATTTTGTTATTATGCTGTTTTATTCATATGTTTTTCTTTTGTACTTACATTCAATAGTACTCCGACTGACAAAAATGTTTCTTGCTTATCCAATACCATGTATGCCTACTCCTACCTTACTTTTGTACAGCTTTGGGAAGGGACCCCTGGGACCATACCAGTAAGACAACTTCCTCTCTATAGCATTATTACGAGTCTAAATACACATGGCTAACCACACGTTCACAATAATATCACAGAATGTGAAAGGGCTCAATTCTCCTACAAAACGCTCTATAGCGTTGAGGTCACTAACGAGACAGGGAGAATCTATAGTATTCCTCCAGGAGACACACTTTATGAACGGAAGGGAACCCAAATTCAAATCAAAAAATTTCCCCTTAGGCTATTTTAATTCCCACGAAATCAAAAAGAATGGGGTGGGGATACTATTTCACAGAAAATTAGAATTTCAATTATTAAATAAGGTTACAGACGCAGAAGGTAGAATACTAATTTTGGTGGGCTTGCTTCACAATAGGCCTGTCACGCTGGTGAATATATATGCTCCTAACAGCAGGAGACACAAATTCTATAAACGCCTTTTAGACTTAGTCTTAGAACACAGGAAGGGACTGTTGATTATGGGAGGAGATATGAACATCACAATAGACCCGACTGTAGACTCCTCCACTGGGTCTCCCTTATCCAACTCTAGACCCCCCAATTCAGTGCTGAAGTGCTTGGAGACCCTAGGCCTTGTGGACACATGGCGAGTATTGCACCCAACACAGAGGAATTACACCTTCTACTCTCACCCTTGGGCAGTATACACACGTATCGATCACTTATATCTAGATAGGGCTTTTCTGGCACAGCTGATAGATGCGGATATTTTGCCCACAGTATGGTCAGATCATTCCATGGTTACCATGCACCTGGACTGGCCAAGTAAGTCACACACACAATACATATGGCGAATGGATGATTCCTTACTCCATTACCCAGCCACAGCAGAGCCCATCCGAAAAACATTGACAGAATACTTCCAGATTAATCAAACACCAGATATAGCACCTGACTGTCTATGGGAAGCTCATAAAGCTGTAATCAGGGGGGAATGTATCAAACATGTGGCCTTCAGGAGGAAAACATATAACGCAGGTGTTAACAAACTAACCTCCCAGATCCATAGTATAGAAACACAACATAAAAACAGACCCTCAGATCAGACAATCTATGCTCGCCTTGTGAAAACCAGACAGGATTTACATGCAATCTTAACTAAGGAAGCACACAGAAAAGCACTATCCCTTAGGAAGACATACTTCTACGAAAGTAACAGATCAGGGCCTTACCTGGCGAAACTTCTAAAAGCTCAGTCTCAAATTTCACAGATACACAAACTTCACACACCAGACAATCAACCCATATATGATAGTGAAGAGATAGCCAATCTATTCGGTAAATTCTACGCAGAATTGTACAATCTAGAATCAAATTCTACCCCTGAACACTTAGAGATGTTGAGAGATTATATAAGAAAAGCAGACCTCCCTAAACTAGACCAGTCCCAAATAGACCACTTAGATAGCCCTATTTCTAAAACAGAAATATTAAAAGTTATTAATGAACTTCCCTCTGGGAAGAGTCCGGGGCCAGATGGCTTCTCAAATTCTTATTATAAGATGTTCAAACAAATATTAGTCCCACATTTATTTTCCTTATTTAACAAGCTAGATGAGAAAAATAGCTTACCAAAGAATATGCTATTAGCACATATTGCAGTAATACCAAAACCTGGCAAAATACCCACAGATCCGAGTAGTTATCGCCCAATTTCTCTTTTAAATACGGATTTAAAAATTCTAGGGAAAATATTATCAATGAGACTTAACAAGGTCATTCAAGACCTAATCCACACTGACCAAGTAGGGTTTGTGCCCAGGAGGGAGGCAAGGGACAATACCCTTAGGGTGCTGACTCTGATGGATTATGCTAAACAGAATAAAATACCTGCGATTCTTTTAGCAACCAACGCCGAGAAGGCGTTTGATCGCCTTAATTGGGATTTCTTAAAGGAAACACTGGTGGCGATAGGTCCAGGACTCACTACAATAGCACGAATATTTACTCTGTACTCGCATCCCTCAGCCCAAGTGAAAGCAAATGGTGTGCTGTCGGAGGCTTTTAATATTCAAAATGGAACACAACAGGGTTGCCCTCTATCACCCACTTTATTCATCCAAACGATGGAAGTACTTGCAACTAGAGTCAGAGCAGACACAAACATACAGGGAATTCAAATAGGTCCCCACGATTTCAAAATTGCCCTCTACGCGGATGATATTCTTTTCACTGTATCATCCCGCTTAAAATCGATCCCAGCCATTATGTCAGAAATAAAGGAATTTGGCCGTTATTCCAATTTTGCGATAAATTTACAGAAATCAGAAATTCTTAACATAACCCTACCACAGTCAACATTTGGAAGTTTAAACATGGTATGCCCTCTCCAATTACAACCTAACACCCTTAAATACCTAGGCATACAGTTGTCACCTGATAGGAAAACCTTGTTTGAAGCTAATTGTATACTTTATTAAAGGGAACTCAAAAAGACTTACTAACTTGGGCCACTAAGCCCATCTCTTGGTGGGGACGGATCCAATGTATCAAAATGACCACACTCCCAAGAATACTATACATTTTACAAACACTCCCTATGACCCTTCCACGTTGGTATATAACTAGATTACAAAAACTAATTAATAAATTCATCTGGGGAATAGTCAAGCCTAGGATAAATAGGGCCACTATATACAGGTCTTTAAAAGCAGGAGGCCTGGGGGTTCCATGCATCTCATTATACTTAGAAGCAGTGACACTACAAAGAATCCTAGACTGGCACGGGGCTAGAGCAACAAAAGCATGGGTGGCCATGGACTCACATATTCTACGAGCCCCTAGGGTGGGAGCGTTGTGCTGGATCCCAAAACACTTAAGACCCCCACAATGCATGACTCTAGATCTACACAAGCAACTTTTTGACTCATGGGATAAGATAGCATCGACGAAACCACATATCACAGGGACAAGATCCCCCCTTTTCCCCATTCCTACTAACGCAGAATTGATCGGGGGATTGGATAGTGGTCAACAATGCGTGACAGAATGGGGGTGCACAACACCACTAAGCGATTTTATCTCTAACCGAAAGCTCAAACCTAGGGAAGAGTTGAGGGAAGTAGCAAATGGCAATTACACGAGATGGCTTAAATATCATCAACTGTCCCATTTCATTCACACGTCACCACACAAGATAGATTACCTAAGGGAACAACTGTGCCTGAGAGAGGAACACACCCCACACACGCTGTCAACAGCTAGAAAACTATTACAAGCATATCAGACTTCTCAACTCCCAGCTTTTGCTGGTAAATGGCAAGAGGATTTGAGACTAGAAATAGAAACAGAAAGCTGGGTAAAGATATTCAAACACACTAAAAAATCCTCTACATCTCCACAGATTATAGAGCTTAACTTTAAAGTCTTAATGCGTTGGTACCTCACACCTGTGAGATTATGTTCTATATACCCAGGAGTTAATGACAGATGTTGGAGGGGCTGTGGAGAAAGGGGAAAATTACCTTCACATGTGGTGGGGTTGTGACCGAGTGAAACCACTATGGACAGGGCTGGAGACACATTTTAGGGGGATTTTGACAGAGAGCTTTGAACTGACCCCCAGAATTGCCCTACTTAATGACAGACCACACATCACATGTAAACTAAGACTCACTCTGTTACAGATAGGATTAAATGGAGCGAAATTGTTGATTGCACTTAAATGGAAGTCACAGGACATACCATCTATAATTATGTGGAAACAAAAAGTCACTAGTCTGCTGACCCTGGAGGAATATGGTTATTTAAAAAAACAACAATTAAACACACTTGCAGATATAAGGTTTATTTGGGAGGACTCCTTGTCCTCTCGGAGGGAAGCTTAAACATGAGGGCTGTTGTCCCGGGGGTCCCGACCTGTGTAGAGGGGTTCTCTGATGTTGGGGCTCAATAAAGAAAAAAAAGAAGAGGGGAGGGGAGGTTATATACGAGGAAACGTGAAGCCTCTAGAGTACAACATATTGAATGGTACAATTGTTATGTAAGAGTTATTTTGTTATTTTGAATATATGCATCTGTAATCAGCTAAACTCACGGACGTTTGGAGTAAGATTTGCTTTAATGCAGAATGTCATGATTAATTTGTTGTATATTTCCAATGTCTGTAATCATTTAACATTTTCAATAAACAGATGAAATAATAATAAAAAAAAAAACACAACAGGGGGCCTCATCCTTTTCTTTTTTTCTGTCTTATCAGTTACAGAAAGCTATTCTGTGTTAAATTACAGGAAAGTGGTTGGTGCTTTATCTATATGAGAGCCAGTTTACCTTCCTAATTCATTTATTTTCTCCTGTTTCACAATATTATATTCATACCCCAGCCACCATTGTATCTCATTTTTGAGAGAGACCTTTAAGACTGAGCTTTTGAAGTACCCTGATTATTTAATCTGTAGAGTTTCTACTAGATAGACCACTTTAGCTTTACTATTAATAACTGAGCTCAGTGAATGATCTGAAAATAGCTTTTTTTTTCTTTTTCTTTCTATTGTATGAGCATCAGAGCTGTATTACATTTGTAGCCCCTGGTATCTGAAAACCCTTTTTCTTATATTGATGTTCCGTTGTTTATTAGACAATTTATGAAACTTGAATGACAAAGTGAAATTATGCTCTTCCTAGTTTAATAAAGGCTATCTTAGGCTCTAGACTGACTTCTCCAAGTCTAGGTCTAAAAAAACAACTGATATTTGATTATGCAAATAATTTGGTTATATTTCTATCTGCCCTTTTCCATAATAGTGGTCTCTACTTAAAAAAACAAAACAAAACAAAAAAAAAAAAACGCTTTTTTTTCTGATTGACATGCTGTGGCTACATTCTTTTGTGAAACTCTACATTAATAGGATTATCATAGCAGCCTATTTTTTGTTTACACTTACTGTGATTTACTTTACCCTACTTCTATGATTATTAGATTAATGACCCAAAAAGTGGCCTTGTTCTTGTCTAAAAGGGTAGCAGTAGATTTATTTGATATTGTTAAAATATGTGTGATAGTGCAATAAAGATAAAAATAGAGATTTGGTAGCAGGTTTGATGTACAGACCCTTAATTTATGATTGCATATTCTTCTGTATAACTATTTTCATATGCTTGTATTTTAATTAACTGTAAAATTGTTTGGATATTGGCTTGTATACGGAAATGCACCAGTCAGATGTCAAATTTTAATTAGGGATCGTTCATAAGAATAAGGGTGGGAAAATTATGTTTAATTTTGGCAGCCAAAATGTAATGTTTGCTAGCTTATTTTACATAACAAAAGTTCCCCTCATATACCACAGGTGAGATGTGAAAAAGATGGGCACCACTTGCTTTTGTATAATTGTGCCTTTCCTCATGCTCACTGGGGGTCAGAACACAAATTATGGTTTAAGCAATTTGGAACATTTTTAAAACCTAGATTCCAGAATTTTCTTTTTGGTGTTTAACATATGATGCAATGTAATGTTAATCTTCCATATTTCTAAACTATCTTCATCATACACAAATTATCAGGCTCATTTCCATGTGGCATATGTGCGAGAACACTTTACCTGGCACGTTTCATCATGGCCTCTTTGTGTGATATTGCAATGAAGGCGCAAGCAACAGAGTACCCCTTGCCAAAGCTCAATGTAGGGGGTATATGTACCACAGGTTAAAAAACACTGAGTATCAATTAGTCCCAAAGTCTTTGAACATGGTGTTAGACAACCTGTCTAAGTACTCTTTATATCCTTAACCAAGGAAGATGGTAACATAAAATAACTGGACTTTCTGAGCAAAAATGATGGAAGACCCTGAATGAACTAACCTGATTCTGACTACAACATTGGAATAAGTAATGATCTCATTAAACAATTATCCTGATTTAGGAATCAGCAAATCCAAACACTTAAAGGGACACAAAACCTACATTTATTCTTTCACGATTCAGCCAAAGAATACAATTTTAATAAAAGTTTGCAATTTACTTATTTTATGAAATGTGCCTTGTTCTCATGGCATGCTTTGTTAAAGAGCATGCATAGGTAGGTAGTATGCACATGTCTTGAGTCCTACATGACATCAAACACTGCTGCCATTTTGTGTTCTTGCAAATCTTTAACATTGTTAATGATATTCTTACAATTCTGTTGCCATATTATGCTCCAAACACATGCATGCTCCAAGGTCTACCTACTTGCTTTCAACAAAGGATACCAAAAGAACAAAGTAATTTGGTAATAGAAGTACATTGGACACTTTTTAAAATGTTACATTCTATTTGAACCATGAAAGATACATTTTGGATTTCATGTGTAAAAATAACATAATTTATGTAAGAACTTACCTGATAAATTAATTTCTTTCATATTGGCAAGAGTCCATGAGCTAGTGACGTATGGGATATACATTCCTACCAGGAGGGGCAACGTTCCCAAACCTCAAAATGCCTATAAATACACCCCCCACCACACCCACAATTCAGTTTAACAAATAGACAAGAAGTGGGGTGATAAGAAAGGAGCGAAAGCATGAACAAGGAATTGGAATAATTGTGCTTTATACAAAAAACCATATCCACCACAAAAAGGGCTGGCCTCATGGACTCTTGCCAATATGAAAGAAATGAATTTATCAGGTAAGTTCTTACATAAAATATGTTTTCTTTCAAGAATTTGGCAAGAGTCCATGAGCTAGTGACCTATGGGATAGCAAATACCCAAGATGTGGAACTCCACGCAAGAGTCACTAGAGAGGGAGGGATAAAAATAAAGACAGCCAATTCCGCTGAAAAAAGAATCCACAACCCAAATCAAAAAGTTTTAATCTTATAAGGAAAAAAACTGAAATTATAAGCAGAAGAATCAAACTGAAACAGCTGCCTGAAGAACTTTTCTACCAAAAACTGCTTCTGAAGAAGAAAACACATCAACATGGTAGAATTTAGTAAAAGTATGCAAAGAAGACCAAGTTGCTGCTTTGCAAATCTGATCAACAGAAGCTTCATTCTTAAAAGCCCAGGAAGTAGAAACTGACCTAGTAGAATGAGCCGTGATCCTCTGAGGCGGGGATTTACCTGACTCCACATAAGCATGATGAATCAAAAGTTTTAACCAAGAAGCCAAAGAAATAGCAGAAGCTTTCTGACCTTTCTTAGGACCAGACACGATAACAAATAGACTAGAAGTCTTTCTGAAATCTTTAGTAGCTTCAACATAATATTTCAAAGCTCTTACCACATCCAAAGAATGCAAAGATTTTTCCAAATAATTCTTAGGATTAGGACACAACGAAGGGACAACAATTTATCTACTAATGTTGTTGGAATTCACAACCTTAGGTAAAAATTTAAATGAAGTCTGCAAAACCGCCTTATCCTGATGAAAAATCAGAAAAGGAGACTCACAAGAAAGAGTAGATAATTCAGAAACTCTTCTAGCAGAAGAGATAGCCAAAAGAAACAATACTTTCCAAGAAAGTAATTTAATATCCAGAGAATGCATAGGCTAAAACCGAGGAGCCTGTAAAGCTCTCAAAACCAAATTAAGACTCCAAGGAGGAGAGATTGACTTAATGACAGGCTTGATACGAACCAAAGCCTGTACAAAACAACGAATGTCAGGAAGATTAGCAATTTTTCTGTGAAACAGAATAGAAAGAGCAGAGATTTGTCCTTTCAAGGAACTTGCGGACAAACCCTTATCCAAACCATTCTGAAGAAACTGTAAAATTCTAGTAATTCTGAAAGAATGCCAAGAGAACTTATGAGAGGAACACCATGAAATGTAAGTCTTCCAAACTCGGTAATAAATCTTTCTAGACACAGATTTACGAGCCTGCAACATAGTATTGATCACTGAGTCAGAGAAACCTCTATGACTAAGCACTAAGCGTTCAATCTCCATACCTTCAAATTTAATGATTTGAGATCCTGATGGAAAAACGGACCTTGAGATAGAAGGTCTGACCTTAACGGAAGTGGCCAAGGCTGGCAACTGGACATCCGAACAAGATCCGCATACCAAAACCTGTGTGGCCATGCTGGACCCACCAGCAGTACAAATGAACGTTCCATTATGATTCTGGAAATCACTCTTGGAAGAAGAACTAGAGGCGGAAAGATATAAGCAGGTTGATAATTCCCAGGAAGTGACAACACATCCACTGCTTCCGTCTGAAGATCCCTGGATCTGGACAGATACCTGGGAAGTTTCCTGTTTAGATGAGAAGCCATCAGATCTATTTCTGGAAGCCCCCATATCTGAACAATCTGAAGAAACACATCTGGGTGAAGAGACCATTCTCCCAGATGTAAAGTCTGGCGACTGAGATAATCCGCTTCCCAATTGTCTATACCTGGGATATGAACCGCAGAGATTAGACAGGAGCTAATGCAAGTATCCGAGATACTTCTTTCATAGCTTGAGGACTGTGAGTCCCACCTTGATGATTGACATATGCTACGGTTGTGACATTGTCTGTCTGAAAACAAATAAACGATTCTCTCTTCAGAAGAGGCCAGAACTGAAGAGCTCTGAAAATCTCACGGAGTTCCAAAATATTGATTGGTAATCTTGCCTCTTGAGATTTCCAAACCCCCTGCGCTGTCAGAGATCCCCAGACAGCTCCCCAACCTGAAAGACTCGCATCTGTTGAACACAGTCCAGGTTGGACGAAGAAAAGAGGACCCTTGAACTAAACGGTGGTGATTTAACCACCAAATCAGAGATAGTCGAGTATTGGGATTTAAGGATATCAATTGTGATATCTTTGTATAATCCCTGCACCAAAGGTTCAGCATACAATGCTGAAGAGGTCTCATGTGAAAACGAGCAAAGGGGATCGCGTCCGATGCTGCAGTCATGAGACCTAAAACTTCCATGCACATAGCTACTGAAGGGAATGACTGAGACTGAAGGTTCCGACAAGCTGAAACAAATTTCAGGTGTCTTTTCTCTTTTAGAGACAAAGTCATGGATACTGAATCTATTTGGAATCCCAAAAAGGTTACCCTTGTCTGAGGAATCAAGGAACGTTTTGGTAAATTGATCCTCCAACCATGTTTTTGAAGAAACAACACAAGTTGATTTGTGTGAGATTCTGCAGAATGTAAAGACTGAGCAAGTACCAAGATATCGTCCAAATAAGGAAAAACCGCAATACCCAGCTCTCTGATTACAGAAAGACACCAAGAACCTTTGAGAAGATCCTTGGAGCTGTTGCTAGGCCAAAAGGAAGAGCAACAAATTGGTAATGCTTGTCTAGAAAAGAGAATCTCAGGAACTGATAGTGATCTAGATGAATTGGAATATGAAGATAAGCATCCTGTAAGTCTATTGTGGACATATAATGCCCTTGCAGAACAAAAGGCAAACTAGTCCTTATAGTCACCATTTTGAATGTTGGTATTCTTACATAACGATTCAAAATTTTTAGATCCAGAACTGGTCTGATAGAATTCTCTTTCTTTGGTACATTGAACAGATTTGAATAAAACCCCAGACCCTGTTCCAGATATGGAACTGGCACTATTACCCCAGATGACTCCAGGTCTGAAACACATATCAGGAAAGCCTGAGCCTTTACTGGGTTCACTGGAATGCGTGAGAGAAAGAACCTTCTCACAGGTGGTCTTACCTTGAAACCTATTCTGTACCCTTGAGAAACAATGTTCTGAATCCAATGATTTTGAATTGAATTTATACAAACATCTTTGGAAAATCGTAATCTGCCCCTGCCAGCTGTGCTGGAATGAGGGCCACACCTTCATGCGGACTTGGGGGCTGGTTTTGATTTTCTAAAAGGCTTGGATTTATTCCAGACTGGAGAAGGCTTCCAATTGGAAACCGTTCCTTTAGGGGAAGGGTCAGGCTTCTGTTCCTTATTCTGACGAAAGGAACGAAAACGGTTAGCAGCTCTAAATTTACCCTTAGATTTTTTATCCTGAGGCAAAAAAGCTCCCTTCCCCCCAGTGACATTTGAAATAATAGAATCCAACTGAGAACCAAATAATTTATTACCTTGGAAAGAGATAGCAACGTTGACTTAGAAGTCATATCAGCATTCCAAGATTTAAGCCATAAAGCTCTTCTAGCTAAAATAGCTAAAGACATATACCTGACATTAATTCTAATGATATAAAAAATGGCATCACAAATGAAATTATTAGCATGTTGAAGAAGCTTAACAATGCAATACACAATATGATCTGGTACTTGTTGCGCTAAAGCCTCCAACCAAAAAGTTGAAGCTGCAGCAACATCAGCCAAAGAAATAGCAGGCTTAAGAAGATTACCTGAACATAAATAAGCCTTCCTTAGAAAAGATTCAAGCTTCCTATCTAAAGGATCTTTAAAAGAAGTACTATCTGCCGTAGGAATAGTAGTACGTTTAGCAAGAGTAGAGATAGCCCCATCAACTTTGGGGATTTTTTTCCCAAAACTCCAATCTATCAGCCGGCAAAGGGTACAGTCTCTTAAACCTTAAAGGAGTAAATGAAGTACCCAAACTATTCCATTCCCTAGAAATTACATCTGAAATAGCATCAGGAACTGGAAAAACCTCTGGAATAACTACAAGAGGTTTAAAAACCGAAGTTAAACATTTACTGATTTTAATATCAAGAGGACTAATGCAATCAACAAGAGGACATATATAATACAATCAACACCTCTTTTAGTAAAGAACGAATAAACTCCATCTTAAATAAATATGAAGATTTGTCAGTGTCAATATCTGAGGCAGAATCTTCTGAACCAGATAGATCCTCATCAGAGATAGATAAATCAGAATGTTGGTGGTCATTTAAAAATTCATCTGATTTATGAGAAGTTCTAAAAGACCTTTTACGTTTATTAGAAGGTGGTATAACAGACAGGGCCTTCTGAATAAAATTAGAAACAAATTATCTTACATTAACAGAAATATCCTGAACATTAGATGTTGAAGGAACAACAACAGGTAATGGACTATTACTAATGGAAATATTGTCTGCTTTTGAAAGTTTATCATGACAACTAACACAAACTACAGCCGGAGGAACAGTTACCACAAGTTTACAACAAATGCACTTAGCTTTGGTAGAACCGACATTAGGCAGCAGCTTTCCAGAAGTAGATTCTGATACAGGGTCAGATTGCGACATCTTGCAATATGTAATAGAAAAAAACAACATATAAAGCAAAATTATCAGATTCCTTAAATGACAGTTTCAGGAATGGGAAAAAAATGAAAACAGAACAAGCCTCTGGAAACCAGAAGCAAAAGAAACAGAGACTTAAATAATGTCAAAAAAACTGGCGCCAAGTATGACGCCCACAATTGACAAATTTTTTGGCGCCAAAAACGTCTGCAACAAACATGAGCGTCATAGATGAAGCAAGTACGTGAAAACTCTCGGCGTCAACTACGACACCGGAAATTACGTCATTAACATTAACAAACGTAATTCTCGCGCCAAAAAAGTATTGCGCCAAAAATGACGCAATAAATTCTAGCATTTTTTGCACCCGCGAGCCTAACAGCCCGCAATTTAGAAAGAAAAGTCAAATTGAAAAATTTTCAGGTAAGAAATAAATTTATTCATATGCATTTCCCAAAAATGAAACTGACAGTCTGTAAGAAGGAAATTTACTGATTAACCTGAATCATGGCAAATATAAGTATAAAACATATATTTAGAACTTTACATATAAAGTGCCAAACCATAGCTGAGAGTGTCATAAATAAAATAAGACATACTTACCAAAAGACACTCATCTACATATAGTAGATAGCCAAACCAGTACTGAAACGATAATCAGCAGAGGTAATGGTATATAAGAGTATATCGTCGATCTGAAAAGGGAGGTAGGAGAAGAATCTCTATGACCGATAACAGAGAACCTATGAAATAGATCCCCGATAGGATGACTATAGCATTCAATAGGCAATACTCCCTTCACATCCCTCTGTCATTCACTGCACTCTGAGAGGAAAACCGGGCTTCAGCATGCTGCAAAGCGCATATCAACGTAGAAATCTAGCACAAACTTACTTCACCACCTCTATAGGAGGCAAAGTTTGTAAAACTGAATTGTGGGTGTGGTGGGGGTGTATTTAAAGGCATTTTGAGGTTTGGGAAACTTTGCCCCTCCTGGTAGGAATGTATATCCCATACGTCACTAGCTCATGGACTTTTGCCAATTACATGAAATAAATATACATTGTTGCTGCCTTTTTCGCTAAAGCATTATTAAAGAATACATTTACTTTCCAGCATCCAGTATTTTTGTCCGTTCTGAATAAAGTCAGAGAAAAAAAAGCACATAAACTCTACACAAAATGAACAACATAGTTGATTAGTCATTAAATCAAAATATAAACTGAATTTGAAAGACTGAGGTCAAATATGGCCTAAATATTTTTGTGCAACTGTAAGCCCATGTCCATCTAACTAAAATCAAGTAGGTCAAAGAGTGAAAAAGGACATGTGAGCACAGAAACTTTAGCATTGATATAGCAAAGAGGTTTCTTGAAGGATAAATCCAGCTAGCAGCATATATTAAAATTTCAATAAATCTAAAAGTCTTCCAATTCTCAATCAAGTATAACACATTCTCTGTCATTCATTCTCTCTAATTTGGTTAATAGAGTTTCAGATCGAGACCTGGCAGCTGAGGTGTGAATGACAGCACAGAATACATAATATATCTCTATTTTATTGAGGAAAATAACTGTGCCGCAGTTTTAAAGTTGACAAAAAGTAGAAGCGTTTTACCAACATGAGTAGGAAGAAAAAGAAGTATAAATAAAGCTGTCTGTCTAAATAGATAAATATATACAAATATACATATCCACACAGAATTGACTAGAATGTAAATTGTTCTTCAATTTCCAAATAAATTGGTTCCCAGGTGACAAAGCATGTAAATAAATATAAATAATCAAACCCCTGACACCCCAACCTTATATGTTCACCACTATGGGCTTGTATTATTGAATGGATCAAGTTTCTCTCTCCCTAAAAAATAAAAACCTTTTTATCCAAACTGCTTTGGATCGGGAAAGATTTGGATTTCGGAATAGTTTGGCTTTTGGAATATTTGAATCTGGAAAATGGGATAGTTTGGAGAGGGGTTATTTTACGTAATTATTTAGGCAATTTTTACATTTCATGATACAGCTTAAACATGCAACATAAAGGTAGTTTTATATAATGTTTAATACTTTTGCATACAGCACTGTAATCAGAAAGGTAATATGTGTTGTTTTAAATAAATATAGGCTATTTGCATTTAAGAACACAAAACCAAACAAAAACACAGACAGATTATATTGTGAAAACAGGTGGGAAAAAAAATAATATTAAATATGTATATATATATATATATATATATATATATATATATATATATATATATATATAGAATATTCATATTCTACTGTGCTGTAACGTACAAAATATGGCACTGTTTGACATCTTTAGATTGCAAAGGAAAGTAAGCATGATGTGTCTTTCTTTGGCTGACTACTGCATCTATGGTTCTCAGCATTGCCAATTTCTTTGTGCTTATTTAGATGAGTTTGTACAGCACATCTAAAAATCCCTTTCTGCCTTGAAATGTCTGCCTGGAAGAGAACATGCTAAAGCTATATAACTAACTTGTGCCTTGCTCTTCAGAAGTCTCATATTGTTATCAGAGTTTGACTATTCCTCATTAAGTTGTATTCCTCCTGCTGTTTCTGTTTCAGTTAATGATTGTGTTTCAAACTACATATTCAATTGATGATTGTTAGCACCTGTTTGTTATAATTGTTTAACCATTCCCTTGACCACATGTACCTAGAAAAAATTATGCTGTTTTGAAGGCAAAGGGTGTTCACACCAAATATTGATTTTCTGTTCAATCACTTTGCATTTGGATCTTGGAATAGTTGGAAATTGTGATAGTTTAGAAATGGGATGATACCAAGAGTAAATGTCATTCAGGCAATTTTCACATGTCATAATACAGATTATACATGCAACCTAAAGGTAGTTTTATATAATGTTTAATACTTTTGAATACAGAGTAAAATCATAAACATAACACAGTACTATAATCAGTAATGTAATAATTGTTCTTTTAAATAAATATAGATCAGCATTTGCATTTTAGAATGTAAAAACCAAATCAAAGATGCAGAGAGAGAATATTGTGACTTACTGGTGGGGAAAAATGGTAATTGTTCATTTTATGTTGAAAAACATATTAATGGAAAAAAGTGTAGATTTCAGAATAATTCTGGATTTTGGAAATCCGGGTTTGAGGATTTGTAACTGTACTATTTTGTGCCACATGAAAATGATGTGAAGTTGAAATCACTGTCCATAAATAAATTTAATTAAAAAAGCACATACTCATATTTTTGTATGTATTATATATGGCTGCTTTCACACTACAATGGCAAAGCTGAGCAGTCCCGACTGAAACCTACACTATATGGCCAAAACTATTTTGACACCACTACTAATAATTGAGTTCCAGTATTTCAGCCATACCCATAGCTAAAAGGTGCATAAAACCCAGCATATAGCCATGAAATCTCCATACACAATAATTGGCAGTAAAATTGGTCGTATTGAAGAGCCCAGTCACTTTAAACGTGGCCCAGTTATACAATGCTACCTTTACTATAAGTCCAATCTAGATTCACCCCAGTCAACTGTAGGAGCTATTATTGTGAAGTGTAAATTTCTAGGGCAACAATAGCCCAGCTATGAAGTGCTATGCAACGCAAACTGACAGAGTGGGGCTGGCGAGTGTTAAAGCACATTTATCATCTGTTGTATCACTCATTGGCTCTATAAGTAACATCAGCACAAAAACTATGCATCTGGAGCTGCATCAAATGGGTTTCTGTCTCCGAGCAACTGTACACAAGCCTCACATCAACTTGCACAATGCCAAGTGTCAGTTGAATTAGTGTAAAGCATGTCACCACTTTACTCTGAAGCTGTGAAAATGTGTTCTCTAAAGTGATGCTTGACAAGTCACTATCTGGAAGTCTGATGGAAGAATCTGGGTGTAGAGGATGCAAGGAGAATGCTATCTACCAGAATGCATAGTGCCTATTGTAGAGTTTTGTCGACGAGAGATATTGGTATGACGCTATTTTTCAGGGTTTGGATTCGGCCTCTTAGTTACAGAAACGGTTAATTTTAATGCTACGGGATACAATGATATTTTAGACAATTGGTTGCTTCCAACTTTGCGGCACCCGTATGGGGAAAACCCTTTCCATTTCCAGAATGACTGTGCTCCTGTAGTCTAAACAAGGTTCATGAAGACATGGTCTAGCTAGTTTGATGTGGAGGAACTCGAGTGGTGTGCAGAGAGCCCATTGAGTTCTTTGAGATTAATTGGAATGCCAATGTGCGCCAGACCTTCTTATTCAATATCACTTTCTGAAGTCACAAAACTCTTTTGGCTGAATGGGCACAAATTCTTGCAGACAATTTCCAAAATCGTGTAGCTGTTACAGCCACAAAGGGAGAAGGGTCACTCCAGATTGATGCCCATAAGTTTGGAATGTCATGTCCAACAAGCTCATTTAGGTGTTCTGGTCAGGTGTCCACATAGTTTCAGCCATACAGTATATGCAGCACTCTGCTTTCTATTACTGCTTGGTGAACTACAATATACAATACAATATATATATATATATATATATATATATATATATATATATATATATATATATATATATATATATATATATATATATACAGGGAGTGCAGAATTATTAGGCAAGTTGTATTTTTGAGGATTAATTTTATTATTGAACAACAACCATGTTCTCAATGAACCCAAAAAACTCATTAATATCAAAGCTGAATAGTTTTGGAAGTAGTTTTTAGTTTGTTTTTAGTTATAGCTATTTTAGGGGGATATCTGTGTGTGCAGGTGACTATTACTGTGCATAATTATTAGGCAACTTAACAAAAAACAAATATATACCCATTTCAATTATTTATTTTTACCAGTGAAACCAATATAACATCTCAACATTCACAAATATACATTTCTGACATTCAAAAACAAAACAAAAACAAATCAGTGACCAATATAGCCACCTTTCTTTGCAAGGACACTCAAAAGCCTGCCATCCATGGATTCTGTCAGTGTGTTGATCTGTTCACCATCAACATTGCGTGCAGCAGCAACCACAGCCTCCCAGACACTGTTCAGAGAGGTGTACTGTTTTCCCTCCTTGTAAATCTCACATTTGATGATGGACCACAGGTTCTCAATGGGGTTCAGATCAGGTGAACAAGGAGGCCATGTCATTAGATTTTCTTCTTTTATACCCTTTCTTGAGTACTTGGACGCGTGTGATGGAGCATTGTCCTGCATGAAAATCATGTATTTCTTGAAGGATGCAGACTTCTTCCTGTACCACTGCTTGAAGAAGGTGTCTTCCAGAAACTGGCAGTAGGACTGGGAGTTGAGCTTGACTCCATCCTCAACCCGAAAAGGCCCCACAAGCTCATCTTTGATGATACCAGCCCAAACCAGTACTCCACCTCCACCTTGCTGGCGTCTGAGTCGGACTGGAGCTCTCTGCCCTTTACCAATCCAGCCACGGGCCCATCCATCTGGCCCATCAAGACTCACTCTCATTTCATCAGTCCATAAAACCTTAGAAAAATCAGTCTTGAGATATTTCTTGGCCCAGTCTTGACGTTTCAGCTTGTGTGTCTTGTTCAGTGGTGGTCGTCTTTCAGCCTTTCTTACCTTGGCCATGTCTCTGAGTATTGCACACCTTGTGCTTTTGGGCACTCCAGTGATGTTGCAGCTCTAAAATATGGCCAAACTGGTGGCAAGTAGCATCTTGGCAGCTGCACGCTTGATTTTTCTCAGTTCATGGGCAGTTATTTTGCGCCTTGGTTTTTCCACACGCTTCTTGCGACCCTGTTGACTATTTTGAATGAAACGCTTGATTGTTCTATGATCACGCTTCAGAAGCTTTGCAATTTTAAGATTGCTGCATCCCTCTGCAAGATATCTCACTATTTTTTACTTTTCTGAGCCTGTCAAATCCTTCTTTTGACCCATTTTGCCAAAGGAAAGGAAGATGCCTAATAATTATGCACACCTGATATAGGGTGTTGATGTCATTAGACCACACCCCTTCTCATTACAGAGATGCACATCACCTAATATGCTTAATTGGTAGTAGGCTTTCGAGCCTATACAGCTTGGAGTAAGACAACATGCATAAAGAGGATGATGTGGTCAAAATACTCATTTGCCTAATAATTCTGCACTCCCTGTATATACACATATATATATATATTGCAAAGGTCAAAACATATGGAACATTTAAAATGGAAACTCACCACAGCAGAAGTTGTCCATAAAAATACAAAATGAAAATAAGGCTGCAACCAAAGTAAGTTTCTGAGTGTCTCATTTGTTTGTCATATATTTTTAATTTACTCAATAAAAATGTGTGGGAATCTGTTTTCTTTATTGTGTTGTATATAGAAGTACCAAAAAAATATCCTTTTTTTTTATTATTTTAGCCCCAAATGCCTAAAATATTAACTATTGGGTCTTTTACAGAAAAAGCTTGTGACCCCTGTTATAAGTAAATGATAATACATTAGAAAACAATTCTAAAGAGCTTATAACCTAATCAACACAAAAGAGGATTCAGAAATGGCAGGACCCATCGGTCTTTAACATGTAATATGTTTGTAAATACAATATTTATACAATAAAAACTAATATAGTATAAGAGAAAAAAACAATAAAACAAGCACAAATGTATTTGTGACAGGTAAGTAGTACCACGTAAGAAATATTGTCATTTTCAATTTGAAAATAAACACATACTTATAAATCATTGCCATAGACTAGACAAACCTTTTATCATATATAGATCAGCATTCAACATGTTGAATAAAAGCAAATATAAAAGTATAGAAAAAGTACAACTTTCGAACAGTCTCCAATGCCCTAATTTAATGCTAAGTGGTATTTTTCCCCAGTACCAATCAGTACCATTAATTTACCTGTATTTCTCAAGGTCACTGGGACATTAAAAGTAACAAAAGAATATACTCGGTAGCATCTAAGCACTGGGATGAGATTGAGGGGCCTATTTATTATGGTGCGAGTGGACATGATCCGAAATAGCATACACTGTCGGCATTTATCATTGCACCAGCAGTTCTTGTGAGCTGCTGGTGCAATGCCGCCCCCTGCAGATTTGCGTCCAATCGTCCGCTAGCAGGGGGTGTCAATCAACCAGATCATATTCGATCGGGTCGATTTCTGTCCGCCGCTTCAGAGCAGGCGGACAGGATATGGAGTAGCTTGATAAATATGCCCCTACATTTCCTCTGTAAGCTAAATGTTGGCATAATTTCCCTACAGTCCGCCTTTGAGGTTGCTCTGATGTGAATAGAGCTCTAAAGATTGCTTCATATTAGACTGTCACAATGTTCTTTTAAAAGACGTATGTCATTTTTTTCCCCCATAGTTGCTGATCAAATCTCACAGTGAAAAATGTTCTAAGCATGCATCTGATAAAGCAGCTATACTTTATTTCTGCCTGAGAAAGACTGCTGGAGTGTGAAAGAAACTCATTAAAAATCTCTTACTGTGATGACACAAAGAAGAAAAAAAACATAATGAAGTATTCAGTAAGCCTACAGCCACTTTCATGTATGACAGCAATTAATCTTGACAATAAGTCATCGGAGAGTATTAATCCCAGCCACACGAAGATTGTCAATAAGGGTAAAAAAAATGTGTCATCCTTTTAGTAGAAAGCAAAAAAAAAATAGTACAGATTGGTCATCTTTTTATAACTGACAGATTTAGCAGTTGCCAAATTTCTTCTATATGAAAACCCAACCATTTTATCAAGGTACTTTCAATTATTTGTAGAATGCAAAAGTAATTACCCAATGTAGGGCTAGATTACAAGCGGAGCGGTAATTACCACTCCCACTCGTGCGCTAACTCCGCTAGACTTTTTCAAGTTTTTTTTTTTGGGTTGGTTTTGGGGGGTTGGGGTTAATTGTAGAGGTTTGTTTATGTTTTCTCTTGTAAGATGTATCGAGTCCACGGATTCATCCATACTTGTGGGATATTCTCCTTCACTACAGGAAGTGGCAAAGAGAGCACCCACAGCAGAGCTGTCTATATAGCTCCTCCCTTAGCTCCACCCCCTAGTCATTCTCTTTGCCTACTCTAAGTACTAGGAAGGGTAAAGTGAGTGTGGTGACAAAAATGTTAGTTTTTATTTTCTCAAGCAAAAGTTTGTTATTTTAAATGGTACCGGTGTGTACTATTTACTCTCTGGCAGAAAAGGGATGAAGATTTCTGCAAGGAGGATGATGATCTTATCACTTTGTAACTAAGATCCACTGCTGTTCTCACAAGGGCTGAAGAGTACAGGAAAACTTCAGTTGGGGGAACGGTTTACAGGCTAAGCTGCATTGAGGTATGTCCAGTCTATTTTTTTTTAGACAGACTGTGTTAATTCTAGAAAAGGCTGGCAATATCCCCATGAGGGAAGGGTAAGCTGTATTCAGACACTTAGTAGGAATTCTAGCATGCATTAAGGGCTCATTAGTTACTGGTGACACTGATAGGAAAAAACGTTTTTGTTTATTTATAAAAAATGCAAATATAACGTTTTTTGAGCGACTTTAAGGGGTCATTGTGGCTTGTTTAAGGGTTTTTAACCCACATGGCTAGTTTAAGAAACACTCTGTGAGGTGGGAGGGGCCTATTTTTGTGCCTCAGTTGCGCAGTTTCTTTTCCTCAGAGACATCCAGCTGCTTCTCCAGAGGTTCCTACTGTGTTTGAAGGCTTAACGTTTTTTACCGTTTTTTGACGTTTTGTCAATCCGGTTTTTACATTAAGGGGTTAACTGTTTATTTGCATAGCTGTGCAAAATTACTAAGGCTTTATGATGCTACTGTAAAAATTTTGTTGAGTTTATTCCTTTTTTCACTGTTTTGCAGAGTTTGTGCAGCTTTTTTTCTCTTAAAGGCACAGTACCATTTTTTTCTAAGTGTTATTTGCTTTGATTAAAGTGTTTTCCAAGCTTGCTTGTTACATTACTAGCCTGTTTAACATGTCTGACACCAAGGAAAATCCTTGATCAATGTGTTTAGAAGCCATTGTGGAACCCCCTCTTAGAATGTGTCCCGCTTGCACTGATATGTCTATAAATTATAAAGAGCATATTTTTGCACTGAAAAATATTGCAATAGATGATTCTCAGACAGACGAGAATGAGGGCTTGCCATCTAGCACTCCCCAAGTGTCACAACCAGTAACGCCCGCACAAGTGACGCCAAGTACCTCTAGTGCGTCAAATTCATTTACTTTACAAGACATGGCCACAGTTACGAATACAACCCTCACAGAGGTTTTATCTAAACTGCCTGGTTTACACGGAAAGCGTGACAGCTCTGGGTTAAGAACAAATGCTGAGCCGTCTGACGCTTTAGTAGCCGTATCCGACAAACCCTCACAATGTTCTGAAGTAGGGGTAAGGGATTTGTTATCTGAGGGAGAAATGTATGATTCAGGAAAGACGCTCCCTCAGACAGATTCTGATATGACGGCCTTTAAATTTAAGCTTGAACACCTCCGTTTATTGCTCAGGGAGGTATTAGCGACTCTAGATGATTGTGACCCTATAGTGGTCCCAGAGAAATTGTGTAAAATGGACAAATACTTAGAGGTTCCTGTTTACACTGATGTTTTTCCAGTCCCTAAGAGGATTGTGAATATTGTTACTAAGGAGTGGGATAGACCAGGTATTCCGTTCGCTCCCCCTCCTGTTTTTAAGAAAATGTTTCCCATATCCGACACCATGCGGGACTCGTGGCAGACGGTCCATAAGGTGGAGGGAGCTATTTCTACTCTTGCTAAGCGTACAACTATACCTATCGAAGACAGTTGTGCTTTCAAAGATTCTATGGATAAAAAATTAGAGGGCCTCCTGAAGAAAATTTTTGTTCATCAAGGTTTTCTTCTCCAACCTATTGCGTGCATTGTTCCTGTAACTATTGCAGCTGCTTTCTGGTTCGAGGCTCTAGAAGAGGCTCTTCAGATGGAGACTCCATTAGAGGATATTATGGATAGAATTAAGGCCCTTAAGTTGGCTAATTCTTTCATTACAGATGCCGCTTTCCAACTGGCTAAATTAGCGGCAAAGAATTCAGGTTTTGCCATTTTAGCATGCAGGGCGTTATGGCTTAAGTCCTGGTCTGCTGATGTGTCATCAAAATCTAAACTTTTTAACATCCTTTCAAAGGAAAGACCCTATTCGGGCCTGAACTGAAAGTGATTATTTCAGACATCACTGGAGGGAAAGGCCATGCCCTCCCTCAGGATAAAACAAATAAAATGAGGACCAAACAAAATAATTTTCGTTCCTTTCGGAACTTCAAGGGTGGTCCCGCTTCAGCTTCCTCTGCTGCAAAGCAAGAGGGGAATTTTGCCCAATCCAAGTCAGTCTGGAGACCTAACAAGGCTTGGAACAAGGGTAAACAGGCCAAGAAGCCTGCAGCTGCCTCTAAGACAGCATGAAGGGGTAGCCCCCGATCCGGGACCAGATCTAGTAGGGGGCAGACTCTCTCTCTTCGCTCAGGCTTGGGCAAGAGATGTTCACGATTCCTGGGCTTTAGAAATTGTGCCCCAGGGATATCTTCTGGAATTCAAAGACTCCCCCCCCAAGGGGGAGATTTCACATTTCTAAATTGTCTGCAAACCAGACAAAGAGAGAGGCGTTCTTACGCTGTGTAGAAGACCTACATACCATGGGAGTGATCCGCCCAGTTCCAAGAGAGGAACAAGGGCTAGGGTTTTACTCAAACCTGTTTGTGGTTCCCAAAAGAGAGGGAACTTTCAGACCAATCTTGGATCTCAAAATTCTAAACAAATTCCTCAGAGTACCATCATTCAAGATGGAGACTATTCTGACCATTCTACCAATGATCCAGGAGGGTCAATATATGACTACCGTGGACTTACAGGATACGTAACTACATATCCCTATTCACAGAGATCATCATCAATTCCTCAGATTTGCCTTTCTGGACAGGCATTTCCAGTTTGTGGCCCTTCCCTTCGGATTGGCTACCAGAATTTTCACAAAGGTGCTAGGGTCCCTTTTGGCAGTGCTAAGGCCGCGGGGCATCTAGACAACATCTTAATTCAGGCGTCGACTTTCCAACTAGCCAAGTCTCACACGGACATCATGTTGGCTTTTTTGAGATCTCACGGGTGGAAGGTGAACATAAAAAAGAGTTCTCTCTTCCCTCTCACAAGAGTTTCCTTCCTAGGGACTCTGATAGACTCGGTAGAAATGAAAATATTTCTGACGGAGGTCAGAAAATCAAAACTCTTAACCACTTGCCGAGCTCTTCATTCCATTCCTCTGCCATCAGTGGCTCAGGGCATGGAGGTAATCGGACTCATGGCAGCGGCAATGGACATAGTTCCTTTTGCCCGCCTACACCTCAGACCACTGCAACTATGCATGCTCAAACAGTGGAATGGGGATTATGCAGATTTATCTCCTCAAATAAATCTGGACCAGGAGACCAGAGATTCTCTTCTCTGGTGGTTGTCTCAGGACCACCTGTCTCAGGGAATGTGTTTCTGCAGGCCAGAGTGGCTCATAGTAACGACAGATGCCAGCCTGCTAGGCTGGGGTGCAGTCTGGAACTCACTGAAAGCACAGGGATTATGGTCTCAGGAGGAACTCTCCTCCCGATAAACATTCTAGAACTGAGAGCGATATTCAATGCGCTTCAGGCGTGGCCTCAGCTTGCTGCGGCCAAATTCATCAGATTTCAGTCGGACAACATCACGACTGTAGCTTATATCAATCATCAAGGAGGAACACTGAGTTCTCTAGCGATGATGGAGGTAACCAAAATAATCTGATGGGCGGAGGATCACTCTTGACATCTCTCAGCAATCCATATCCCAGGAGTAGAGAACTGGGAGGCGGATTTCCTTAGTCGTCAGACTTTTCATCCGGTGGAGTGGAAACTCCATCCAGAGGTATTTGCCCAGCTGAATCAGCTATGGGGCACACCAGAATTGAATCTGATGGCGTCCCGACAGAATGATAAACTTCCTCGTTACGGGTCCAGGTCCCGGGATCCCCAGGCGGTACTGATAGATGCACTAGCAGTGCCCCGGTCCTTCAATCTGGCCTATGTATTTCCACCGTTTCCTCTCCTCCCACGTCTGGTTGCCAGAATTAAGCAGGAGAGGGCTTCGGTGATTCTGATAGCACTTGCATGGCCACGCAGGACATGGTATGCAGACCTAGTGGACATGTCATCGGTTCCACCGTGGTCTCTGCCAATGAGGCAGGACCTTCTAATCCAAGGTCCATTCACGCATCCAAATCTAATTTCTCTGCGTCTGACTACTTGGAGATTGAACGCCTGATTCTATCAAAGCGTGGTTTCTCTGAGTTGGTCATTAATACCCTGATTCAAGCTATTTGGCGCAAATATTTTTATTGCTGTGGATCCAAGGGTTACTCATGGAGTAAGATTAGGATTCCTAGAATATTGTCTTTTCACCAAGAAGGATTGGAGAAGGGATTATCAGCTAGTTCGTTAAAAGGACAAATATCAACTTTGTCTATTCTTTTACACAAACGTCTGGCAGATGTCCCAGACGTTCATGCATTTAGTCAGGCCTTGGTCAGGATCAAGCCTGTATTTAAACTTGTTGCTCTACCATGGAGCCTAAACTTAGTTCTTAAAGTTCTTCAAGGGGTTCCGTTTGAACCTATGCATTCCATAGATATTAAGCTTCTATCTTGGAAAGTTTTGTTTTTAGTAGCTATCTCTTCGGCTCGAAGAGTTTCTGAGTTATTTGCTTTACAGTTTGACTCACCTTACCTTGTTTTCCATGCAGATAAGGTGGTTTTGCGTACCAAACCTGGGTTTCTTCCTAAGATTGTTTCTAATAGGAATATCAATCAGGAGATTGTTGTTCCTTCACTGTGTCCTAATCCTTCATCAAAGAAGGAACGTCTGTTGCACAATCTTGATGTGGTTCGTGCTTTAAAGTTCTACTTATAAGCAACTAAAGATTTCCGTCAAACATCTTCATTGTTTATTCTGGTAAACCGAGAGGTCAAAAGGCTATGGCTACCTCTCTTTCCTTTTGGCTGAAAAGCATCATCCGTTTGGCTTATGAGACTGCTGGCCAGCAGCCTCCTGAAAGAATTACTGCTCATTCTACTAGAGCAGTGGCTTCCACATGGGCTTTTAAAAATGAGGCTTCTGTTGAACAGATTTGTAAGGCGGCGACTTAGTCTTCGCTTCATACTTTTTCCAAATTTTACAAATTCGATACTTTTGCTTCTTCGGAGGCTATTTTTGGGAGAAAGGTTCTACAAGCAGTGGTACCTTCCGTTTAAGGTCCCTGTCTTGTCCCTCCCTTCATCCGTGTCCTAAAGCTTTGGTATCGGTATCCCACAAGTATGGATGAATCCGTGGACTTGATACATCTTACAAGAGAAAACATAATTTATGCTTACCTGATAAATCTATTTCTCTTGTGATGTATCGAGTCCACAGCCCGCCCTGTTTATTAAGACAGGCAATATATTTTTATTTAAAAAACTTCAGTCAATTGGGGGCGGAGCCAGCGCTCATCCAAGATGGCTGCACTTATGTGAGCTCCGTGCAGTAAAAGAGCTATTTACATAAGATCCTGATGTACGTAATCTGCTTTTTCGGCGACCCTAACCTTATATGATGCCCAGTGACACCCGGGACATCCATGTGGTCAGTTGTGTTTGAGAGGACAGCACCGGACCACGCAGCGGCCCAGATAACAGAGGAGGTCAGCGGTCTGATAAACGGCTGCTGGGGTTCGGTCGAAACACATGGTGGCTGTGTACCGGAGGCTCTCTGAGAGTCTTCTAGGCAACCACACTTTGCTGAAGGCACAGGCTGTGTCGCAAGTTAGAAATCTCACAGGGCGAAGTGGCCTTTCTGGGGAGACACCGGAGATGGTTAACAGGGATGATCAGGGGCCGCACAGTGAGTAAACCCAGATATAAATAAACTTCTCGACTATAGAAATATGTACATGGGGAAATCGCCCAAGCATTATCTAAGGGAGGAATTTACAATAATATGCACTGACACACGCCATAGAATCACAGATAGAAAGGGCTCACTGTAATTCCACGTCGCACTATTTTACAACAGGCAGACCTAAAACAGGAGACATTTGAAAGAGGTCAATTTCTATAGGCTCAGTAACAATATGCTGTTAACAAATACAAAAAGAAAGGGGCCCTTGGATGGGATATGCCAGATGCTTAGGGGTCAGAAAATATACGTATGCTGAGAAAAAGCTGCACATGAAGTCTGTTGTCAGGCCTAGCTGTTCGACCACCATATAGGGGCCTATGAAATATTACTGGCGTTAGCTACGCACTGGGTGAAGTTGAAAAAGACATTATTATAATCGCTAGTCGGCTCAATGGCGACAGGGTCGTCTATCATTGATTGAGACATCCACAATAGAGTTCGCTTGAAAGTATCAGCTACCTGCCAGATATACTGGTCACCATTAATAACCCTTATAGGCGGTGCAAGCAAGATTGGGACATATAAATAATTGACCCCTGGAATCTCAGAAGCTTGTTCCTGGATGTTAAAGAGAGCATCCAATATGTCCCCAAAAAAGGGCAATAAAGGAGAGAATCCTGTGAAGAAAAAAGCAAATGTGACTCCGTCAGTAAATAAATTCTTTAAATGTTTGGAGTCTTCACAAGCCTCAGCCTCACTAGAGTCAGAGATTAGAACAAGGCAGGATTCAATGTCATCAGAATCTGAACCTGAGGACTCAGGACAATCAATTTCAATCCCTAAAGCTCTTTTCGATTCACTGCCCTCAAAAAAGGACTTTTCCTCCCTGATTCAGCAAGTAAGGGAGTGCATTCGCGAAGAAATGGAAGATGTGAAAAAGGATCTTGCTGAGATGGGTGAAAGAGTAGTCAAATTAGAAGAACACCGCCACGCAGCACACGGTAGTCTCCAACTTTGCTAGCAGGTTATCCCAACAGGACTCCACAATTATGCAATTAGAAAATAAAATCGACGATTTGGAAAATCAGAGTTGTCGTCATAATATCAGGATGAGAGGGATACCTGAAGAGGTGTCTTCTCAGGCCTTAGAACCATACTTCCAGAACCTGTTTGCATATTTAGCGGATGAAGGTGATGATTCAACATTTGCACTGGATAGAGTGCATAGAGCACTGAGAACAAAACCATCAGAGAAGCAGCCACCAAGGGATGTAATAGTGAGGGTTACTAACTACCCTATCAAAAAATCTTTAATGAAAAAGGCCAGATCAAAGCATCCTATCAAGTTCAGGGGCTCAGAGATACAACTATTTGAAGACCTTTCTATAAGAACCCTTCAAAAGAGAAGGGACATGCAACCCCTCACGAACTTACTTCGCCAACAAAATATCCCATATAGATGGGGTCACCCATTCAATTTACAAATACAATGGAAAGGCAGACGTATTCTTTGCGACAGCCCAGAAAACATACCATTGGTGTGTAAGGATCTTCATTTGGACCCACCTGCTCCTCCTGAATCCAGCAGACTACAATCAAGTGGACCTTTACAAAAGGACTTGCCCTTACCGCAGAGATCAGAGTGGCAGAAAGTTTCTTCCAGAAAGAACAATAAATCTTTGAATCCCTCCACAAGAGAATCCATGTCATGAGAGACTACCTAGTCATTATACTTGTGTAACTCTTATTATTCCTGTTTGTTCCTTTTCAATACTTCCTGGTTCTGCTAGGGAAGGGAGCTTACATCTGTTCCACAGGTCCAGGACGTGAAGAGAGAGAGGTACTGCCTTGTCCTTTCGTGATGGGTGAGAAAATGTTAAATATATGTAATAAGTATTATAGAAACATGCATCGGAATGCAATGCAATTTATAATATGTTTGTTGAGACAGCTTTTTTTTAATGTTCATCCCCATTTCTTTGAATCTTAGATCAGTCAGAATCTTTGTTAGTTATCCTGTTTGTTATACATGTTTATTTGTTAGTTATCATAGCAGACACTGTCAGAATGTACCAATTGATGACCTTTCTTATCAGCCACACAGTCTAACCAAATACATCTATGAGTGAAACTAAAATATGCTTATTATCACAGAACTTAAAGGGGTTTAACGGTCCTAATAAGAGGTCCCTGGCACTCAGAGATATAATACACAAAAATGGTGAAATAGTGGGACTTCAAGAAAAACACTTTAAGAGAGGCAGTATACCACGCCATTTCCATAATAACTACCCCAAACATTTTTTTTAGTGCTCACCCAAAAAAGAAAGTTAATGGAGTAAGTATATTGCTACATAAATCAATACCTTTTAAATTAATAAACCAGAGCAAAGACAAAGAAGGGCGATTTTTAGCTATCAGTGGGTTGATTTACAATAAACCAACCACAATTATAAATATTTATGCCCCTAATCAAAAACAGGCCATTTTTTTCAGGTCCATTATTCCATTGATACAGGACATTTTAGTGGGTCAACTAATTGTACTAGGGGATTTTAATATCCCACTCTATCCTAAATTAGATAGTTCTAATAGCAACTTACAAATCCCTAAAAAATCACTCACAACAGCCTGGTCTTTTTTGAAGACCTTTGGTTTACATGACTTGTGGAGAGTATTTAACCCTGAAAAAAGGGATTACACATTCTTCTCGACCCCCCAAAAAAAACATATTCGAGAATAGATTTTATTCTAGTTGATCACCTCACACTATCGCAAGTCATAGACATAACTATTTTACATACAGCATGGTAGGACCACTCCATGATGAAAAGTAGTATTGTTTGGCCAACTGCCCCGATTAAGGAGTTTAACTGGAGATTAGAGAATACACTTCTACTAGATCCCGAAATTAGTAAACTAATCACAGAAGAACTAAAAGAATTCTTCCAGAATAATGTGCAAGAAAGTATGGCATCCACCACAGTGTGGGAAACACACAAAAGTTACATAAGGGGGGTACTCATAAAGGCTAGAGCACACAGAAATAAAACTCTCAGAGAAGAATATACGCATATAACTAGGGAAATATCTCATTTAGATTATTTGCATAAATTACATCCCACGGATAATAAAATCCGGGAGCAGTTAGACTTCTACAGAACAAAAATGCAGACACATTTACACATTAAAGCACAATCTACTGCTCTCAAACTGAAACAAAGGTACTATGCAGAAGCAAACAGGCCGGGCAAACTACTGGCGAGATTTCTCAAAACAAAGCAAGCTAAGCACTATATTCATTCAATAAAATTGCCAAATGGTAAAATTGTAGAAGATACAAAACAAATAGCAGAAACCTGCAAAAATTATTTTCATTCTCTATATAACTTATTCCCTAACAGAACACAAACTCAGCATCTTCCACAGTGATTTAGATGAGGTCCAGTTACCGCAACTATCAGAAGCAGAAAAAGACATGTCAAGTTCAACTAAATTACAGTCAGAAATATTAGAAACTGACAAGGCTCCTGGCCCCGATGGGTTTTCAGGCCTATACTATAAATTATGTCAAGATATATTACTCCCCCACATATTAAACACATTTCATCAGAAAGAAGACACAGGCATCTTTCCAGATACCATGCTTCAGGCGTGTATTACGGTTTTACCCAAACCAGGGAAAAAACACGACCAACCCGCAAATTATAGGCCCATTTCTCTCCTCAACTTAGACTTAAAAATTTATGCCAAAATGGTGGACTTCCGGTAGGCGGGCGGAGAGAGCAGACGCACGGAACAGAGCTCCGCAGTTTCCAGATATTAAACTGGAAAAAAACCAACACACTGCCCCAGAAAAAGCCGGCATCCTTGGCAGGGATACCCCCCCACTGCCCGGACATAAGCTGGCAGGGATTCTAACACCGGAATCCACTACCGGAGAAGTAACAGACCACAGAAGTGACTGTAAGTAGCGGCTGCAGCCGCGAGGGACACAAACAAACAGGCAGGGGAATCACAAGTGCTCCACGCTACACAAGGAGCCAAAGATTTGAGCAGTATAACAAGGATTAAAGACTTGGGCCCCTACAAGAGAAGGGTGGGACACTGAATTGGGACCTTAACTAACGGCGGGAACGCCGCCATCTTGCCCCGCTGCCGCACTTGCCAAAAGCTTAACCGCAGAAGCAAGTAATATCCCCGCACGACCCCCACCACTCTCTCTTACGCCCAGAAGAAGGGAATCAGCAAAAGACCGCACAATTCAAATAGCGCTGCTTAACACTAAGTACCCTCCCTACCATAGCCCTCACAAATCCGGGGGTTAATCAGGAGGAAGCTATTCCCAAACCCAGATCTCATACAAAGGGTATAGAGCCGCATAGGAGACAGGAGGTGGGGAAACATGAACTTTGGCCCACTGGACAATACCTTTATTAATAAATAATACAGGCTACCGCATCATGAGAGGCTAAAAGGCCCGGACCTGCCCCTATCCTTCCCACCCGGCGCTTAACAAGCACAACAGTGAACCTGTGTTCAAACTTATTCTGAGGCCTAAAATAACTAAACAGAGGGAAATAGCAACTTGTGATAAAGCAAGCAAACAGAAGTCACAATACTGGCGAAGCTGATTGACAAAACACTAAAGCTGCATGCAAAAATATTATAACTCCTATATAAAAACAACAGAGACAATGGCAGGCAGACTCAAGCACGCAGAGAAAAAAAAGAATCACCTAGATACACCGCAGATCCCAATGGAAGCGGATCCATTACCAAACTCTAATAATACAGACACACACCCAATTGTCACACAGATATCTGCACTATTCCTGCCCAAAATTGAACAGTTGCAAACAGGGATGGACTCACTCACAACTGAAGTCAAATCATTTAATGGCAGACTGACACAGGTGGAACAGAGAGTGGCAGAAGGAGAAACCCGTCATAGAGAAACAGAAACTAATATACAAGCACTACAACAACAGAATGAACGGTTATGGGCAAAGGTTGATGACTTGGAGAACAGATCGAGAAGAAACAACTTAAGAATTGTAGGAATCCCCGAGAACATCCCGGGATCAGAGCTAATAGACTTTGCAGAAAACATCCTCCCAAAGTTGCTGCGTATGCCTCAGTCCTGCCTCCCGTGCTTAGTGGAGAGAGCACACAGAGTGGGAGACCCGAGAAAGCAAGGAGAAAATACCCAACAGTCACGCCAGGTAATGGTGAAATACCTTAGTTTCAAAGCAAAAGTAGCGATACTACAGGCCTACAGAAAGGCTTCACCTTTGGAATATGAAGGAAGGAAAATCTATTTATTTCAAGACTACTCAGCAACAGTTGCAGCTAAAAGAAAGGAGTTCACACCTTACTGTAAACAACTCATAGAGCAAGACAGAATGGCAGCCCTGCTGTACCCGGCAAGGCTGAGGCTCCAAACAACCAATGGACCTCTATTCTTTGAATCCCCGAACCAGCTCAAATTACACCTGCAAAGAGAAGAAAGAAGGAATCAGCAACAGAACCATGAAGCTCAGCCTGACGACACCTGAAAACAGGGACAATCATCAAGGCCTCAGAAACCATAGATTAAAGACCATTTAATTTAAAGACATGACAACTCATATCCTTTACAAGTGGGGGGGGGGGGGGGAGAGGGAACTGAAAACGGTTTACTGTTTATTGTTTATTGCATACTGTCTGATATATTGTTGGTAATTATTGCCTGTTTTCATATCTCTTAAACACGTTTAAAAAGGAGATCTTAACAGTTTAAAAGTTAATACTCACTAACCAGATTGCTTTTTGTTTGTCTTAGCGATAGACAGAACACACCAGATCTTAGGGCGCTCCCTCAGGGGGGGGAATAGACAGATTTGGGACATTGCAGGAAAACCGTAAGTAACGCTCATCACCCTACACTGCAATAAATACGCATCACACACCACATCTCACACCCTTAACAAATAGCGACACCCTCAAACAATACAATACTTATTGTAGGAAAATGAAAATCACCACTTGGAACGTGAGAGGGATAACATCCCCTATTAAAAGAAAGGCGATATTGAGACAGTTAAACACAAAAAAAACTGATATAGCTATACTAGAAGAAACACACCTTTCTAAGATAGAACACCAAAAGCTTAAACAGGGGTGGGTGGGAGAGGTACTCTTCACGCCTTATGAAAAGAAAAGAGCGAGAGGGGTCGCAGTGCTGTTCCGAAAGGGACTTAACTATGACATCTCACAAGTGCTCACTGATATAGAAGGCAGATACCTAATTATAAAATTAACGATTGATACATTAACCCTGATACTCTGTGGTGTATATGGCCCCCAAACGCAGAAAAAAGAATTTCTAATCCACCTCCAAAGCAAACTCATACAATTTGCAGACTTACCCATTATAGTTGGTGGAGATTATAATATAGCGCCACATACACCTGCAGACAGATTTCGAAATCCCGCTAGCAACACAAACACCAAACAGCCATGGACAGGATCCAGAAGAGAAACACTAATACTTAAAAACTTCAGAAATAGTTTGGATCTCCTTGATGTATGGAGGGAGAGAAACCCTGAGGCGCGTGACTACACATGTGCACACCCATCCAAAACCACACTCTCCCGCATAGACTATTTTCTAATCTCAAGTCAACTGTGTTCTAGGATAGGAGACATTAAGATAGACCCCCTAACCATCTCAGACCACTCGCCAGTAACACTACAGCTCACTACTGATGCCCCTCAGAGAAAGATGTGTGGGTGGAAATTCCCTACATACCTGTACCACGACCTTAACTTGAGAAAACACTTAGTGGGAGAGTGGTTAGCTTACAAGGAGCTTAACAAGCAACACATAAAAGAAATCTCACTGTTTTGGGAAACGGCAAAAGCAGTGTTAAGAGGGGAGATCACAACTTATGCAATTAGAACAAATAAAATTAGCAGGAAAAGAGGGGACCTACTTCTACGCCAACTTCTAAACGCTAGAAATCAATACCTTAGACACCCGACAGACCAAAACAGACTAAAATACAGAGACATTAAGACCCTCAGAGACACCTATCTTATTCAGGCAACAGGCAGAGCCCAAACTAGGATGCAGGCTAAATTCTACCGTTATGGGAATCGCACAGGTAAATTACTAGCTAAGATCACCAAACTAACCAGGAAAACCAACACTATAACAACCATACAGGGACAAGGAACAATATTAACAAAGAAAGAGGATATACATAAAGCATTTGTAGATTACTATTCCACATTGTATAGTCCACAAGTGATAGATGAACAACTGAAACAAAACTTCTGGAAGGACTTAGCCCTCCCGCAAATAACCGACACACAGTTACAGTCCTTAAATAAACCAGTGTCCCTCCAGGAGACTATTGGAGCTATCAACGCGTTGCCTCTAGAGAAAACACCCGGGCCGGATGGCCTACCAGGGGAGTTTTATAAAATGATCAGGGAAGAGGTGGCGGAGACACTTACTTTACTGTTTAATGCTATAATGAAAGGGAAGGCCGACTTATCTAACAGATTTACAGAAGCGAACGTAACAGTCATCCCCAAACCAGACAGAGACCCAATACTAACATCCTCATATAGACCAATCTCACTACTCAATTCAGACTACAAACTGTTTACCAAAATTTTAGCTAACAGACTGACAGAGATATTACCGGACCTGCTTCACGAAGACCAGACGGGATTTGTTAGGGGTAGATCCTCAGTTAAAAACATGAGAAAATTACAATTAGTCCTATCACATTACTGGGGGGAGGGCAAACAAAAGGGAGACGAGAGGGAAGGAGACGCTTGTATACTACTGGTAGACGCTGAGAAAGCGTTCAACAAGATACTATGGGACCACCTTTTCACAACTCTTAGGAAATTTGGAATTCAGGGCGACTTTATGACAGCCACTCATGCAGTATATAATGAACCCCGTGCAGCAATTCTAGTTAACGGCGAACCATCCAAATCTTTCCCGCTAATGAGAGGCACGAGGCAGGGGTGTCCACTCTCACCACTCCTCTTTGACCTGGCGCTGGAACCATTAGCAACCAAAATAAGAAAAAACACGGAAGGACTAACTATAGGCAAGGAAACCCTCCATTTATCCCTCTTCGCAGATGATATGATCTTATACACAAGAGAGCCTAGGCAGAACATCCCTATATTAATGCGCATCATAGCCGAGTTCGGTCAAATTTCGGGATACTGTATTAATAAAGACAAATCAGAGCTGTTGTGGCTACGCAACGAATCGCCAGCAGACCCATTGCAAGATAACTTTAAGATTATCACCAACTCGTTTAAATATCTAGGTATTAACCTCTCTAGAGATCCTAAACAGTGGTATAGACTTAATTTCCGACCACTATTCAAAGAACTAAGACACTTACTCCTAAACTGGACACCACTACCATTGACACTGTCGGGAAGAGTAGGACTAATCAAGATGATTCTATTCCCAAAACTGTTGTACACACTACAAATGCTACCCGAACTCATCCATAAACAAGACCTCCAGACATTAAATAGGGACATACTACACTTTTTATGGAAAGGGAAACGACATAGAATAGGACATAAAAAAATGACATGCACACCAGAGATGGGGGGATTAGCACTCCCAAACATAGAGTATTACAACTGGGCAGCCTTGGCTAAGTATGTGATGGATTGGTTTTTGGACAGAAATGTCTTCACCAACAGTGAACTAGAGACGGAGCTCATTGCTCCGTGGTCATTAAAAATGCTTCCACATATGACTCGCACACAACTAGAGGGAATAGTGGGACACAATACTATTCTCCTCCATCCTGTAAGAGCATGGTGGAAAATCTGCAGGACCCTTAGAATCACATGCAAGAATACCATATACTTACCCCTACGGGGTAACCCAAACTTTCAGGCAGGTTTCACCACAGCACCTTTTAGACAATGGGAAACACGGGGACTCTCTACTATTAGACAGGTCCTGACGCCAGACCAGAAATCAGTCAAATTGTTTGCCGAATTACAATTAGAATTCAATTTACCTCACAAGCATCACTTCGCATTGCTACAGACGAGACATTATATACAAAGCATCTTGGGGATGGGAGACATGCCGGACACCAACTGCGAAATATACAAGCTACTGACCCTGACAAAAGGAGGACTGACCTCAATATCACATACCTACAAAGCACTCCAAACAGTGGTTAATAAAGCTACTAGGGACCAAATCCAACACAGATGGACAACCTGGACTGAACACCCAGTTACAGATCAAATAATTGAACAAAGCGTCTCAAAGGTGAGGAAGGCATCACTATCAAATGACATACGGGAATCACATACAAAGCTATTACATAATGCATACATAACACCAAAGATGTATCATAAGTGGAGCCCTGAGACCTCGGGACTTTGCCCAAAATGCGCACACCCAAACCCCAACATAATCCATATGATATGGCAGTGCCCAAAACTCACAAGATTCTGGAATATGGCACACAAATGGGTAATGAGAGTTACGGGAGAGAGCATAGACCTGAACATTCAAGCAGTAGTATTTCTCCACACACAGTCAAACACAAACAGGCATATGGCGTTTATTCACAATGTCATACTATTTGCCAGAAAGCTCATCTTCAAGAAGTGGTTAGAAACTGAATCACCAACACTCACACACCTTAAACTAGAACTACAACAGCAAATTATCCGTGAACAAGTAGATACACAGGGGGACATCACAAAGCGAACTAAACATTTCCTCAATAAATGGGAACCATTAATTCGCAGCTTAGACTTAGCACATCAGAGACAAATCCTACACCCACTTAAAAACTCAGAATTTGTTCTTGAAGCCCAGTTAAGAGGCAAATGGAACATCTTTTAAACTATTGACAAGGGAACAAACCAATGTAGAGATTAAGATGAGAGACGAAACAGAACCCTGGGGGAGCGCCCTGGAAGGGGTTGGGGTGAAAGAGAGTTGGCAGCGGAGCTAGTTGGGGAGGGGGGGAGCTTAATGTGTTGATTTATGAAAGCTAACAATGAACAAGAAACTCACCCACAATGGAACTGCAATGACTTGCTTATTGTGAAGGACTACAAAACACTAGAGACTCTTGGAAAGACTTGATCTAACTAATATGTTATGCAAAGTATATTGTTACCTGTTTAACTGCCTTCTAAGGGGAAACTAGATACAATAAGTTAGAAGAGGAGTAAGGAGAATAGGTACTTTTTGGAGTAACTATGCTATTAGACATAGAAGAAAATGCAGTACTGTCTTTGGTAGCAATTTTTGTTATGTTTTGCAAATCCAGTTGTACAAACCATTTGTTGCTTTTTTCAGTGCTGAATATATAAATAAATAATTTTAAAAAAAAAATTTATGCCAAAATATTAGCCGCTAGAGTGATACATTTTTACCCAAATTAATCTCCCCGGACCAAGTAGGCTTTGTGCTGAAAAGGGAATCAAAAGATAATATGATTAAAATTATAGACATTCTAGACCATGCGAACAAACATAATATCCCGTTAATTTTACTATCAATGGACGCTGAAAAGGCGTTTGATAGGCTCAATTGGTCTTTCCTAGAAGCCACTTTAAATACATTTAATTTTCTTCCCTTAATTATAAAACAAATTATGGCGTTATACACATTCCCTTTGGCACAGATTTGCATCAACGGCACCTTGTCAGAGCAATTTGCAATAAGGAATGGAACCAGGCAGGGTTGCCCCTTATCCCCCCTTCTCTTTGTCTTATCCTTGGAGGTTCTGGCATCCAAGATGAGACATAATAAATCTATAATGGGAGTCAAAATTAAGGACAAGGAGTATAAATTATCCATGTTTGCTGACGACATTCTTATGTCATTAACATCACCAGTTGAGTCTATTATGAGTGTCCAAAAGGAGCTCATAAATTATGGAAAGGTATCAAATGTCCTCGTAAATATGACAAAATCAGATATTCTTCCCATTAATATTCCCCATTCCATATTAAATAAAATTAGGAATAGTTGTAAATTTAATGTTCAACCCAAAACTATTAAATATTTGGGTATAAGCATAACACCCAACATTGAATCCCTACGGTTAACAAACTACACAAAACTCACAGCTGATATTACTAGGCTTATCTCTTCATGGAATTCCAAGAATACCTCTTGGATAGGTAGGATACATGCTACTAAAATGGTAATTTTGCCAAAGATTCTTTATATACTCCAGACGATCCCACTGTCACATACTGAAGGCCACATTGCCAAACTACAAAAAATAATAGACCAATACATTTGGAAGAATAAACCCTCAAGAGTAAATAAATCAACTATGTATACACCAAAGATTATGGGAGGTTTGGGGGTTCCAAATCTATTGATATATAAAAAAGCAATTTCTATGCAGAGGATTGTGGAATGGTGTAGATTTAATAGAGATAATTTTAAACACTGGATACAAATTGAACATGACATCTCTGGAAGTCTACAATTAGGTTGGGCGTGTTGGTTACATAACTCTATATATTGCAAGGACGGGGAGGAAATGCAGACAGTATCTAACACGATTTCTGATTGGAAATCTGTATGCAACCTTGGTGAGGGGATATCAAGCAGATTCTCACCATTAACTCCAATTCTGGCTAACTCAGACCTCCCATTAGGGAGCCTACTCACTCAAGAATCAGATCTATCCATAAAGAGAGTTATTCTGATCGCTTCATTAGTTAGTGATAACAAATTGAAATCTAGTCTAGAGTTGGAAATGGAGATCGGAGATATTTTAGCACCTTGGTTGAGATACCACCAGGTGAACCATTACATTAACACCCATAAAGAGCGAGACAAGTTTTTCAGACCACTCACCACATATGAGAAAATGTGTTACACAACATTTCCGCAAAGAGGTTTTATTTCACTAATCTATAATTTATTAATGAAAGTCACATCCCCAACACCACACAATTTTACCAGAGCGTGGGAGAAGGAATTAGGGGATAAGTTAAGCACTAAAGATTGGCCAGTTATTTTTTATAATACAGCCCACTCGGCACACTCCACCATAGGGATGGAAACCAATTATAAGGTTATGTTACGGTGGTATTTAACCCTGTTTAGACACATGTTCAACGAAGCTTCCGACAGATGTTGGAGGTGTAATTTAGAAGTAGGTACTATGGGTCATGTTTGGTGGTCTTGCCATATTATCCAGGATTTCTGGAAATTGATACTAAAAGAAACTAATATAGTTTTATCTTGTAACCTCCCAGTTGTACCAAGGGTTTGTTTGTTTAACACTTTTAGGGAGATTAGATGCGCAATAAGGAAATCTTTGGCACAAATTTTATTTAACGCAGCTAAGATGTTAATTGCCTCTCACTGGAAATCTAAGATAACACCATCGGTGAGAGAATGGAGTGGTACATAACCTCATTACTCTAGAGAGATACTATTTCCTTAAAAATAACAGCTGTTAAAAATAACAGCTGCCAACTTACTACGATATGATATTCTTATGGGATTCTTATATGGGATCTAGCCATTAGTGAGGTTGGAAACAACCTAAACTGGATCTCTGATCTGATCTAATATATAGTTCTGCTTTATGTGTATAGGTAAGCCATACTTTATCAGATATGGCCATATGGGGGAAGGAAATAAATAACTGCTTTTCGAAAGTATAATCATTGCTATATGGTGTACATTAATGTCAGACACTGCTATGTTTTAGAGTTTACTTAGAAAAGTTTGATAGGTTAATTAGTTTTTTCTTTTTTTTTTTTTTGTTCAGATTTTTAGATAATCTCGGTGAGATCCATACACTATGTAATAAAGAATTTATATACATGTATACACCAACTTTTAAGTTGTAAGCTAACCAAATATTATATGTAATGTGTAAAATTCTTTAATAAAGAAATAATAAAAAAATAAAAAATTAAAAAACTTCAGTCACCACTGCACCCTATAGTTTCTCCTTTTTCTTCCTAGCCTTCGGTCGAATGACTGGGGGGGTGGAGCTAAGGGAGGAGCTATATAGACAGCTCTGCTGTGGGTGCTCTCTTTGCCACTTCCTGTAGGGAAGGAGAATATCCCACAAATATGGATGAATCCGTAGACTCGATACATCACAAGAGAAATAAATTTATCAGGTAAGCATAAATTATGTTTTTATCTTGTTGCCGGAAACAAGAGATAAGAAGCAGCGTTCTTAAGACTCGTTAACTCGTCTGCCGCCTCTGAGGGGTTGATTCACATCCCCTGCAAGCAGCCGATTGGCCACAAATCTGCAAGGGGTGACATTGTACAAGCAGTTAACTAGAACTGTCGATGTGTGGCGGACATGATCGCTACAGCGGGTCATGTCCGTCCGCACTTTCATAAATTGGCCCCCTATTATCAATTTTTCTTTGTTCTCTTGCTATATTTTTTTCGTTCTCTTGCTATTTTTTCTCTTGTATATTTATTTGAAAAAGCAGGAATCTATTCAAGGAGCCGGCCCATTTGTGATACAGCACCCTGGATAGCGCTTGCTAATTGGTGGGTACATTTAGCCACCAATCAGTAAATGCAACCGAGGTGCTGAACTAAAAATGGGCCAGGTCCTCAGATTAGATTCCTGCTTTTTCAAATAAATATACAAGAGAAAAAATAAAAAAAATGATAATAGAAGTAAATTAGAAAGTTGCTTAAAATTGTTTGCTCTATCTGAATCATGAAATAAAAAATGGGTTTAGTATCCCTTTAAGGGCTATAGCTGTAGGTTAGTGTTAGTATAATTTTATTTTATTTTGTGGTGAAGTTTTTTTTCAGTGGGGCTCTAGAATAGGCATAACTGATTTTGTATTTTTGGTAATTTTTTTATTTTTTGTAATGGCAGCATTTTTTATTTTTAAATAATGTAACGTTATAAAAAAAAAATAATTTTTAAGTAATGTAAGTTTTTTTAAGTAATGTTAGTTTTTTTTTTTAAGTAATGTAAGTTTTTTTTTTAAGTAATGTAAGTTTATTTTTTTATTTTAAAGGTAAGGTTAGTCTGTTCTGGGCTAACCCTAGGGGGTGTTAGGTTAGGTCAGCGGTTCCCTACCTTTTTTCTCTCCTGTACCCCTTGATTAGGCTTTTCATTTATGAGTACCCCCTCTCTTCATTACCCCCACCCATCCCTCAAAATAAAGGAAGCACTCTTTATAGGGGAGGCAAACTATACCTGAATTGCATACGACTGTACGTGTATCAATAGGATTAAAGCTCAGATCTTATTCTCAGGAGTCCTGCTGTGTGGCTGGTGCCCCTGGCAGCTGCCTGGTTGCTCCTAAACAAGGCCCTGGGGGGGAGTCAAAGTGTAATGATCATAAAAATAAATATTTAAATTTGTGAGATCAGATCGATATTAACCACCCAGCCACTATGAACGTTTTTAGTTGGAAGTGAAGCAATCTGAATCAAGCAAGCACTAGAAGCAGTACTTTACTTACCGGCACTGACTTAGTCCTGCCTCACCTGTGTGACTCGCAATCTCAACGGCTCTATCACACGTGTCCACGTAGCTATGCTGCTGCAGTGCCGCTTCTATTTGAACACTTGCAGTCAAAATTGTGTGCATGGGACAGAGGTGGGTGGAGCAGGAGGCTAAGCTGTGTGGTGACACAGGGTGATCATTAATATGTGGACCGGAGTCATCCACACCTGGTCCACATATTTCAGGTGTAGGGGCTCCCATCTGCCTATATGCCAGGCCAGGACTTCATTTGTCACTTTCCGGCTAAATGCTCCTTCCTTCCACAGTTCCACGATGCTTATTAGTTGATGACCCATTGAAAGTGCCTCCCCGACCCTCTCCCCGCATCTTCCGCCATTACCAACAATATTTTTGCGTACCCCCAACCGGCCTGCCAAGTACCCCCAGGGGTACACGTACCCCAGGTTGGGAACCGCTGGGTTAGGTGGTTTAGATGTTAGTGGGTTACTTTGCAATGGGGGTTGTGGCGGTTTAGGGGATAATAGACTAGTTTAGTGGAACTGTTTCCTCTGGGCAAACTTAGGCCTAGATTTGGAGTTCGGCGGTAGCCGTCAAAACCAGCGTTAGAGGCTCCTAACGCTGGTTTTGGGCGCCCGCTGGTATTTGGAGTCAGTGATTAAAGGGTCTAACGCTCACTTTTCAGCCGCGACTTTTCCATACCGCAGATCCCCCTACGCCATTTGCGTAGCCTATCTTTTCAATGGGATCTTTCTAACGCTGGTATTTAGAGTCGTTTCTGAAGTGAGCGTTAGAGCTCTAACGACAAGATTCCAGCCGCCTGAAAATAGCAGGAGTTAAGAGCTTTCTGGCTAACGCCGGTTTATAAAGCTCTTAACTACTGTACCCTAAAGTACACTAACACCCATAAACTACCTATGTACCCCTAAACCGAGCTCCCCCCACATCGCCGCCACTCGATAAAAATTTTTAACCCCTAATCTGCCGACCGCCACCTACGTTATACTTATGTACCCCTAATCTGCTGCCCCTAACCCCGCCGACCCCTATATTATATTTCTTAACCCCTAACTTGCCCCCCACAACGTCGCCGCAAGCTACTTAAAATAATTAACCCCTAATCTTCCGACCGCAAATCGCCGCCACCTACGTTATCCCTATGTACCCCTAATCTGCTACCCCTAACACCGCCGACCCCTATATTATATTTATTAACCCCTAATATGCCCCCCTCAACGTCGCCGACACCTGCCTACACTTATTAACCCCTAATCTGCCGAGCGGACCTGAGCGCTACTATAATAAAGTTATTAACCCCTAATCCGCCTCACTAACCCTATCATAAATAGTATTAACCCCTAATCTGCCCTCCCTAACATCGCCGACACCTAACTTCAATTATTAACCCCTAATCTGCCGACCGGAGCTCACCGCTATTCTAATAAATGTATTAACCCCTAAAGCTAAGTCTAACCCTAACACTAACACCCCCCTAAGTTAAATATAATTTTTATCTAACGAAATAAATTAACTCTTATTAAATAAATGATTCCTATTTAAAGCTAAATACTTACCTGTAAAATACATCCTAATATAGCTACAATATAAATTATAATTATATTATAGCTATTTTAGGATTAATATTTATTTTACAGGTAACTTTGTAATTATTGGCCAATCAGCCAATCAGATTGAGCTCGCATTCTATTGGCTGTTCCGATCAGCCAATAGAATGCGAGCTCAATCTGATTGGCTGATTGGATCGGCCAATCGGATTGAACTAGATTCTGATTGGCTGATTCCATCAGCCAATCAGAAAATTCCTACCTTAATTCCGATTGGCTGATAGAATCCTATCAGCCAATCGGAATTCGAGGGACGCCATCTTGGATGACGTCCCTTAAAGGAACAGTCATTCGTCGTTCAGTCGTCGGTCCGGATGGATGTTCCGCGCTGGATGTCTTCAGGATCCTGCCGCTTCGCTCCGGATGGAAGAAGATCGAAGATGCCGCCTGGATGATGACTTCAATCGGATGGAAGATCCTCTTCTGCCCCGCTTGGATGAAGACTTTGACCGGATCATGGACCTCTTCAGCCCCCGCTTGGGCTTGGATCAGGACATCGGAGGAGCTCTTCAGGACGGATCGGTGAACCTGGTATGGTGAAGACAAGGTAGGAAGATCTTCAGGGGCTTAGTGTTAGGTTTATTTAAGGGGGGTTTGGGTTAGATTAGGGGTATGTGGGTGGTGGGTTGTAATGTTGGGGGGGGGGGTATTGTATTTATTCTTTTACAGGCAAAAGAGCTGAAATTCTTGGGGCATGCCCCGCAAAGGGCCCTGTTCAGGGCTGGTAAGGTAAAAGAGCTTGTAACTTTTTTTAATTTAGAATAGGGTAGGGAATTTTTTATTTTGGGGGGGCTTTGTTATTTTATTAGGGGGCTTAGAGTAGGTGTAATTAGTTTAAAATTGTTGTAATATTTTTATTATGTTTGTAAATATTTTTTTATTTTCTGTAACTTAGATCTTTTTTATTTTTTGTACTTTAGCTAGTTTATTTAATTGTAGTTATTTGTAGGAATTGTATTTAATTAATTTATTGATAGTGTAGTGTTAGGTTAATTGTAGGTAATTGTAGGTAGTTTATTTAATTAATTTATTGATAGGGTAGTGTTAGGTTTAATTATATCTTAGGTTAGGACTTATTTTACAGGTAATTTTGTTATTATTTTAACTAGGTAACTATTAAATAGTTCTTAACTATTTAATAGCTATTGTACCTGGTTAAAATAATTACAAAGTTACCTGTAAAATAAATATTAATCCTAAAATAGCTATAATATAATTATAATTTATATTGTAGCTATATTAGGATGTATTTTACAGGTAAGTATTTAGCTTTAAATAGGAATCATTTATTTAATAAGAGTTAATTTATTTCGTTAGATAAAAATTATATTTAACTTAGGGGGGTGTTAGTGTTAGGGTTAGACTTAGCTTTAGGGGTTAATACATTTATTAGAATAGCGGTGAGCTCCGCTCGGCAGATTAGGGGTTAATAATTGAAGGTAGGTGTCGGCGATGTTAGGGAGGGCAGATTAGGGGTTAATACTATTTATGATAGGGTTAGTGAGGCGGATTAGGGGTTAATAACCTTATTATAGTAGCGCTCAGGTCCGCTCGGCAGATTAGGGGTTAATAAGTGTAGGCAGGTGTCGGCGACGTTGAGGGGGGCAGATTAGGGGTTAATAAATATAATATAGGGGTCGGCGATGTTAGGGCAGCAGATTAGGGGTACATAGGGATAACGTAGGTTGCGGCGGTTTACGGAGCGGCAGATTAGGGGTTTAAAAAAATATGCAGGGGTCAGCGATAGCGGGGGCGGCAGATTAGGGGTTAATAAGTGTAAGGTTAGGGGTGTTTAGACTCGGGGTACATGTTAGAGTGTTAGGTGCAGACGTAGGAAGTGTTTCCCCATAGGAAACAATGGGGCTGCGTTAGGAGCTGAACGCTGCTTTTTTGCAGGTGTTAGGTTTTTTTTCAGCTCAAACAGCCCCATTGTTTCCTATGGGAGAATCGTGCACAAGCACGTTTTTGAGGCCGGCCGCGTCCGTAAGCAACTCTGGTATCGAGAGTTGCATTTGTGGTAAAAATGCTCTACGCTCCTTTTTTGGAGCCTAACGCAGCATTTGATTAAACTCTCGATACCAGAGTTAAATTTATGGTGCGGCCAGAAAAAAGCCCGCGGAGCGTTAGCAGCCCTTTTACCGCCGAACTCCAAATCTAGGCCTTAGATATTAAACGCGTTTGTGTTTCAGCGATCGCATTTACTTTCAACTTGTAAAACGAGCGGACATTAACACTCAACACCCCCACTAAATATGGGGAGCATACATTTCTGCAATTTCACGCAAATGACATTGCAGGAGAGAAAGAGGGCCCCTTTTTATATTATCAGATTTACTGCACTCCCCTACGATATTGTGCTACAATAATGCGCTTTTCTCCCTTCTACTAATCACATATTTTTGCATTAAGCACTGCCTCTCTGGATACAGCACAGGGAATCTAGAGAGGATATTGCAGTTAATCCTTTGTGGTTTACCCGCCATTTTGGGAATCTATTCCTAAAACCCCTTTTTGTACCTACATGCAGACATCCCAACCTGCAAAAATTCATTTCAGGGAGGTGCGCTCACCCGCTACTGCGCCGCCGTCACCCCCCCTCCTAGTTATATATTGGACATCTTGAAACCCTAAATAAGATAGAGACTTATCATAAAAAGTAGCTTCCCACTAAAGTGACATTAAAAAAAAAAGTAACTTTATTGCACAACCACATACAACAAACCTATTTTCCCGTGATCGTACGCTTGTTCATTCAATGCTTAAATATTTTAGAATACAAAGTTTAATTATGTGCAGTAAATAAGGTAGTATTTGTGTTTTTATTTTATTAGAATCAGTGGGGGCCTTTTGGTTACTGATGCATGCTTTGAGGGTTCTATAACGTCCCAGCAACTAAAGGCATTACTTAAAGAAACACTTTTCCGGATTTGGGTCACATTGGATCATGGAACTTGGAGTTTCAGGGAGATTGCATTCAATTTGCTGGCATCAGGGAGCTGCTATTACAATCAGGGAGACTCCCTGAACTTCAGGGAGAGTTGGGATGTCTGTACATGTCATAGGCCTATACCATTCCTATTATTTAAAAGAAGAGACGATTACATTGTTTGCTATAGCAGATACACAATATGATCTTCAGTTTAGCAAAAGGATTTGACTTATGAAAAAATAAAAACTTAACAAACGGCACTATTAAACTGTAGTAAAAAATAGGCTTTAACTGTATTTTCCATATGTGGGCTGTGTGCTAAAACATAAGGCGGTATGCACACTAATACATCCATATGTACAAAGCCCTATAGATTGGGCTGAGGGTATATATATCATAATTTAAATGTTTAGCTTTTCAAAGCTATAAAATGCTTAAAGGTAATTAACTCTAAACTCTGCTTAGGGCAATATATTTCATGTTTGCCATGTTCCTTAAAAACCTAATAGAATATTACAACATTACTGACTGTGAAGTACTTATATGTTTTTTGGGAAACTGAGTTTGATGAACACAAGTCAAGATAACAAGTTATATTTTTTAAATATATCTAGGTATCAATTGTTATAAAAGGTTTGGGAGGATGAACGTCACCCAACCAACAAAAAGCAGGGGAAGAATGATTGTTAAAGGGACACTCAATTCAAAATTAAACTTTCATGATTCAGATAGAACATGCATGCAATTTTAAACAACTTTCCAATATACTTCCATTTGCAAAATGTGCACAGTCTGGGTGCAAGGCCCACAGGGAAAATGACAAAATAAATGAATACAACACACAGATAAAGTCCAGCACTCACTTGCAAGCTCTCAGCTAAGATTAAAAGCAAAACTGGAAGAGTTAGTTACCGCATCTGGCCAAATGGGAAGAGCCCATATGAACAATGCCCTATAGAATGGGCTGAGGGTAAATCATAAGTTTATGATTAACCCTCAGCCTGACTTTCTCTGTGTGTTTTATTAATTTATTTTGTAATTTTCCCTATGGGCATTGCACCCAGACTTGTCTGGGGTTAAATGCATATGGCTCTGGGGACAGCACAGCTTCCTGAGAGTTCTATTGAGCACCCAAGGATGAGCATGTTGCAGGGTCACAGGATGTGTACCCAATCTAGTCTGAGAGTACAGCCCCCTTCCACGTTGTGTATATATATATATATATATATATATATATATATATATATATATATATATAGATATATATATATAGATAGGTATTAAAGTTCATGAAATCAGCCTGCACATACTTCATTTAAAACGTCCAATTTATTCAACAAATTTAAAAGGATTGGCTGCTAGAAACACAGCTCACAATAATAGCACAAGGTAGCAATCTAACTTGTTTCGGCCGTAGCCTTAATCATAGATATAATTAAAACACCTGTGTTTAAAAATAAATACTATGTGCTAAATTTTCATTGGTTAATCACTGAATGTATGTAAAACAGTCTGGGATTTGTTCATTTAACCCTTAGCTATCCTGTGTGTATCATCAGAAAATAAGACAAAAAGTACTGTTTAAGTTTTAATGGCACTCATGAGGATAGATAAAATAGTACAGAGACTGAAAAACACTAAACATGCCACAGTTTACCAGAGCCTGTACTTAAAGGTCTACAGAAAGAAATAGTTTTATGTATATTATCTGCCTACAAGATTCCAATTCAAATTATATATATATCAATTTCTAATATTTAACTCTCTATGGAAACATTATGCCTTAAGGAGCCATGCTCACATGTGCAAATATAGCACTAAGAGGGGCTATATAAATGAATGAAAGGAGTAATGAATTGTTTATATATATATAATATATGGTATCAGCCTTTCAAAGTGGATATTCACTCAACTGTGTTTCAATTTCCAATCTCTATTTCTGGTTACGTGGTACTAAAGTTGGTATGTGTCGCATATTGTGCTTAATATTTCCTGCCATATAATCAATACCTGGTACTAAATTTGTAAAATGATGCTAATTGCATTTACTGGGGATCTACATTTTCCCTGTTTTTTGTATTTTGTAATGTCATCACTGTGTGTGTTACTTTCCCTTTTGAACTATGGAGGTTGTAATCAATTCAATTTAATTCAAAGTTCTCACGTAATACTTACACCATAGGAATCTAGGTCTATAGCTATACCTGAGATGGGTGACTCACAAATATTTAAACAGGGAACGTATTCCTTTTTAATTATTCCCAGAAATTAATAATGTCATAGATGGAATTATAACCCTTGGAGACCCTGGTATCCAAGGTAAAAATAAAAAAAGCCTCCTTCTTAAATAATAGTTTGTTCAAATCTCCCCATCTTTTTGGGTTTTATGAGACGTTCTAAGACCATCCATCTAAGCGTCAAATTGGAACAGTCATGTTCACTTATAAAATGTGTCGCTAGTTCTGACCTGGCATCTGATCTCTTAATGTCCGACAAATGTTGTCGTATTCTCATGAACTTTTCTACAAGGATTTCCGTACACAGCCGTGCACCTTCAGGTCCCGGATTATGTTTGCACAGAAATCTCCTCGAAGGAACTCTCCTAATTGGTGGATTGTAGTCACCTGACCAAGCGTGGGTTTGGAGCTCTTCAGCGTTGTTCCGACAGGACGAAGCAAGTTGTGGAGAAGCACCGGTGAACTTGTGTGTCTCGCTGTACCTATCAAGGAAGCATTCTACCCCTCAATGTTAAGGAGGTGAACGTTTGGATTACTGAGTGTGCCCTGCCTTTTGAGGTGCTGTGGATCACGGCACTTTGGAGGGAGATCTCTCACGCCAGGACGCCAACAGAGTAAGTTATTTCCCTTAACTTGGGGTATTTCTTATACAGCTGTACACTATTCACCACACTGCAGATGAACTCCATTCCATCCATATCCCTCACCTACAGCGGCATTGGAGACTTAAATTCCTGGACACTTTTTGGTCCCAAGTGTTAGTGACAGTCTCACTTGTTAATTTGTGCACAGGCTTTTGGGGTCCATATCTAAACTAGTTTATATATAGGTATTGATATATATACAGATAGGAATATCAATTTATAAATACTTAGAAAATATTGCCTTATGTGGAGAACATTGGAATGTGAGATATTTACAGAAAATACACAGATAAAAAGTTTATTAATTATGAATATTGCATAAATATGATTTTTCATGTTTTCAGCTACTTGACTGCAAAGGGTTCCAATGCACTTATATATTTGTCTATTTGACATGTTATTATGAGTGTACTTTTAAATGTAATTTTGATGTATTTTGTGCAATTTTTTAGTCGAGCATAACAGTTAATCAGAGTTCTGAAGTCACGCTATCCTGAGTTAAATTCAATTGTTTGATTGAATTTGTTTACTTTCAACTTGTAATACGTGCTTTACTTCCGACACGCACACAGAGCTGTGATAATTCCCTTATCGCTCGTGCGCAACAAATAGTGTGCCACTCATAATCTAGCACACAGAGGCCTAGATTTGGAGTTTGGCGTTAGCCGTGAAAACCAGCGTTAGAGGCTCCTAACGCTGGTTTTAGGCTACCGCCGGTATTTGGAGTCAGTGATTAAAGGGTCTAACGCTCACTTTTCAGCCGCGACTTTTCCATACCGCAGATCCCCTTACGTCAATTGCGTATCCTATCTTTTCAATGGGATCTTCCTAACGCCGGTATTTAGAGTCGTTTCTGAAGTGAGCGTTAGAGCTCTAACGACAAAACTCCAGCCGCCGAAAAAAAGCAGGAGTTAAGAGCTTTCTGGGCTAACGCCGGTTCATAAAGCTCTTAACTACTGTACCCTAAAGTACACTAACACCCATAAACTACCTATGTACCCCTAAACTGAGGTCCCCCCACATCGCCGCAACTCGATTAAATTTTTTTAACCCCTAATCTGCCGACCGCCACCTACGTTATACTTATGTACCCCTAATCTGCTGCCCCTAACACCGCCGACCCCTGTATTATATTTATTAACCCCTAACCTGCCCCCCTCAACGTCGCCGCCAGCTACCTACAATAATTAACCCCTAATCTGCCGACCGCAAAGCGCCGCAACTTACGTTATCCTTATGTACCCCTAATCTGCTGCCCCTAACACCGCCGACCCCTATATTATATTTATTAACCCCTAATCTGCCCCCCTCAATGTCGCCTCCACCTGCCTACACTTATTAACCCCTAATCTGCCGAGCGGACCTGAGCGCTACTATAATAAAGTTATTAACCCCTAATCCGCCTCACTAACCCTATCATAAATAGTATTAACCCCTAATCTGCCCTCCCTAACATCGCCGACACCTAACTTCAATTATTAACCCCTAATCTGACGACCGGAGCTCACCGCTACTATAATAAATGGATTAACCCCTAAAGCTAAGTCTAACCCTAACACTAACACCCCGCTAAGTTAAATATAATTTAAATCTAACGAAATTAATTAACTCTTATTAAATAAATTATTCCTATTTAAAGATAAATACTTACCTGTAAAATAAATCCTAATATAGCTACAATATAAATTATAATTACATTGTAGCTATTTTAGGATTAATATTTATTTTACAGGCAACTTTGTAATTCTTTTAACCAGGTACAATAGCTATTAAATAGTTAAGAACTATTTAATAGTTACCTAGTTAAAATAATAACAAAATTACCTGTAAAATAAATCCTAACCTAAGTTATAATTAAACCTAACACTACCCTATCAATAAATTAATTAAATAAAATACCTACAATTACCTACAATAAAACCTAACACTACACTATCAATAAATAAATTAAATACAATTTCTACAAATAACTACAATTACATAAACTAACTAAAGTACAAAAAATAAAAAAGAACTAAGTTACAAAAAATAAAAAAATATTTACAAACATAATAAAAATATTACAACAATTTTAAACTAATTACACCTACTCTAAGCCCCCTAATAAAATAACAAAGACCCCCAAAATAAAAAAATGCCCTACCCTATTCTAAATTAATAGAGTTAAAAGCTCTTTTACCTTACCAGCCCTGAACAGGGCCCTTTGCGGGGCATGCCCCAAGAAAATCAGCTCTTTTGCCTGTAAAAAAAAAACATACAATACCCCCCCCCCAACATTATAACCCACCACCCACATACCCCTAATCTAACCCAAACCCCCCTTAAATAAACCTAACACTAAGCCCCTGAAGATCTTCCTACCTTGTCTTCACCTCACCGGGTATCACCGATCCGTCCTGGCTCCGATATCTTCATCCAACCCAAGCGGGGGCTAGACATCCACTGAAGAAGTCCAGAAGAGGGTCCAAAGTCTTCCTCCTATCCGGCAAGAAGAGGACATCCGGACCGGCAAACATCTTCATCCAAGCGGCATCTTCGATCTTCTTCCATCCGGTGCGGAGCGGGTCCATGTTGAAGCAGCCGACGCGGATCCATCCTCTTCTTCCGGCGTCTCCCGACGAATGACGGTTCCTTTAAGGGACGTCATCCAAGATGGCGTCCCTCGAATTCCGATTGGCTGATAGGATTCTATCAGCCAATCGGAATTAAGGTAGGAATATTCTGATTGGCTGATGGAATCAGCCAATCAGAATCAAGTTCAATCCGATTGGCTGATTTGATCAGCCAGTCAGTTTGAGCTCGCATTCTATTGGCTGTTCCGATCAGCCAATAGAATGCGAGCTCAATCTGATTGGCTGATTGGATCAGCCAATCGGATTGAACTTGATTCTGATTGGCTGATTCCATCAGCCAATCAGAATATTCCTACCTTAATTCCGATTGGCTGATAGAATCCTATCAGCCAATCGGAATTCGAGGGACGCCATCTTGGATGACGTCCCTTAAAGGAACCGTCATTCGTCGGGAGACGCCGGAAGAAGAGGATGGATCCGCGTCGGCTGCTTCAACATGGACCCGCTCCGCACCGGATGGAAGAAGATCGAAGATGCCGCTTGGATGAAGATGTTTGCCGGTCCGGATGTCCTCTTCTTGCCGGATAGGAGGAAGACTTTGGACCCTCTTCTGGACTTCTTCAGTGGATGTCTAGCCCCCGCTTGGGTTGGATGAAGATATCGGAGCCAGGACGGATCGGTGATACCCGGTGAGGTGAAGACAAGGTAGGAAGATCTTCAGGGGCTTAGTGTTAGGTTTATTTAAGGGGGGTTTGGGTTAGATTAGGGGTATGTGGGTGGTGGGTTGTAATGTTGGGGGGCGGTATTGTATGTTTTTTTTTACAGGCAAAAGAGCTGATTTTCTTGGGGCATGCCCCGCAAAGGGCCCTGTTCAGGGCTGGTAAGGTAAAAGAGCTTTTAACTCTATTAATTTAGAATAGGGTAGGGCATTTTTTTATTTTGGGGGTCTTTGTTATTTTATTAGGGGGCTTAGAGTAGGTGTAATTAGTTTAAAATTGTTGTAATATTTTTCTTATGTTTGTAAATATTTTTTTATTTTTTGTAACTTAGTTCTTTTTTATTTTTTGTACTTTAGTTAGTTTATGTAATTGTAGTTATTTGTAGGAATTGTATTTAATTTATTTATTGATAGTGTAGTGTTAGGTTTTATTGTAGGTAATTGTAGGTATTTTATTTAATTAATTTATTGATAGTATAGTGTTAGGTTTAATTATAACTTAGGTTAGGACTTATTTTACAGGTAATTTTGTAATTATTTTAACTAGGTAACTATTAAATAGTTCTTAACTATTTAATAGCTATTGTACCTGGTTAAAATAATTACAAAGTTGCCTGTAAAATAAATATTAATCCTAAAATAGCTACAATGTAATTATAATTTATATTGTAGCTATATTAGGATTTATTTTACAGGTAAGTATTTATCTTTAAATAGGAATAATTTATTTAATAAGCGTTAATTAATTTCGTTAGATTTAAATTATATTTAACTTAGGGGGGTGTTAGTGTTAGGGTTAGACTTAGCTTTAGGGGTTAATCCATTTATTATAGTAGCGGTGAGCTCCGGTCGTCAGATTAGGGGTTAATAATTGAAGTTAGGTGTCGGCGATGTTAGGGAGGGCAGATTAGGGGTTAATACTATTTATGATAGGGTTAGTGAGGCGGATTAGGGGTTAATAACTTTATTATAGTAGCGCTCAGGTCCGCTCGGCAGATTAGGGGTTAATAAGTGTAGGCAGGTGGAGGCGACGTTGAGGGGGGCAGATTAGGGGTTAATAAATATAATATAGGGGTCGGCGGTGTTAGGGGCAGCAGATTAGGGGTACATAAGGATAACGTAGGTGGCAGCGCTTTGCGGTCGGCAGATTAGGGGTTAATTATTGTAGGTAGCTGGCGGCGACGTTGTGGGGGGCAGGTTAGGGGTTAATAAATATAATACAGGGGTCGGCGGTGTTAGGGGCAGCAGATTAGGGGTACATAGGGATAATGTAAGTTGCGGCGGTTTACGGAGCGGAAGATTAGGGGTTAATAATATAATGCAGGGGTCAGCGATAGCGGGGGCGGCAGATTAGGGGTTAATAAGTGTAAGGGTAGGGGTGTTTAGACTTGGGGTACATGTTAGAGTGTTAGGTGCAGACGTAGGAAGTGTTTCCCCATAGGAAACAATGGGGCTGCGTTAGGAGCTGAACGTTGCTTTTTTGCAGGTGTGAGGTTTTTTTTCAACTCAAACAGCCCCATTGTTTCCTATGGGAGAATCGTGCACAAGCACGTTTTTGAGGCTGGCCGCGTCCGTAAGCAACTCTGGTATCGAGAGTTGCATTTGCGGTAAAAATGCTCTACGCTCCTTTTTTGGAGCCTAACGCAGCATTTTTTGGGACTCTCGATACCAGAGTTAATTTTATGGTGCGGCCAGAAAAAAGCCCGCGTAGCGTTAACAGCCCATCTACCGCCAAACTCCAAATCTAGGCCAGAGTTTCTAGATACATTATATTTTGTATTATCTGGATTGGTTATTATTTTTCAATTATTTGTCATTCCATTTGAACAACTTGTCAAGAATTCGCCATTAAAGTCTATGAGATTTTCATACATAGGTCAGTGGAATAGAATATGCCTCTTATTTAAAGGAAAAAAAAAAACATTACAGTCATTTGGAGATTGTGGAAAATCTGTAAATTGTAGCAAAGTAAACCACACAGCAATTTTCATTATAATAGGAACACTGCAATATTTCTCTTAGAATTTATTAAACCTGGCTGTCACACAACACAATGATTCTTACCTTAATCTCAGAACAAGGTTAATAGCAGATGGAAATCCACCATCCTGATGGCTTTCATTTGATTGTCCCTACAAAAGAACAAACATCTATGTAAAACACTATTTAAAAAACAAACAAGTGCAATGCCATTTTACTTAAATAACCCATAACACCAACTAGATACAGAATCTGCATATCTATCCATCTATCTATCCAGTATATATATATATATATATATATATATATATATATATATATATATATATATATATATATATATATATATATATATATATATATATATATATATATATATTAATAGTCATGAGGAAAAAAGTTACTAGTCCATTCAATGGTAAATATAGTAAAAAGTCAAAGTTTTTACTCATCACTTTCATTTGCTTGTGCCTCCAACAGGACAAACATCTATGTGGAACACTATCCTAAAAACAAGCAAGTGCACTGCCCTGTTAATTAACTAACCCATAGGGGTATATTTATTATAGTGCGGACGGACATGATACAATGTCATTTTTTACTTGTCTGGGACTCGTGGAAATATAGAAATATATGAAAATGTATAGCCAGCTGCATTTGCTTTTATAAAGAATTATATACTTATATACAGTGGCCTGATGTTTTGTAAGTGGATTGGGAAGTGTACCCACTACGGTTTGAGAGTCCAGCCCAGTCCAGGTTTGGGTTTTTATTTATTTATATGGAACTTCTATTAATTGCTCTGGCCTATAATGTAATATCAAAATGCTTATGTGCATTTTTGTTCCTAAACCACCAGCAGGAAAAGTGTTATGGATTTTCTGCTTAATAGTATGTCTTTCTGTTATCATATATGCATCTGTAATTTCATTTATTGTAGTAACAATACTAGGTATGCTTCAATTATTTGTATAATAGAAAGTGAATTTACAAAACCCAGATAGTTATAAGGTCATTTTAAAGGTAAAACCTCTGGATAATTTCTTGGGTGTCTTACCTGAGATTCCTGTAAAGACAAATTCTGTATTCTTTGCATATTAATATCTGAAGAAGTCTGAAAAAGAAAAAAAAACTTGCATATTTTGACCTGTATAATAAACATCTCACTGTCTGTTATGTTTTTTGACAGTAATCATTTTATTGCATGCAGATGGAATAAAAAGTACACAATTTTAGCATATTTCTTATAAAGCTAATTCTGACATTGACATATCTAAGGGCTTGTCACAGGTTAGGAAACTAAAACATAACAGCGGCATTTGTGACTGTAGGACACGTCTCTAACAGCCTTTGTCTGTCCTCTATAAAGCCTGCATAATTAAAGATATTATTAATGCACTTTGCACTTTGTATTTTAAATAGTGCCATGTGTATTATTGCAAATGCACAAGAGCTAAAAGTCATTAAAATGCACAACAGTAAACCAGCAATAGTTTTGTTTTTCTTGACACACCTGGTACAATTCAGTTGCTGCCCTTTTTTACTGATACACTGTCATAGCTTGGAGGTTCAGGCACACATTCCCCAGCTACATCAGAAAGCAAATGATAAATATCAAAATCAAGATAGATAGATGATAGATAGATGATGGATGGATGGATGGATGGATGGATGGATGGATAGATGGATGGATGGATGGATAGATAGATAGATAGATAGATAGATAGATAGATAGATAGATAGATAGATAGATGATGGATGGATGGATGGATAGATAGATGATAGATACATAGATAGATAGATGATGGATGGATGGATGGATGGATGGATGGATGGATGGATGGATGGATGGATGGATAGATAGATAGATAGATAGATAGATGGATGATAGATAGAGATAGATAGATAGATAGATAGATAGATAGATAGATAGATAGATAGATAGATAGATAGAGTCAGTTTATAGTTTGAGAAATATGATTTGCATTTGAACAAAAAAATGAAACAGAGTCAAGCATTTTCCCCCTCCCACCTTCCTGTAACCATTCTTAAATATTAAAAAGAAAAACTTGTAAATCTTGTTACATAAACACCAAAACAAAAACTGTATCACCAGAAGAACATTATGAGCATAACCAGGGGAATGAAAAAATCTCTATGTCTTAAAAACACAAAATAATTCAACACAATTATAGATTGCAATAATTACCCTCTCTTAATATTATGCATTATTGAAATCATAATAGTTCCTGTACTTTTTTTCTCAGAGAACAATTGTCTAAAACATTGTTTATTCTCATAAACAAAAGACCTTGAACCCAATCTATTGACTGCCGCTTTTTGGTGCCAAAATGATTACTTTTCAATTTGGCGCAATCACAATAGAGCGTCTTTGGCTATTTCCCATACTCGCAAACAGGTTTTTGGATCCTCAGTAAAAGCCCTATTTTTCCTATGGGACCGAAAAGTTCTCTGCAACCACAATACATTTTTGAGTCACTCAAGTCCATATATGCTTTTCTAATTCTAATTCAACACATCTAGGCACTAGATAAGTATTTAAAAGGGCATTTTAAACATCTTTACAACAATTTCATGGCTATTTGCAAACAGTCTAATATTTTGCTCATGTTCAAAACACTATAGAATGGCCACATGAGACATTCTAGAGGTTAATTTACATACATGCTGTTGATGCATTAAAACTCTATTCATCCTTATTGGAGAGGCTTTATACAGGGCACACATTTACATATGTATAGGTACATACAGTCATGCACAAAAATATTGGCACCCCTGCATTTGTGTCAGATAAAGCATCACTTCACCTAGAATATTGTTGCAATTACAAATGTTTAGGCATTCTTGTGTTTATTTATTTTCTTTGTATTGGTATGGCACAAAAAAGTGGAGAAAAAAAAGCCAAATCTGACACATTCCATGCAAAACTCCAAAAATAGACTGGACAAAAATATTGGCACCCTCAATTTAATATTTTGTATCACACCTCTTGGAAAAAATAACTGGAATCAATTGCTTCCTGTAACCATCAATGAGTTTCTTACACCTCTCTACTGGAATTTTGGACCACTCTTCTTTTGCCAACTGCTCCAGGTCTCTCAGATTGGAAGGGTTCCTTTTCCAAACTGCTGTTTTGAGATCTCTCCACAAATGCTCTATGGGATTGGGATCTGGACCCATTGCTAGCCAGTTCAGTACTCTCCATCGCTTTGTCTTATACCATTTCTGGGTGGTTTTTGACATGTGCTGTCATTGTCCTGCTGTAAGACCCATGACCTCTGACGGAGACCCAACTTCTGACACTGGGCCCTACATTGCACCACATAATTATTTGGTAGTATTCAGATTTCATAATGCCATGCACACAGTCAAGACATCCAGTGTCTTAAGCAGCAAAGCAGCCCGAAAACATTAGTGAACCTCCACCATGTTTGACTGTAGAATTTTGGCTTCCTTAGGTGAGTTTTTGCATACTCCAATCTGGCTTTTTTATGTTTCTGTGTCAGCAGTGGGGTCCTCCTGGGTCTCCTACCAAAGCGTCCTTTTTCATTCAGATGGTGACGTATAGTGCGAGCTTACACATTTGTCTGGAAGTTGATTTGAACACTCCTTCATTGCAATTTTTTATCAATTTTTCTCTTTCGTCCACGTCCAGGGAGATTAGCTAAAGTGCCATGGGCTGTAAACTTCTTGACAATGTTGCGCACAGTGGACACAGGAACATTAAGATCTCTGGAGATGGACTTGTAACCTTGAGATTGTCCATGCTTTTCCACAATTTTTGTTCTCAAATTCCTCAGACAATTCTTTACTGCTCTTTCTTTTCTCCATGCTCAGTGTTGCACACAGAGACACACAACAGAAAGGTTGAATCCATTGTTCACCATTTTAACTGGTTGCCGGTGTGATTTCTATATTGTCAGCACCTGTTAAGTGATACAGGTGAGTTTAATTACAAATTACAGGAGCCTCACAAACTTGGAATGCAATTATTTCTTACAATTTTGAGAAGATGCCAATAATTTTGTCCAGTCCATTTTAGGAGGTTTGCGTGGAATGTGTCAGATTTTGCTTTTTTTCTCCACTTTTTTGTGTCATACCAATACAAACAAAAGAAATAAACATGAAAATGCCTAAACATTTGTAATTGCAACAATTTTCTGGGCGAAGTGGTGCATTATCTGACAGAAATGCAGGGATGTCAATATTTTTGGCCATGGCTATATATACTGTATATATACATATATATATATATATATATATATATATATATATATATATATATATATATATATATATATATATATATATAGAGAGAGAGAGAGAGAGAGAGAGAGAGAGAGAGAGAGAGAGAAAGAGAGAGAGAGATATTATTATCATTTACTAGTATAGCGCCGCAAAATTTTGAAGCACTACAACTAGAGAAAGTTGTTTCAGTAACCCAATATCTACAAATGCTGTGTTTTTATATTTTATTTTAATATTTGATTGTAACACTCACAATTTATTTTGAAAAGGGGATCACTTAATATCAACTTTCACAGGGATCTAATGTAATCTGTTTTCATCTTCATAACTGCTAACCCATCTGATATCATCTTTTAAGTTAAAAAAAGGTATTCTGTACTCTAAGTGAGAAAACATGAAAATGATCTTTAATCAGCTCATTACAGCAATGTTTCCGGGGTCCCTGCCTCTTTCTTAAGCTAACTACACACTAAAAATAACACATACTCTACATATATGTCAATGTCAATGAAAAACTTGCCAATCTTACAGGTACATGGGGAGGAGCCCAACCTCCGATCACATGAGTCTCTTCACATTTATTAACATCTTCCCATATACAGAACACTTAATCCCACACCAAAGACCTGTCAGAAAGGCCCATTAAAACAAAGAGGGTTAGATAACAAGTGGAGCGCTAATTTAATGTGTGCACGTTAAATAACCAGCCATTACGAGTGGCTGGTTAATGCTACTGCAAGTTCGCGGTAGCACTTTGCGCTAGGAAAATTAAAATTATCAGAACTCTGGTTAATTCAAAACATTTTCCCCAATTGTCCCCTAAAATAAAGAGTATATTTCCTTTTTAAAAATAAAAAAATATCACCATTTAAAAAAAAAAAAAATGTATTATTAAAATAACTGCACAAAGCAGTTATAAGGGGTTAAAGTGAGCAGATGTGGAGTGTTAGAAAAAAAAAATAGCACTGAAAAATGCCTTTACATTGCGGTCTATGGGGACTGTGTTATCTTTCGGCCAGATTACGAGTTTTGCGTTATGAGCTGCTCGGTAATAATTTGCAAGTTATTGTCACCGCTCACCTCCCTATAGCGCTGCTATTACAGGTTTGCAAAAATCCGGCGTTAGCAGGCAATATGGCAGCATTGAGCTACATACCACACACAAATACCAGCGCTGCTGTGAGCTGGTTTTACGTCCCCATAGACATCAATAGGGAGAGCCAGCTAAAAAAAGCCTAACACCTGCAATAAAGGAGCGTAAAGCTCCGTAACGCAGCCCCATTGATTCCTATGGGGAAAGAAAAGTTATGTTTACACCTAACACCCTAACATAAACCTTGAGTCTAAACACCCGTAATCTGCTGTCCCCGACATCGCCACCACCTACATTACACTTATTAACCCCTAATCTGCCGCCCCCGACATTGTCGCCACCTACCTACACTTAATAACCCCTAATCTGCTGCCCCCAATGTTGTCGCTACCTACATTACACTTATTAACCCCTAATCTTCCGCCCCCAATGTTGTTGCTACCTACCTACACTTATTAACCCCTAATCTGCCGTTCCCAACGTCGCCACCACTATACTAAAGTTATTAACCCCTAAACCTAACCCTAAGTCTAACTCTAACCCTAACACCCACTAACTTTAACATAATTAATCTAAATAAAAATTACAATTAATACCTAAATAATTCCTATTTAAAACTAAATACTTACCTATAAAATAAAACCTAAGCTAGCTACAATATAACTAATATTTATTTTTATTTCACAGCTAAGTTTGTATTTATATTAACTAGGTAGACTAGTTAGTAAATAATTATTAACTATTTACTAACTACCTAGTTAAAATAAATACAAATTTACCTATAAAATAAAACCTAACCTGTCTTACACTATCACCTAACCTTACACTACAATTAAATAAATTACATTAATTAAATACAATTAACTAAATTACAAAAAAAATAAACACTAAATTACAGAAAATAAAAAAGAAATTATCAAATATTTAAACTAATTACACCTAATCTAATAGCCCTATCAAAATAAAAAGCACCCCAAAATAAAAAAAAACCTAGCCTAAACTAAATTGCCAATAGCCCTTAAAAGGGCCTTTTGCGGGGCATTGCCCCAAAGAAATCAGCTCTTTTACCTGTAAAAAAAAAAATACAAACAACCCCCAACAGTAAAACCCACCACCCACACAACCAACCCCCTAAATAAAATCCTATCTAAAAAACCTAAGCTCCCCATTGCCCTGAAAAGGGCATTTGGATGGGCATTGCCCTTAAAAGGGCATTTAGCTCTTTTCCATTGCCCAAACACTAAGCTAAAAATAAAACCCACCCAATAAACCCTTAAAAAAAAACTAACACTAACCCCCGAAGATCCACTTACAGTTTTTGAAGACCAGACATTCATCCTCATCAAGCCAGGAGAAGTCTTCATCCAAGCGTGCATAAGTCCTCAACGAAGCTGGGAGAAGTCTTCATCCAAGCGGCAAAAAGTGGTCCTCCAGGCGGGCAGAAGTCTTCATCCAGACGCCATCTTCTATCTTCATCAATCCAACGCGGAGTGGCTCCATCTTCAAGACATCCGACGTGGAGCATCCTCTTCTGTTGACGGCTATTGAAGAATGAAGGTTCCTTTAAGGGACGTCATCCAAGATGGTGTCCCTTGAATTCCGATTGGCTGATAGAATCCAATCAGCCAATCGGAATTAAAGTTGAAAAAATCCTATTGGCTGATGCAATCAGCCAATAGGATTGATCTTCAATCCTATTGGCTGATCCAATCAGCCAATAGGATTGCGCTTGCATTCTATTGGCTGATATATGTATTTATTGATTTATACATATATATATATATATATATATATTTAAACTTTGCTGCCCAACACTGCGCAACTTACCCCCTTCGCTGCGCTAGGTTCTCAGCCGTGTCTGACGGCATGAGAACGAGGTTCCTATTGGAGCCTTTGGAAGCACGCTTTTGTGAGCACAAAGCTTCCATGCAATGTGAACGCAAGGTCATGTTCGCAATGTGCCTAACTGCTAATACCAGCAGAAATTTGAGTGTGCTAATATTACAAATGGAGTGCAAATATTGTGCTCTGACAAGCGCATTTTTGCACTCCACTTGTAATCTGGTCCAAAATAAGGAGAAAACTCAACGAAGGGATACCAAATACCCATAGATACAAAATATGATGCAATGCATAGTTGTTAGATATAGTACTACCCCCTTTTGTAAAAAGGGCAGATCTTGAACCAGGGATACCACAGGCTTTTTTTCTAAAATATCATTGTTTACAAATTTGGGGAATTATGTCATTTTAGCTACCTGGGATGTCTCCAGTTTATATATGGTGATTCCCCACTAGGTGGGTATCTCTAGTGTTGAATATCTGCTTTCCAGAAGTCAGAAATAGAAAATGCAAGTAAGTTAATTGTGAGCTTTTTCTTATGTGGAGTGCACCATACTTTTTTGGACATTTGTATTATGTTTTAGTAGCTGGCACCCTGTTTAATTGTAGCTTTTTACACGTATGTGGTTCAGAAAAATGAACAAACAAAGAAGAAGCTTGTCTGTAATCTTACATTATCTCTAAATAAAATGTGAAAGCCCATATTACATCCACATTATGTAAGAAACATTCTTGTTTTTTTTTGTGGAGCTGGACACAAGGAAGGAACTACAACTTGTTTCAGCATTGTTCCTTAAGAGAAAAGCACGTGGTCAGAGAATCTATTAAAACTCATAGAAAAGTGACTTTTGCATGAGCATACAAGGATCTCTTCTGAACATTTATCTTCCAGCCATGGTTGTAAAGAAATAAGAGACCTTTGTTGGTATGAGCCTCTGCCTAATGGAATGATGAAGCCTGAATCAAAATGCCGCCCAAGTACCACTATCCCCTGAGGTCTTACTATAGAATGGAGAGCTGGGAGCTGTTGCCTAACCTAAAGGAAGAGCCAAATGAAAATGCTTGTCTAGAAAGGCATGAGACAGGAGGAACCTTCCTTAAATAGGCCGGGAGCAAAAATAAATCTGGTATCCCTGAGTAACTATACTTAGAAACCATTGATCTTGAACATACGTCTACCAAGGCGTGTGAAAGAGGTTAAATATGCCCCCTATCTTAAATGAATATGGTTCATGGGCCACACCTTTATGCAGTCTTTGTGGAAGATTTCTTAGCTTGCTTGGACTTTTTCCAGGCATTGCCAGGTCTCCAGGAAGACTTTGAAGAATCAACTTTTTGATTAGCAGAGTGGGACTGCCAACAGGAAGAAAACACCTGGCAGGTCTATTATTTCCTTTAAATTTTTCATCTTGAGGCAAAAAGGAACCCTTACTGCCAGTAACCATAGCAATAATGGTGTCCAAACCTGGACCAAATAAAATCTTCAGTTGAAAAGATCATATCCACAGACCAGGATTATTGTGTGGGAGGACATCAATAAAAATACACTGTCGGAATTTATCATTGCACAAGCATTTCTCGTGAAATGATTGTGCAATACCGCCCCCCTGCACATCCGCAGCCAATCGGCTGCTAACAGGGGGTTTCAATTAACCCGATCGTATACAATTGGGCTGATTGCTGTCTGCCGCTTCAGAGGTGGTGGACGAGTTAAGGAGGACCGAAGTGGAGTGGGTCGGAAGCAGCATCCGCTGCTTCATAAAGCGACCCCTCACTTTCTATTCATAGGATCTTTGAAGGAAGTGATATCCTCTAATGGCATTGTAGTTTTTGCTTGGCCAGAGTGGACATAGCCTCATATACCATGGTTCTACATTTGTAGAAGTAACTGGAAATATATTTTTGAACTTTTCCTAGCACCTCAGAAATAGTAGAATGTAAATATTCAGTTTGACCTATCAGAAATCAGTTTGACCTATCTGAGCAGAAGGGAGTGGGACAGTGCCCTTGCAGGGGAATGACAGGGGAAAACTGTCTGAAATTAGCAATCTGATCCAAACAAGTATTGCATAATTGAGATTGAGAACAAACTAAAAATGCAAAGCACATATTTAGTGGTAGCGGGTAAGTGGTCTGTGGGTCAGAACTGAGAGAACCACATGTGACTGTTCCAGCTTGCTCCATGATATCCCCAGTATAGAATGAGCAATACAGAATAAAGCACACAAATAAATGACAAAACATACACAAAACAAAGAATTTTGCAATAATTAATTCATAGTAATAAAGGGTAAATACCCTAAAAGTATGCACAATGGAAAAAAAAGTTTGAGCAATATGTGGTAAACAAGGCTACGAATAAGTACTGAGGAACGTTAACAAGATGAGATGTATAGTCATTATAACAACCGTATATGCATTAATAAAAAGTAACATAGTAGATAAGGCTGAAAGAAGACAGAAGTCCATCAAGCTCAACCTATATACATCCTTCTTGATTTACAATAAAGAAGCTGACAATCATGGACTTCCACAGAAATTATATTAAGTTAAATATATTAAGCTAAATATGCCCAGACAATAAACAAACACACACACAATATATATATATATATATATATATATATATATATATATATATATATATATATATATATATATATATATATATAAATAAATGTTTTTATATATATATACTGTACAATTTAAAGGAGAAAATTATGTATAACACAGGTGAAGGGAGAGAAATCAGACATTGAGCTTGTACGCCCCTGTCCGTCACAGCTTGCCTCTGGCGGACTGAATTCCCCTGGTAGAATTAAACTTTGCATGCGAGCGCTATTTTGCAACTCATATGCAATGCCGCCTGCGCACAGTCAATCACGCGCGGACAGGAGCTGTCAATCTCCCTGGTTGGACAAGACCGGTGAGATTGAAATTCTCCATCTAAGAAGTGAAGTGGCTAGAAAGCAGTGGTCTGATGACCGCTGCTTGATAAATTGTGACTGCAGGTACTTTGCAGTCGCAGAGAGGTGAAGGGCTTGATAAATCAAGCCCATTATCTTTGAAGTGCGGTGATTTGAGGATATGCGAGAGCTGTAGCAGAAGGAGATAAATTTTGTGTGATAACATAGTTGTCATGTCCATATTTTCATAGGTACATTTTTACGTGTTATTTTAGTTGTTGTACTGTCTCTAGTGTTCTGTTTTATTATTGTTTTCTTTTTATGTTCATTCTCTGTCCCACCCCTGAGCTTTGAGATCACATCCTGCCACCATTTTAGTTTTATTCTGTTTGTAAAGTTAGCTAGAAACTTCTGATAATAGCTTTGTAGAGGCAAATTATTTTTACCTGGCATCACCACCTCTGGAACCTAAGAATTCTGTCTTCTGTAACAACAAAGCATATGAAGGATTCACAAATCTCTGTTGTGGTACTTGTCTGAGTTAAGCTACTGCCAGAATCTCCTAACTATAAAGAGGATTGTGCTTTTCTTCCACATATAAGAATGCAGTCTTCTTACAAACAGTAGATGAAGTCAGAATAGTAAAAAGAATATCTTCAGAGTTATTAATCTTCAATAGAAAATACTCTTTTCTGTTGGTGTAACTTAGCACAGCTCAGTGTGTAACTAAAAGACTTTATACAAATGAGAAGCTGCATTACTTGCTTGCTGTAAATAGCTCAGTAAATGTTTCCGCATTTAACAAGTCTCTATTAAGTATATGCACTGTCACACACAAGATAAACTGCAACAGAGAAGTGTACACTTAACATTTATATACTTTTAGTTTGCCTCAGATAAATTCACTATTGCAGTTAAAAATAGCTCTCAACTAGTAACTGGAAATGTCTGAAAAGGAACTTGCAATACAAACTACACTGTCATAGGAGAAAGAGCAGAACATTAGACCACAGAGTGCAATAAAACCCACGGAGAAAGTCATACAAAGTTATCAAACTGAGAAAGATGGATTAGTGGAAGCATTGGATGAAATGTGGGAAAAGTTTAGAAAATGTTTATCTTTAGCTAAGTAAACTCCTAATGACAGAGAACAGTTAAACAAGATTGCTAACAGACTTGATGCTTGTTATGGAAATTATGAAAGGTTGTCAAGCAAATAGTTTACTCTGCTATCAAAAATGAATGTTGAGGAAACTGTGCAAATTAAAATTCAGTTTACTGAAACTAACCTACTAAGCAAGAAGTTAGTAAAAAGCACATTAGCAATAGTTGAAGGTAAGATTGAAGACTTGTTAGAATTTAGATCACTGCGTGCTGCTTCAACAATTCACTCTGCTAAATTTAGAAGCTCAGCCATTATCAAAGCACTTGCAGAGGCAGAAGATGCAAAAGTGTGAGCCTCTTTAGCAAAAAGAAAGCAACACTGGAAATGGAGGAAGCAAAACAGGAGAAAGAAAAATAATTATAAGCAGCAAAATGGGAAACAGAAAAAAAAATAGAAACAGCAAATTGAGAAAAAATAAAAATTAGAAGCAGCAAAATGGGAAAAGGAAGAAGAATTGGAAGTAGCAAAATTGGAGAAACAAAATAAATCGGAAGCGGCAAAAAGAGAAGCAAATTTAGAAATACTGTGAAAAGAAAAAGAAGTTAATATCACTATGGCAATATTAAATGTACTTAAAACAGCCAATACTGAAGAAACCCTAGAACACCCTATCAGTCAGGTAGCATCAGAGGACCCAGAAAAGCAAACATGTAATTATGTTCTCTGCCAGAGTAGATAACACTAAAACTCTTTTGAGAAGGAAGAAGGAGGCAATGCTCATAAAGACTGAGGGTGGCATGATTTGCACTCTACCACAAATGATATATACGTCACAATAGTGATCCGATTGCTGTAGCTAGAACGGATGCACTTCAGCAGACAAGCAGCTCAGGTGTCAATGCACATAACACACAACCTCTTGTAAACGAGCAATCAAAGTCCACAGTATGAGGCCCATCACAGTCACTCCCATCAAGATCAGTGGAAGAAAAGGCTTCAGCTGGATTAAATTAATTAGCAAATCCATACTATCTTTCAGCATTCAGTTTCTATTACCCAAATGATCTGCAGATAGTCCAGTAACAAAGATTAAGAAGTTAGAGATGTCTGAGTTTTTTCAGTAAGTTCATTCAAGACATAGCAAAGAGAAGAAATGATCCAAGCTCCTTAACTTAATTAAACCAATGAGCAGCAACTTCTCCAGAACATGAAAGAGACACTTCAAAGTTTAATAATTCAAAGAAATCAGACTCAGAAAAAGACTGATATTACACCTTCCAGTCAGGGAGTGCAAAGTGAGAAGTTAAATAATTAAATTCAACAACCCCCAATGCACAAGAAGCCTAAGTCTCTCAATACATTCTCAAAAGAACTTGAGAATCCTATTATTCAACAGGAAGTATTGTCAGCAATCAATAGTTTACCATCTAATAAGAGCCCCAGGATGGATGAATTTTCAAACGCCTATTACAAACAGTTCAAATATATACTAGCCCCACATCTCACCTCCTTATTCCAAGCAATAGATGATAAGGTAAAGTGGCCCACTCAAAGTTTAGAAGCACATATATCAGTTCTGCCGAGACCAGGAAAAGACAACACCTTGGTAGAGAATAGACCCATATCCTTACTCAATTCAGACATTAAAATTTCTACGAAAATATTAGCCAAAAGAATAAATGTAATATTACCTAAGCTGATTCCTGTAGCTCAATCAGTTTTATGCCGGGCCGTGAGGCCAGGGACAACACCATACAAATGCTACACCTTATTGAACACGCAAATAGAACCGGGGGGCCTACTGTCCTTATCTCAACAGATGCTGAAAAGGCGTTTGATCGCTTGGACTGGAGGTTCCTCAGGGCCTGCCTGGTCTGATTTGGTTTTGGAGACAAGATGATAGATAGAATCCTTAGCGTAAATACTAGCCCCTCAGCGAGGGTTTAAGCAAAAGGCACACTATCTGATAGTTTTCAGATCTATAATGGATGAGGCAAGGGTGCACATATTCTGGTTAATAATAAAATCCATGATATCAAAATAGGACCTAACAAATATAAACTTACATTGTATGCTGATGATGACCGGATCTCTATGACATCGCCAGTCAAGTCACTTACTCATTTGATGTTAGAATTTGTAAAATTCTGTGAACTTTCTAATTTTCTCATAAACCCACAAAAATCAGAAATTATCAACATAAATATGGAGGGGGAACAATTTAAATATCTGAAGGACCATTGCCCATATAAGCTACAGCAACTTAAGATGATATATTTGGGTATGGAGCTGACACCTAGGACGGATCAGTTATTCCAACATAATTGCATACCCATGTTGAATAAGATGAAAACTGATCTCCAAACATGGCGCGATAAGCCTTTAACATGGTGCGGTAGGATACAGGCCATCAAAATAACCACATTACCACAGATATTATATATACTACAAACGGTTCCTATACATCTCCCTAAGTCATTTTTATCTAGCCTGCAGTCAGAGATTAACTATTTATCTGGGAAAAAATGAAACCTTGCATAAACAAAACTACTATGCACAGATCATTGGGGGATAGAGGTATTGGAGTTCCAAATTTAGAAAGATACTATGACGTGGTGACCCTCCAAGGCGTCTTGGAATGGCATGGTAAAATAGAAAATAAAGAATTTATTACAATAGATTCCCACCTTTTAAGATATCCATCACTAGGGGCGTTGTGCTGGGTTTCACCAAATATTAGACCGATATTAAGCAAAGCTTCAATGCTGTATAAACATATTTTTGAACACTGGGACTCACTAAGGGACTCGCAGCTAGGTATTTCATCTACAATTTCACCTCTATTGCCGATATCATATAACGCAGAATTCCTTGGAGGGCTAGAACCTTATAGAGCCATTAGCGGTGAACTAGGATACACAACTCCATTCACAAAATTGACTATCAATGGTAAACTAAAACAAAGACATGACCTGGAGGAGATTGCTGGGGGAAGTTATTTGCCATGGTTGAAATATGCTCAACTAAATCACTTAATTCACAATTCTAAATATAAAACAGACTTGTTAAGGCTCCTCATGAGGTTTGAAAAGTTATGTTTATTGGAAGTTCTACCATCTGGTACTTTGTCCATAACTAAATGTTTATTAGAGGAAACAGTGACTAATGCTCTCCCTCTATATACCAAAAGCTGGCAGAAGGAACTTGATGTTTCACTTACCAAACAAGTTTGGTATAATAAATTTTACAATACTCGCAAGTCATCTGCATCACCAAAACCTAAATCACAAAGTACTGACTCGTTGGTACTTAACCCCTGGAGCGCTTAAGGCGCATATACCCTGGCGCAGATGATAGGTGCTGGAGAGGGTGCGGGAAAAAGGGCAATATGTCACATGTATGGTGGCAATGTGAGAAGATACGTCCATTCTGGTCACAAAAAGAGACAGTCTTCAAAATTATTTTGGAAGATTCCTTTATATTACACCCATTGACGGCGCTACTAAATTATAGATTACCAGGATTATGCAAGATTAAGTGGACCCTCATACTAATAGGGTTAAATAGTGCTAGGAACTTGATAGCAAGGAAGTGGAAATCCACTACATCCCCCACCAGATTAGAATGGATACAAAACACCAGAATGCTTATATCCCAGGAAGAATATGTGTATTTCAGGAAAGGGTCTCTCAATGTATTCTTCGATATTAGGTTCTAATGGGAATCTTTCCTGGGCTCTATTGGAAACCTGACAAAGGAATAAATTGTGCACCTTCATGATTACTCCCTGTCCAACAACCTCTTTTCCCGACTTATCCCCTCCTTGCCCCCCCTTCCCCCTCTTTCTTAAACTTCTCTTAAGGCAGAGGGGCCTATCTATCAAGCTCCAAATGGAGCTTGATGCCCAGTGTTTCTGGCGAGCCTGCAGTTATAAAGCAGCAGTCACAAAGACCGCTGCTCCATAACCTGTCCGCTTGCTCTGAGCAGACGGACAGACATCGCCAGAATTCAACCCGATCGAGTACGATCGGGTTGATTGACACCTCCCTGCTGGCAGCACAAGAGCTGCTGGTGCAATGCTGAATACGGAGAGCGTATTGCTCTCCGTATTAATCGAGGTCTGGCGGACCTGATCCTCACTGTCGGATCAGGTCCGCCAGACTTTCTTAAATAGGGGCTAGATACTTAAAGGAACAACATAAATGAAGCCACTTTAGTAGGATCTCAGATGTGTTTTATTTACTTTTATTGTTAGTGTTTATAATTTCGCTAAAATTGGAACTGCAAGAAAATACAAGTTATCATAAATAAGTTAGGACGGCTTATAGATGTTTGATATTATTTGATTTAGCCAGGGGTGCTATCTGGTCTGTTCTATGGACTAAGCTTTGACGATAAGCCCCTTGAAGTAGAAATATTGTATGGAAAAATGTCTATATTGTACAATATATTATTATTATGTTTGTATGAAGAACTCGAAAATTTGAATAAAAATATTTAAAAAAAAAAAAAAAGAATATGGACTATGCTTCAGGTGCTGGGCTTCAACAGATTATCTTTCTATAAACTGTAAAGCCAATATTAAGTGTTCAGTATGTAATAGTGACAGATATGTGTTTGCTCTCCACCCAGAGTCTTCAAGTTCTCCTCCATTTGAAAGTATTGCCCCTGCTGAAAAGCATGGCAAGGATAAAGCAGAAGCAACAACAAGCAAAATGTCTGTTGCTTCTAAATGTACTCAAGTATGTGTAGAAGGCCTTAGTGGACCGTCCTGCTCTAAAACATATGTCTTGTTAAAGTGTATCCTAAGTGCATCCTAAGAGAACCTGAGAAAGCAGTAAGAATGTATGCAATTCCGGATGATGAAAGTAATTGATCACTGACTAAAACTGAATTATTCAACAGTTCAACGTAAAAGGGAATCCTTCACCTTATACTATTGGTACATGTGCAGGTCAGTTTGAAACAAAAGGAAGAAAAGCTAGTGATTTTATAACAGCTTCAATCACAGATTATCTACAGCTGCCTTTACCTATGTTTTTTAAATGCAATTAAATACCATACATGGATGGGATTTCTATGCCAGAAAAAGCTGATTGTCAATCTTAAATGAAACACATAGCTGGTTGCATACCAGCTCTAGAAAAGAATGCACAGATATTTATTTTTACTTACTTCAGAACACACAATGAGGCCTATTTAACGAATGTCTGTTGGACCTGATCCGACAATGAGGATCAGGTCCGACAGACATCGCTGAATGCGCTCTCCGTATTCAGCATTGCACCAGCAGCTCACAAGTGCTGCTGGTGCAACGCCGCCCCCTGCAGACTCGCGGCCGCCAGCAGGGGGGTGTCAATCAACCCGATCGTACTCGATTGGGTTGAATTGTGGCGATTCTTGTCCGCCTCATCAGAGCAGGCGGACAGGGTTATGGAGCAGCGGTCTTTAGACCGCTGCTTCATAACTGGTGTTTCTGGCGAGCCTGGAGGCTCGCCAGAAACACGGGCCCTCCGTACGAAGCTTGATAGATAGGCCACATAGTATGCAAGCAATGTAATGAACCTCATAATTCTCCATATGCTCAGAGACTTGACCTTCTCTGGGTAAAAGTTGGAGATGTCTGTATAGAAAAGATATAAAGGCTACAAATTGCAAATTCCCACAAAACTAATGTGTTAATTAATAGACGTCTATCTTACTTTGAGTCATGTTCAAATCAATCAAAATATAGAGAGGGCGCTAAAAGCAAGAATAAATACCACACTTAATCTCTAAAAAATTATAGGTTTAATAAAAATAATTATACATATATATAACAAGTAAAAATTACTAACATCAAAAATTGAAGGGACTCCCTATAAAAAATTAATCTTAAAAATACCACCAATATATTCCAAAAAAATTAATTGTTAAAATTGCATTTATCATCCGTTTGTATAAGGACCATAGAGTATAGTCAAATCGATGTAGGCCACTGGTTATTGCAATAAAATTAATCCGCAAATGTTCAGGGACCAGCAGTTGGTAGTGATCCAAAAATGATTAACAATGTTGCATAACAATTATAGTCACTTTGTGGCAGTTCTTAAATAGATAAGTGCCTGAAGTTTAAAGACAGTGTTCCACCTTTTATATGCAATTATCGAAGATACTTGTGTATATATTAAGAAGGGCGCTCCAGGGCGTCTTACCGTTTTCTTCTGTCGGCTAAAAGCAGGCCGCTCAGCTTTTGTAGTAAAGGTTCACCCGTGGTGATTAAGTGAAGTTCAAGCTTCCAGGTAAACTCCCACTCAGGTTTAGCCGTCTCACAGCAAGCCGCTCTGACCACACTGGTGGCGGCTTCCTCTCGGTGGTTGATCACGGTTTGTAGCCGTAGTGGTCCGTGTCACTGGCTGGATCTGTACTGACTGAGGTTAACACCTCACTTTGTAACTGTTAGTATCAGCGGCTCCAGGACCAAATTGAAATTTTTCTTGAAAAAGCCCACAGCTGGGTGAAACGCGTAGAAGGAGAGTTGCTTATCCTGCTAAGAGCAAATAACTGACACTAGGTACCTAGTCTTTTTACCCCGCGCGTGATACACGCTAAGTGCGGGACACACTGACATTCTTCGATATTTTATGCTGCCAGAATTTCAATTTGGTCTTGGAGCCGCTGATACTAACAGTTACAAAGTGAGGTGTTAACCTCAGTCAGTACAGATCCAGCCAGTGACACGGACCACTACGGCTACAAACCGTGCTCAACCACCGAGAGGAAACCGCCACCAGTGTGGTCAGAGCGGCTTGCTGTGAGACGGCTAAACCTGAGTGGGAGTTTACCTGGAAGCTTGAATTTCACTTAATCACCACGGGTGAACCTTTACTACAAAAGCTGAGCGGCCTGCTTTTAACCGACAGAAGAAAACGGTAAGACGCCCTGGAGCGCCCTTCTTAATATATACACAAGTATCTTCGATAATTGCATATAAAAGGTGGAACACTGTCTTTAAACTTCAGGCACTTATCTATTTAAGAACTGCCACAAAGTGACTATAATTGTTATGCAACATTGTTAATCATTTTTGGATCACTACCAACTGCTGGTCCCTGAACATTTGCGGATTAATTTTATTGCAATAACCAGTGGCCTACATCGATTTGACTATACTCTATGGTCCTTATACAAACGGATGATAAATGCAATTTTAACAATTAATTTTTTTGGAATACATTGGTGGTATTTTTAAGATTAATTTTTTATAGGGAGACGTCCCTTCAATTTTTGATGTTAGTAATTTTTACTTGTTATATATATGTATAATTATTTTTATTAAACCTATAATTTTTTAGAGATTAAGTGTGGTATTTATTCTTGCTTTTAGCGCCCTCTCATTTTATATTTTGATACCCTGTTTTCTATATAGCCATTTGGAGAGGTGGTTAGGGAGAGGCCTGGATACGTTTTTAGACCTTAGCGCTATATAACACTGGTTTTTTCCATGTTCAAATCAATACCATGTCAAGGAGAGACATGGAATCTATGAACATTCATACTATGCCAGTAAAACTGATATGGTTACATCCTTGCCATATGATGATAATAATGGAAGTACATTGTTCCATACAACACAGCACAGCAATAAATTACCTCCTTCTATTAAAGATAAAGAGTTTCTCAATATAATGAACAAGGAGTTTTACAGGGATGACTCAGATAGTTTGGTAGCCATTCCACCATTTTGCAACCCAAGACAAAGGTTACCTAACAACAGAGTTCAAGCACTCTCTAGACTTTTGTCCTTTCAAAGTATTCTAGAGAAAAAGCATGCAGATCCAGCTCTTCCACTAATAGAAGGTGAAGAATGTTGGTATCTTCCTCGATTTGGTGTGTATCATCCATGCAAACCAGGCCAAATAATAGTTGTGTTTTATTCAAGTGCACAGTATAATGCATGTTCCTCAATAGTGTTATTCTTACTGGACCTAATCTTATTAACAGTTAAGGGTATTGATCCGGTTCAGGAAATAATCGGTAGGCATTTATAGCCAGCATAAAACAGATGCTCCATTGTTTAATTGTTCCAGAAAATAGGAATTGCCTCAGGTCTCTGTGGCATCACAACAATAATACTGCTGAAATGATAGATTATTACATGAGAGTGCATGTCTTCGGCAACAGTCCATTATCTGCAGTGACAATATATGGACTGAGAAGGACAGCTCAAGAAGCTAAAAGGGATATGGAACAGATGCCATACAATATGTAAAAACAGACTTAAATTTTGATGATGGCATCAAGTCTGTACCTACAGATGAAGAAGCCATTGATCTACTTAAAAGATCCCAAAAATTTTTATCTGTAGCAAAACTAATTCTTCATAAAATAGTCTTAAACAGAAGCAAAGTGTTAAAAACATTTCCATCTGCAGACCATGCTACAGACCTCAAGGACTTAGATCTAGGAAGAGATATACCACCTGCACAACAAAGTATTGGGGGTAGATTTACCAAGCAGCAGATGCTGCTATCTACCCCTGTACATTCCGGCTTGCCGGAAATGTAAGTTAAGAAGCTCCTTAACTCGTCCTCTGAGGTGGCGGACAGCAATCAGTCCAATCGGATACAATTGGGTTGAGTGACAGCAGCTGCTAGCGGCTGATTGGCCGCAAATGTGCAGGGGGCGGCATTGCACAAGCATTTCACTAGAAATGCTTGTGCAATGATAAATGCAGAAAGAGTATGCTGTCAGCATTTATCGATGTGCGGCGGACATGATCCGCTGTCTGCACATTGATAAATCTACCCCTATGTCTACATTGGAACATAGCAGCTGATGTGTTGGTATTCAGAGTTTCTACTGATGATAAGCCATACACCATTCATGGTGTTTAATTGATTATTAACAGCCTTTATGATCCATTGGGGTTCATAGCTCCAGTGACTATATAAAGAAAGTCTCTACTTAGGCATCTTTAATCAGAGTCAAAGGCCTGGGATACTCTATTATGTATAGAAAAATGTCAGATGTGAGAAAGTGGAAGGACTCTTTAAAGGCCATTGAACAGCTTTGTATTCCACATCTTGCTTCTATATCTCTATTAACAGCCAGAAAAATAGAGATCAACATCTCCTCCGATGCATCAACAGAAGTTATTGTAGCAGTGGCCAACCTAAAGGTGGCAGACATTAAGGGAAAACCACACAGAGGCCTATTTATCATATGTCTGTCGGACCTGATCCGGATCAGGTCCGACAGACATCGCTGAATTATTCAGCATTGCCCCAGCAGCTCTTGTGAGGTGCTGGTGCAACGCCACCCCCTGCAGACTCGCGGACAATCGGCCGCTAGCAGGGGGTGTCAATCATACTCGATCGGGTTGAATTCCGGTGATGTCTGTCCGTCTGCTCAGAGCAGGCGGACAGGGTTATGGAGCAGCAGTCTTTAGACCGGTGCTTCATAACTGCTGTTTCTGGCGAGCCTGCAGGCTCGGCAGAAACACTGGGGCGTCAAGCTCCATTCGGAGCTTGATAGATAGGCCCCATAGGATTTGTCCTAAGCAAGGCTAAGTTGGCACCTTGACCAGAACATACAATTCCTAGACTTGAATTTGGTGCAGCTGTGTCCTGCAGTTGAAATAGTTGATCAACATCAAACTCAATGCTGTTAAATTCTATAGAGATAGCAAAGTGGTGTTGGGATACATAAACATCCTAAGCAGGTGATTCTATGTAAATGTCAGCAACAGAGTAGAACGCATAAGGGAATCTACAATGACCAGAATGGCATTATGTTCCTATTGACCAACCAGCACTACATTTGAGCTTGTAGATCCTAACGTTGATAAGAGAACCATCTTTACCAATCTTACCAGGTTACCTGGTCTTGGATTACAGAACGTGTACCTCTATCTTACATGGACTGTGATATTATTAATAAAAATTGGTTGGCAATTTATAAGGATTACAGAAAAGAGATAACTACAGGAGATGGTGCCAGCCCTGCTACTCTTCAAGAATGCCCATGTGAAAACAACATGGACTTAATGTTTGCAATTTAATTTTGTATGTTTCTATCTCCCTTTGTTTTGTCTTACAGATCTCATGGTTAAAGATGCTTCAATAAGCATTTACTTGTTTATTCTTTAATAGTTAACCATATAGTGGTATCTATAGATACCAGCCAAGGAGTGTCATGTCCATATTTTCATATACACATCTTTAAGTGTTATTTTAGTTGTTGTGCTCCCTCTAATGTTCTGTTTCATTATTGTATTCATTTTTATGTTTATTCTCTGTCGCCCCCACCCCCTGAGTTTTGAGGTCACATTCTGCCACCTTTTTAGTCTAGATCTAGTCTAGATCTAGCTAGACTCTTCTGTTAATAGCTTTGTAGAGGCAAATTCTATTTGCCTGGCATTACCACCTCTGGAACCTCAGAATTCTGTCATCTGAATCAATAAAGCATATTAAGGATTTACAAATCTCTGTTGTAGTACTTGTCTGAGTTGAGCTACTGCCGGATTCTCCTAACTGTAAGTAGGATTGTGCTTCTTCTTCACAAATCAGAAGGCAGTCATCTTACAAACAGCAGATGAAGTCAGAATATTAGTAGTGCTTCCTGTCATGAGTCAGGTGAACTAATAATTGCATCGTATAAAGGTGGGTAGGGAACAAAAATCTATTTCGGAACTCACTAATTAAATAAAAAAATGAATAAGGAACAATGTTCCTAAGTAGAGTGTAAGGGGTGCTCTATCAATAAGTGAAGGAGGTAACCTCTCAGGTGACATAAAATATCAATTTTAATAAGAAACAAATAAAAATAAGAAAAAATGTGTGGTGTGTGCAATAAGACATAGATTAAAATACCACAGGGGTAATGAATACCAGCAGCCTCCATAATCAATAAGGTAGTGTGATAATCACAAATATTGTAGTGCCGAAAAAGCAATAAACACCTGATCACCAGATGACAAGCAACACAGACAATTAATTACAAAAAGACGAAGATTCCTCACACCAATTAATCTAGAGTATACTCTTTTGAGAGCCGATTAATCAGGGTAGTCACAACGGCAAGCAGCCGTAAATACAGTTAATTATAAGTTGATAATCAAAGAGGCTGAGGGGAATCAGTGTATCATACGCCTGATGCACATTTCCCATATCCGGCTTTCTTTATGGGGGAAAGCGTGCACAAGCACTTCAAATCAGCCCTTGGCTTTTGTGCGGTATGGAGCTTAATGCACCCTACTGCACAGCACAAGGAGGCTTTTCAGTAACTCGTAATGGCAGCGCTATGAAGAGTGAAATAACGCAATTTGTTGGCGTTATTTTCGTACCCTGTTTAGAGCAAAACTCATAATCTAGGTGATTATTTCTTCAGTTGGATGCAAACATTATTACTAGTAGAGATAAATTATCTGGTTAACACATTAAAAAGTCTCAACCCTAATTACATTTGTTTTCCTTCTAAACTTTCATGTCCCTATAGCTAGTAAAAATTGAGCACATTTTGTCACAGCAAGCACTGATTATTCTAGAACTGTTTAATAATTAAATTTATATATGTTAAGGACTTTATTTGTACTAATGCCAGACAGATGGTACATGACAATTATAAAATGAAAAAGAGTAACACCATAAGATGTACTGTATTCTAGCTTTAACTTGAAGTCTGTCTGTTACCCATTTATCCTGTTTTATGAGAATCAACATTTTAGAATGAGAATTAAAATATTTCTAAAATTCAAGTCGTTTGACTAGATTCATAGACGATTGTTAGTCTGTGGAGGGGCCTTGTTGTTAACACAAGATTACGTACGAAGTTTATTGAGGCTCACTTCACCTATCTAATACAGTACTTGAACAGCAAATAGGATTTCAGTAGTTCTCATTCTATTGGCTGTTTTGAACAGCCAATAGGATTTCTAAAGCTCTCATCCAATTGGCTGATTTGAATTTGAACAATCAAATCAGCCAAAAGGAATGCAAGATACTTTGCATTCAACTTCAGTGTATCGCCAGTCCAGGATAGCTCCACTCCGCACGCGACGGGATGAAGATAGAAGACCCCCCTGTGATTGATGAAGATGTTGCCGCCTGGATGAAGACTTCTCGCCATCTGGATGAAGACTTCTCGCCACCTGGATGAAGTCTTTTCGCCACCTGGATGGAGATTCATGCCCGGACTTCAGAAACCGTGAGTAAATATTCTGGGGTTAGTGTTAGGTATTTTTTTTTATTTTTGGGGGAGTTTTTTTTCTTCATATTAGGGCTTTGGGCAAAGTGTAAAAGATCTGAATGCCTTTTAAGGGCAGTGAAAAAGAGCTGAATGCCCTTTAAAGGGCAATGCCCATACAAATGCCCCTTTAGAGGCAATGTGTAGCTTAGGCTTTTTTAAAGTTAGTTTTTTATTTTAGGGGTTTGGTTGGGTGGTGGGTTTTACTGTTGGGGGGTCTTTGTATTTGTTACAGGTAAAAGAGCTGTTTAACTTAGGGCAATGCCCTACAAAAGGCCCTTTTAAGGGCTATTCATAGTTTATTATAGGTTAGGGGGTGTTTTTAATTTGGGGGGCTTTTTTATTTTTATTGGGCTATTAGATTAGGTGTAACTGATTTTATTTTTGATAATTTTGTTATTTTTTGTAAGCTTAGTGTTTTTTATTTTCCATAATTTAGTGTTTATTATTTTTCGTAATTTTAGATTTTTAAAATGTTTAAGCAGTGTTAGGTTTTTTTTAAGTTTGTAATTTAAATTTCTTAATTGGTAGTTTTTTATTTTATTTGAATAGTAATGTTATGTTAATTTATAGTTTAAACTTAGTTTTTTTATATTTCACAGGTAAGTGTTTATTTATTTAAAGATATTTATATTCTCCTAACTGTAAGTAGGATTGTGCTTCTTCTTCACAAATCAGAAGGTAGTCATCTTGCAAACAGCAGATGAAGTCAGAATATTAGTAGTGCTTCCTGCCATGAGTCAGGTGAACTAATAATTGCATCGTATAAAGGTGGGTAGGGAACAAAATCTATTTCGGAACTCACTAATTAAATAAAAAAATGAATAAGGAACAATGTTCCTAAGTAGAGTGTAAGGGGTGCTCTATCAATAAGTGAAGGAGGTAACCTCTCAGGTGACATAAAATATAAATTTTAATAAGAAACAAATAAAAATAAGAAAAAATGTGTGGTGTGTGCAATAAGACATAGTTTAAAATACCACAGGGGTAATGAATACCAGCAGCCTCCATAATCAATAAGGTAGTGTGATAATCACAAATATTGTAGTGCCGAAAAAGCAATAAACACCTGATCACCAGATGACAAGCAACACAGACAATTAACTACAAAAAGACGAAGATTCCTCACACCAATTAATCTAGAGTGTACTCTTTTGAGAGCCGATTAATCAGGGTAGTCACAACGGCAAGCAGCCGTAAATATAGTTAATTATAAGTTGATAATCAAAGAGGCTGAAGGGAATCAGTGTATCATACGCCTGATGCACATTTCCCATATCCGGCTTTCTTTATGGGGGAAAGCGTGCACAAGCACTTCAAATCAGCCCTTGGCTTTTGTGCGGTATGGAGCTTAATGCACCATACTGCACAGCACAAGGAGGCTTTTCAGTAACTCGTAATGGCAGCGCTATGAAGAGTGAAATAACGCAATTTGTTGGCGTTATTTTCGTACCCTGTTTAGAGCAAAACTCATAATCTAGGTGATTATTTCTTCAGTTGGATGCAAACATTATTACTAGTAGAGATAAATTATCTGGTTAACACATTAAAAAGTCTCAACCCTAATTACATTTGTTTTCCTTCTAAACTTTCATGTCCCTATAGCTAGTAAAAATTGAGCACATTTTGTCACAGCAAGCACTGATTATTCTAGAACTGTTTAATAATTAAATGTATATATGTTAAGGACTTTATTTGTACTAATGCCAGACAGATGGTACATGACAATTATAAAATGAAAAAGAGTAACACCATAAGATGTACTGTATTCTAGCTTTAACTTGAAGTCTGTCTGTTACCCATTTATCCTGTTTTATGAGAATCAACATTTTAGAATGAGAATTAAAATATTTCTAAAATTCAAGTCGTTTGACTAGATTCATAGACGATTGTTAGTCTGTGGAGGGGCCTTGTTGTTAACACAAGATTACATACGAAGTTTATTGAGGCTCACTTCACCTATCGAATACAGTATTTGAACAGCAAATAGGATTTCAGTAGCTCTCATTCTATTGGCTGTTTTGAACAGCCAATAGGATTTCTAAAGCTCTCATCCTATTGGCTGGATGAAGACTTCTCGCCATCTGGATGAAGTCTTTTCGCCACCTGGATGGAGATGCATGCCCGGACTTCAGAAACCGTGAGTAAATATTCTGGGGTTAGTGTTAGGTATTTTTTTTTATTTTTGGGGGAGTTTTTTTTTTCATATTAGGGCTTTGGGCAAAGTGTAAAAGATCTGAATGCCTTTTAAGGGCAGTGAAAAAAGAGCTGAATGCCCTTTAAAGGGCAATGCTCATACAAATGCCCCTTTAAAGGCAATGGGTAGCTTAGGCTTTTTTAAAGTTAGTTTTTTATTTTAGGGGTTTGGTTGGGTGGTGGGTTTTACTGTAGGGGGGTCTTTGTATTTGTTACAGGTAAAAGAGCTGTTTAACTTAGGGCAATACCCTACAAAAGGCCCTTTTAAGGGCTATTCATAGTTTATTATAGGTTAGGGGGTGTTTTTAATTTGGGGGGCTTTTTATTTTTATTGGGCTATTAGATTAGGTGTAACTGTTTTTATTTTTGATAATTTTGTTATTTTTTTGTAAGCTTAGTGTTTTTTATTTTCCATAATTTAGTGTTTATTATTTTTCGTAATTTTAGATTTTTAAAATGTTTAAGCAGTGTTAGGTTTTTTAAGTTTGTAATTTAAATTTCTTAATTGGTAGTTTTTTATTTTATTTGAATAGTAATGTTATGTTAATTTATAGTTTAAACTTAGTTTTTTTTATATTTCACAGGTAAGTTTTTATTTATTTTAAGATAGTTATATTGTAATTTAAATTTAAAGTTAGGGGGTGTTAGGTTTCAGGGTTATTAGTTTAATTTAGTGTTTTGTGATGTGGGGGAGACGGCGGTTTAGGAGTTAATAGGTTTATTTAGGTGTCAGCAATGTTGGGGAGCGGCAGATTAGTGGTTAATAACTTTATTTAGTGGTGGCGATGTTGGGGAGCGGAGGGTTAGGGGTTAATAGCTTTTATTAGTGTTGGCGGTGTCGGGGAATATATATTTAAGTAGTGTTGGCGATGTGGGTGGGCAGCAGATTAGGGATTAATAACTTTATTTAATAGTTGCGTTGTGGGTGGGTGGCATATTAGGGGTTAATACATTTAATATAGTGTTTGCTATGTGGGAGGGTGGTAGTTTAGGGTTAATAGGTAGTTTATGGGTGTTAGTGTACTTTGCAACATTTTAGTTATGCATTTTATAAAACATGTTGGGGAGCGGCAGATTAGGGGTTAATAACTTTATTTAGTGGCCGTGATGCCGGGTAGCGGTGGATTAGGGATTAATAACTTTATTTAGTGGCAACGATGTCAGGGAGCGGCAGATTAGGGGTTAACTTTCTTTAGTGGTGGCGATGTCGGAGAGTTTATGGGTGTTAGTGTACTTTGTAACATTTTAGTTATGAGTTTTGTGAAACATTTCCATAAAATCCATAACTACTGCTCTAAGATGGCGGTATGGATTGTGTCGGTATAGGCTGTAACGCAAGCATTTTAGCCTTAATGCACAACCTGTAATACTGGTGCTATGGAAATCCCCCACTCAAACTTAATTTTTTTGAGTGCGGAATGGATCCTTGCATTAAAGGCTAAAATGCTTGCGGTATAGTTATACTGCCATGACTCGTAATATGCATTCCCGACAATTCCACGTGCAATGGCCAATTCGAGCAGCCAATAGGATTTTAGCAGCTCTAATTCCTATTGGCTGATTGAAATCTTTCAGCCAATAGGAATGCAAAGGGACGCCATCTTGGATTGCATTGAAGAATCAGTATACGGCGGCGACCGTATGAAGAGGATGCTCCGCGCGGGATGTCTTAAGGATGGACCCGCTCCGCGCCATCTGGATGAAGATCGAAGAGGCCGTCTGGATGAAGACTTCTTGCCGCTTGGATGAGGACTTCGCCGGTGGATGAAGATAGAAGAGGCCGCCTGGATGAAGACTTCTTGCCGCACGGATGATGACTTCGCCGGCTGGATGGATCATTCAATCGGGACTTCAACAACTGTAAGTGGATCGTCGGGGGTTAGTGTTAGGTTATTTTAAGGTTTTTTTTTTTAGATTAGGGTTTGGGCAATGTAAAAGAGCTAAATGCCCTTTTTAGGGCAATGCCCATACAAATGCCCTTTTCAGGGCAATGGTTAGCTTAGGTCATTTTAGATAGTTTTTTTATTTGGGGGTGTTGGTTGGGTGGTGGGTTTTACTGTTGGGGGGTATTTGTATTTTTTTACAGGTAAAAGAGCTGATATCTTTGGGGCAGTGCCCCACAAAAGGCCCTTTTAAGGGCCATTTGTAGTTTATTGTAGGCTAAGGATTTTTTTTATTTTGGGTGGGCTTTTTTATTTTGATAGGGCTATTAGATTTTTTATTTTTGATAATTTGTTATTTTTCATAATTTAGTGGGGGGGGGGTGTAATTAATTTAGGGGTTAATAGTTTATTTTAGTATATTCCGTTGTGGGGGGCTTTCAGTTTAGGGGTTAATAGTTTATTTTAGATTATTTCGTTGTGGGGGGCTTTCGGTTTATGGGTTAACAATTTATTTCAGTTTATTTTGTTGTGGTGGGCTTGCGGTTTAGGGGTTAATAGGTTTATTATAGCAGTGTTGTGGGCGGACAGCAGATTAGGGGTTAATAATATTTAAATAGTGTTTGCGATGCGGGAGGGCGGCGGTTTAGGGGTTATGATGTTTATTATAGTGGTGACAATGTCGGGGAGCGGCGGAATAGGGGTTAAGACATTTTATTATTGGCAGTGATGTCGGGACCAGCAGATTAGGGGTTAATGAGTTTATTATAGTGTTTGCGATGCAGGAGGGCCTCGGTTCAGGGGTTAATAGGTAGTTTATGGGTGTAAGTGTACTTTTTAACACTTTAGTTATGAGATTTATGCTACAGCTTTGTATCGTAAAACTCATAACTGCTGACTTTAGATGGCAGTATGGATCTTGATGTTATAGGCTGTAACGCTTGCTTTTTAGCCTCACTGCAAAACTCGTAATACCTGTGCTATGGAAGTCCCATGAAAAAAAACATAATTTATGCTTACCTGATAAATTTATTTCTCTTGTAGTGTGTTCAGTCCATGGGTCATCCATTACTTATGGGATATATTCTCCTTCCCAACAGGAAGTTGCAAGAGGATCACCCAAGCAGAGCTGCTATATAGCTCCTCCCCTCACATGTCATATCCAATCATTCGACCGAAACAAGACGAGAAAGGAGAAACTATAGGGTGCAGTGGTGACTGGAGTTATAATTTAAAATTTAGAACCTGCCTCAAAAAGACAGGGCGGGCCGTGGACTGAACACACTACAAGATAAATAAATTTATCAGGTAAGCATAAATTATGTTTTCTCTTGTTAAGTGTGTTCAGTCCACGGGTCATCCATTACTTATGGGATACCAATACCAAAGCTAAAGTACACGGATGATGGGAGGGACAAGGCAGGAACATTAAACAGAAGGAACCACTGCCTGTAGAACCTTTCTCCCAAAAACAGCCTCCGAAGAAGCAAAAGTGTCAAATTTGTAAAATTTGGAAAAAGTATGAAGTGAAGACCAAGTTGCAGCCTTGCAAATCTGTTCAACAGAGGCCTCATTCTTAAAGGCCTAGGTGGAAGCCACAGCTCCAGTGGAATGAGCTGTAATTCTTTAAGGAGGCTGCTGTCCTGCAGTCTCATAGGCTAAATGTATTATGCTACGAAGCCAAAAAGAAAGAGAGAGAGCCGAAGCCTTTTGACCTCTCCTCTGTCCAGAGTAAACGACAAACAGAGAAGAAGTTTGCCGAAAATCTTTAGTTGCCTGTAAGTAGAACTTCAGGGCACGGACCACGTCTAGATTATGCAAAAGACGTTCCTTCTTTGAAGAAGGATTAGGACATAATGATGGAGCAACAATCTCTTGATTGATATTCCTGTTAGAAACAACCTTAGGTAAAAACCCAGGTTTAGTACGCAGGACTACCTTGTCTGAATGAAAGATCAGATAAGGAGAATCACAATGTAAGGCAGATAACTCAGAGACTCTTCGAGCTGAGGAAATAGCCATCAAAAACAGAACTTTCCAAGATAAAAGCTTAATATCAATGGAATGAAGGGGTTCAAACGGAACACCCTGAAGAACTTTAAGAACCAAGTTTAAGCTCCACGGAGGAGCAACAGCTTTAAACACAGGCTTAATCCTAGCCAAAGCCTGACAAAAAGCCTGGACGTCTGGATTCTCTGCCAGACGCTTGTGTAAAAGAATAGACAGAGCAGAAATCTGTCCCTTTAGCGAACTAGCGGATAAACCCTTTTCTAAACCCTCTTGTAGAAAAGACAATATCCTAGGAATCCTAACCTTACTCCATGAGTAACTCTTGGATTCACACCAATATAAATATTTACGCCATATCTTATGGTAAATTTTTCTGGTCACAGGTTTCCGAGCCTGTATTAATGTATCAATAACCGACTCCGAGAAACCACGCTTCGATAGAATCAAGCGTTCAATCTCCATGCAGTCAGCCTCAGAGAAATTAGGTTTGGATGGTTGAAAGGACCCTGAATTAGAAGGTCCTGCCTCAGAGGCAGAGACCATGGTGGACAGGGCGACATGTCCACTAGGTCTGCATACCAGGTCCTGCGTGGCCACACAGGCGCTATCAGAATCACTGATGCTCTCTCCTGTTTGATCTTGGCAATCAGTCGAGGCAGAAGCGGAAAAGGTGGAAACACATAAGCCATGTTGAAAACCCAAGGGGCTGCTAGTGCATCTACCAGCACCGCTCCCGGGTCCCTGGACCTGGATCCGTAGCACGGAAGCTTGGCGTTCTGGCGAGATGCCATGAGATCCAGTTCCGGTTTGCTCCAACGAAGAATCAGTTGAGCAAATATCTCCGGATGAAGTTCCCACTCCCCCGGATGAAAAGTCTGGCGACTTAGAAAGTCCGCCTCCCAGTTCTCCACGCCTGGGATGTAGATCGCTGACAGGTGGCAAGAGTGAGACTCTGCCCAGCGAATTATCTTTGAGACTTCTAACATCGCTAGGGAACTCCTGGTTCCTCCTTGATGATTGATGTAAGCTACAGTCGTGATGTTGTCCGACTGAAACCTGATGAACCTCAGTGTTGCTAACTGAGGCCAAGCTAGGAGAGCATTGAATATTGCTCTTAATTCCAGAATGTTTATTGGAAGGAGTTTCTCCTCCTGAGTCCACGATCCCTGAGCCTTTAGGGAGTTCCAGACTGTGCCCCAGCCTAGTAGGCTGGCATCTGTTGTTACAATCGTCCAATCTGGTCTGCGAAAGGTCATTCCTTTGGACAGATGAACCCGAGACAACCACCAGAGAAGAGAATCCCTGGTCTCCTGGTCCAGATACAGTAAAGGGGACAGATCTGAGTAATCCCCATTCCACTGACTTAGCATGCATAATTGCAGTGGTATGAGATGCAGGCGCGCAAATGGCACTATGTCCATTGCCGCGACCATTAAGCCGATTACTTCCATGCACTGAGCTACTGATGGGCTTGGAATGGAATGAAGGACACGGCAAGCATTTAGAAGTTTTGATAACCTGGACTCCGTCAGGTAAATCTTCATCTCTACCAAATCTATAAGAGTCCCTAGGAAAGGGACCCTTGTGAGTGGAAACAGAGAACTCTTTTCCATGTTCACTTTCCACCCATGCGACCTCAGAAATGCTAGAACTATCTCTGTATGAGATTTTGCATTTTGAAAACTTGACGCTTGTATCAGAATGTCGTCTAGGTACGGAGCCACCGCTATGCCTCACGGTCTTAGTACCGCCAGAAGCGAACCCAGAATCTTTGTAAAAATTCTCGGAGCCGTAGCTAACCCAAAGGGAAGAGCTACAAACTGGTAATGCCTGTCTAGAAAGGCAAACCTTAGGTACCGATAATGATCTTTGTGAATCGGTATGTGAAGGTAGGCATCCTTTAAGTCCACAGTGGTCATATATTGACCCTCTTGGATCATGGGTAGGATGGTCCGAATGGTTTCCATCTTGAACGATGGAACCCTTAGGAATTTGTTTAAGATTTTTAAGTCTAAGATTGGTCTGAAGGTTCCCTCTTTTTTGGGAACCACAAACAGATTTGAGTAAAACCCTTGCCCTTGTTCCGTTCGCGGAACTGGGTGGATCACTCCCATCACTAAGAGGTCTTGTACACATTGTAGAAATGCCTCTTTCTTTACTAGGTTTGTTGATAACCTTGACAGATGAAACCTCCCTTGTGGAGGAGAAGTTTTGAAATCCAGAAGGTATCCCTGAGATATAATCTCCAACGTCCAGGGATCCTGTACATCTCTTGCCCAGGCCTGGGCGAAGAGAGAAAGTCTGCCCCCCACTAGATCCGTCTCCGGAAAGGGGGCCCTGTCTTCATGCTGTCTTAGGGGCGGAAGTAGGCTTTCTGACCTGCTTGCCCTTGTTCCATGACTGGTTGCCTTTCCAACCTTGTCTGTCAGTAGTTCCTTCCTGTTTTGGAGCGGAGGAAGTTGATGCTGCTCCTGCCTTGAAATTACGAAAGGCACGAAAATTAGACTGTTTGGCCTTTGATTTGGCCCTGTCCTGAGGAAGGGTGTGGCCCTTACCTCCAGTAATGTCAGCAATAATTTCCTTCAAGCCGGGCCCGAATAAGGTCTGCCCTTTGAAAGGAATATTCAGTAGTTTAGATTTAGAAGTTACATCTGCTGACCAGGATTTAAGCTATAGCGTTCTGCGCGCCTGTATGGCGAATCCGGAATTCTTAGCCGTAAGTTTGGTTAAATGCACTACAGCATCCGAAACAAACGCATTAGCATCCAATGGTGCTGTGCGAATCGCCTCTTCCAGAGACTCAAACCAGAATGCCGCTGCAGCAGTGACAGGTGCAATGCATGCAAGAGGCTGTAATATAAAACCTTGTTGAACAAACATTTTCTTAAGGTAACCCTCTAATTTTTTATCCATTGGATCTGAGAAAGCACAACTATCCTCCACCGGGATAGTGGTACGCTTGGCTAAAGTAGAAACTGCTCCCTCCACCTTAGGGACCGTCTGCCATAAATCTCGTGTGGCGGCGTTTATAGGGAACATTTTTCTAAATATCGGAGGAGGGGAAAAGGGCACACCAGGTCTATCCCACTCCTTGCTAATAATTTCTGTAAGCCTTTTTGGTATAGGAAAAACGTCAGTACACCCCGGTACCGCATAGTATTTATCCAGCCTACATAATTTCTCTGGGATTGCCACCGTGTCACAATCATTCAGAGCCGCTAACATCTCCCCTAGCAACACGCGGAGGTTCTCAAGCTTAAATTTAAAATTTGAAATTTCTGAATCCGGTCTCCCCGAATCAGAACCGTCACCCACAGAATGAAGCTCTCCGTCCATATGTTCTGCAAATTGTGACGCAGTATCAGACATGGCTCTCGTGTCATCGGCGCACTCTGTCCTTAACCCAGAGCTATCGCGCTTGCCTCTTAACTCGGGCATATTGTATAATACTTCTTTCATAACATTAGCCATATCATGTAAAGTGATTTGTAAGTGCCTTGATGTACTTGGCGCCTCAATCTCACGCACCTCCCGAGCGGGAGACGAAGGTACTGACACGTGAGGAGAGTTAGACGGCATAACTTCCCCCTCGTTGTCTGGTGATAATTTCTTTATCGTTACAGATTGACTTTTATTCAAAGTAATATCAATACAATTGGTACACATATTTCTATTGGGCTCCACATCGGCTTTTGAACATAATGAACAAGCAGATTCCTCTGTATCAGACATGTTTAAACAGACTAGCAATGAAGCTAGCAAGCTTGGAAATTACTTTCAATAAGTTTACAAGCAATATAAAAAACGCTGCAGCGCTTTTAAAAAACACAGTTAAATAACAAAGAACTAATTCAGTTATAATCAAAAATTCTTAACGGTAAATGTATTAATTAGCAGAGGATTGCACCCATTAGCAAAAGGATGATTAACCCCTCAATACCCAAAAACGGATATCAAATTAAGATTTAACGCTTTTATCACAGTCAAACACACTGTCACAGGTCTGCTGTGACTGATTACCTCCCTCAAAAACGACCCCTGAGCTCTCTAGAGACGTCCTGGATCAAGGAGGAAGAAGCAGGAAGACTGTGCTAGAATTTTAACTGCGCAACAAGGCGCTAAAAAAAAAGGCCCCTCCCACTCATATTACAACAGTGGGAGACCTGATATAACGGTTTCTATGCAGAAAAATACGTTAGCCATGTGGAAAAAAATCATGCCCAAAAGGATTTATCACCAAAAGTACCTCACAAAACGAATAACATGCCAGTAAATGTTTTAAAAACAAACTTTTTCAATGTCATGCAAAGTTATCACTAAGCCTGCTACCAGTCGCTTCTACTGCAGATAAGGCTTAAGCATTATTTCAGTATTAACAGTATTTTCTCAGTCAAATTCTAGTCCCTAGAAAATAACTCGACTGCGCATACATTTATCAGCCTGATACCAGTCGCTACTACTGCATTTAAGGCTGTACTTACATCATATGGGTAACAGCAGTGTTTTCTTAGTCAATTCCATTCCCAGAAAATATTGTACTGCACATACCTCATTTGCGGGGGACCCCGCATGCTATTCCCATTTTCTGAAGTTACCCCACTCCTCAGAATGTCGAGAACAGCCAGTGGATCTTAGTTACGCCTGCTAAGATCATAGAAAACGCAGGCAGATTCTTCTTCCAAATACTGCCTGAGATAGAAAAACAGCACACTCTGGTGCCATTTAAAATAACAAACTTTTGATTGAAGAATAATCAAGTAAAAACTCCAACTCCTCTTGCGACCGCCTTCTTTGTTGAGGGTTGCAAGAGAATGACTGGATATTACATGTGAGGGGAGGAGCTATATAGCAGCTCTGCTTGGGTGATCCTCTTGCAACTTCCTGTTGGGAAGGAGAATATATCCCATAAGTAATGGATGACCCGTGGACTGAACACACTTAACAAGAGAAACATAATTTTTACGAGTGCGGTACAGACGTTGCATTAAAGGCTAAAAGGTGTGCGGTACAGCTATATCGACAAGACTTGTAATGGCTGGGGTGCTGTTTTAACGCTGAAAATGCCATATTTTCAACATTACGAGCTGCAACGCAAAATTCATAATCCAGGTGATAGTTATTAGTTTAAATAAAATGTAAATATGAGATAAAAACTGACAGTCATGAGGAAAAGCAGTTTTTTTTCATACATCCTAATCTACTGAGTCTAAACAAAATACCAATTAACTGATTGTTGAGAAAATTAAATAGTTTCATCTTATTATTAGGCTGGGGCATGGAACATATCTGTGAAATTAAAAATGTTAATTACTACAATGGGGCCTATCTATCAAGCTCCGAATGGAGCTTGATGCCCCGTGTTTCTTGAGAAAGCCGGGCTGTCACCGGCGAAACGCGTTGAGCTTTTTGGTCATCCTGTGGATCCGTAGTACCAGCTGGAAGGACGCTCAGTGACGTGTCCTGTCAATCACGCATTTGAAGTAACAGCCGGGAACTTTTGAATCCTCTGAACTTAGATGGCTCCTTCAGATTGGACTAACGCTGCTACATTGCTATTGTGAACTCCATTACCACACTGTTTTGGGGCCTGTTTTTATCCACCATCTAGTAAGTGTTATTACTAGTGTGTGTCTATTCTTATCAAATAAACTACTACCTTGAGTCGGATGTGCGCTATCTCCCTCTCTTCTGTTTCAGCACACCTAACACTACACTATCATTAAATTAATTACCTAAACTAACTAAAATTAAATACAATTAAATTAAATAAACTAAAGTACAAACAAACACTAAATTACAGAAAATAAAAAACATAATTACAAGAATTTTAAACTAATTACACCTAATCTAATCCCACTAATAAAATAAAAAAGTCCCCCAAAATAATAAAAATCCCTACCCTACACTAAATTACAAATAGCCCTTAAAAGGGCTTTTGCGAGGCATTGCCCCAAAGTAATCAGCTCTTTTACCTGTAAAAAAAATACAATAACCCCCCCAACATTAAAACCCATCACCCACACACCCAACCCTACCATAAAAACACTAACCCCTTGAAGATCACCCTACCTTGCGCCGTCTTCACCCAGCCGGGCACAAGTGGTCCTCCAGAGGGGCAGTATCTTCTATCTTCATCCATCCGGAGCGGAGCGGGTCCATCTTGAAGTCAGCTGACGCGGAGCATCCTCTTCTTCCGACGACTCCCGACGAATGAAGGTTCCTTTAATTGACGTCATCCAAGATGGCGTCCCTTGAATTCCGATTGGCTGATAGGATTCTATCAGCCAATCGGAATTAAGGTTGGAAAAATCTTATTGGGTGATTGGATCAGCCAATAGGATTGAGCTCACATTCTATTGGCTGTTCCAATCAATCAGCAACGCACCCCTGTTACCGCAAAACTCATAATCTCGGTGTGTGTGTGTTTAACAATGAATTAATAGGAATTGAACACATACGGCCAGATTACGAGTTTTGCGTTATGAGTGGCTCGGTAATAACTTGCAAGTTATTTCCACTGCTCACCTTTATAAGTGCTGCTATTACAGGTTTGCAAAAACCCGGCGTTAGCAGGTAATATGGCAGCATTGAGCTCCATACCGCACACAAATACCAGCTCTGCTTTGAGCTGGTTTTACGTGCTCGTGCACGATTTCCCCATAGACATCAATGGGGAGAGCCAGCTAAAAAAAAGCTTAACACCTGCAATAACGGAGCGTAAAGCTCCCTAACGCAGCCCCATAGATTTCTATGGGCAAAGGAAATTTATGTTTAAACCAAACACCCTAACATAAACCCAGAGTATAATCTGCCGCCCCCAACATCGCCGACAGCTACCTACACTTATTAACCACTAATCTGCCACCCCCAATTTCGCCGCCAACTACATAAATTTATTAACCCCTAATCTGCTGCCGCCCCCAACGTCGCCGCCTACACTATACTAAAGTTATTAACCCCTAAACCTCTGGCCTCCCACATCACTAACACTAAATAAATATATTAACCCCTAAACCTAACCCTAAGTCTAACCCTAACACCCCTAACGTTAATATAATTAAAATAAATCTAAATACAAATTACTATTATTACCTAAATAATTCCTATTTAAGACTAAATACTTACCAGTAAAATAAACCCTAAGCTAGCTACAATATAACTAATAGTTACATTGTAGCTATCTTAGCTTTTATTTTTATTTTACAGGTAAGTTTGTATTTATTTTAACTAGGTAGAATAGTTGAAAAAGGCATTTGGATGGGCATTGCCCTTAAAAGGGCATTTAGCTCTTTTACATTCCCCAAAATCCTTAATCTAAAAATAATTTATTTTTATTATAATTTATTTTTATTATAATTTATTGGGTGGGTTTTATTTTTAGATTTGGGACATTGGGCAATGTAAAAGAGCTAAATGACCTTTTAAGGGCAATGCCCATCCAAATGCCCTTTTAAGGGCAATGGAAAGCTTAGGTTTTTTAGTTAGGTTTTTGTTTGTGGGGTTGCTTGTGTGGGTGGTGGATTTTATTGGGGGTTGTTTGTATTTTTTTATTACAGGTAAAAGAGCTGATTTCTTTGGGGCAATGCCCCGCAAAAGGTCCTTTTAAGGGCATTGGCAGTTTATTGTAGGCTAGGGTAAATTTTGGGGGGCTTTTTTATTTTGATAGGGCTATTAGATTAGGTGTAATTGGTTTAAATATTTGATAATTTCATTTTTATTTTGTGTAATTTAGTGTTTATTATTTTCTGTAATTTAGATAAATGTATTTTGTTAATTTAATGTATTTAATTTTAGTGTAATGTTAGGTTTTAGTGTAAGACAGGTTATGTTTTATTTTACAGGTAAATATGTATTTATTTTAACTAGGTAGCTAGTAAATAGTTAATAGCTATTTACTAAATATTCTACCTAGTTAAAATAAATAAAAACTTACCTGTAAAATAAAAATAAAACCTAAGATAGCCACAATGTAACTATTAGTTATATTGTAGCTAGCTTAGGGTTTATTTTATATGTAAGTATTTAGTCTTAAATAGGAATTATTTAGTTATTAAAAGTAGGTTTTATTTAGATTTATTTTAATCATATTAAAGTTAGGGGTGTTAGGGTTAGACTTAGGGTTAGGTTTAGGGTTTAATATATTTATTTAGTGTTAGTGATGTGGGAGGCCAGAGGTTTAGGGGTTAATAACTATAGTATAGTGGTGGCGACATTGGGGGCAGCAGATTAGGGGTTAATAATATTTAACTAGTGTTTGCGATGCGGGAGTATGGCAGTTTAGGGGTTAATATGTGTATTATAGTGGTGGTGATGTCCGGATCGGCAGATTAGGGGTTAATTAGTTTATTTTTAAGTTTATTTTAGTGTTTGTGATGCGGGAGGGCCTCAGTTTAGGGGTTAATAGGTAGTTTATGGATGTTAGTGTACTTTGTAACACTTTAGTTACGAGTTTTATGGTACAGCTTTGTAACGTAAACCCATAACTACTGACTTTCAGTTTACGGTACGGATCTTTTAGTTATGGGCTGTACCGCTCACTTTTTGGCCAGACAGGCAAACTCCTAATACCGGCGCTGTTGAAGTCCCATTGAAAAATTACTTTTTAGTAATTTTAGTAAAAGTGCGGTAGTTACATTGCGTAACGGCCAAAAAAGTGTGCGGCACAGCTATACCTACAAGACTCGTGATAGCAGCTGTAGTGAAAAGGCAGCGTTATGAGGCTTTTTCACTCATAACGCAAAACTTGTAATCTAGCCAATAGTAAATGTCAGCTCCAGATCAACAATTTACTACTGGGACCTAGCTGAAGGAAGTAGTTCTGCCATCAAATCTGCTGCCATAAAGTGCTCTAGAAATGGGTGATCTCCTAAGTGTACATTCCTGCTTTTTCACAATAAATACAATGAGAACAAAGAAAAAAATGATAACAGAAATAAATTAGAAAGTTCATTAAAATTCTATGCTCTATCTGAATAGTGAAAGAAAGAATTTGGGTTTCATGTCCCTTTAACACAACAATTGTTTATAATTTACACACAATAGTGTAACCTATGCTGTAAATAAGTTATGGAGGCCAAATTATGAAAGGTCTTGCGGACCTGATCCGACAGTGCGGATCAGGACTGCAAGACCTCGCTGAATGCGGAGAGCAATACGCTCTCTGTATTCAGCATTGCACCAGCAGCTCACAAGAGCAGCTGGTGCAACACCACCCCCTGCTGACTCAAGCTCACAAGAGCAGCTGGTGCAACACCGCCCCCTGCTGACTCAAGCTCACAAGAGCTGCTGGTGCAACACCGCCCCCCTGCTGACTCAAGCTCACAAGAGCTGCTGGTGCAACACCGCCCCCTGCTGACTCAAGCTCACAAGAGCAGCTGGTGCAACACCGCCCCCTGCTGACTCAAGCTCACAAGAGCTGCTGATGCAACACCGCCCCCTGCTGACTCAAGCTCACAAGAGCAGCTGGTGCAACACCGCCCCCTGCTGACTCAAGCTTACAAGAGCAGCTGGTGCAACACCGCCCCCTGCTGACTCAAGCTCACAGGAGCTGCTGGTGCAACGCTGCCCCCTGCTGACTCACGGCCAATTGGCCGCCAGCAGGGAGGTGTCAATCAACCCGATCGTATTTGAAGACTCGCCAGAAACACGGCCCTTCAAGCTCCATACGGAGCTTGATAAATGGGCCTCATGGTCTTAAAAATGCAGCTGTTGTTTATTGTTCTTAAACCAAAACATTTTAGCACATTGATTATAATGTTGTTTTCTGCCATTATTCTTAGTCCTGACTAGACTGAAAAAAGCCTAAGTGGTCAAACATAGGCAGCTATTTGGTCAGAGACTAAAGTCACAGAAAAACCTTCAATCCATGTTTACAGCACCTGACTCACAGTGTCCTTGGTTGATAATGTGATAATGCTATTAAGATTTCTGTGGACAATATTCTGACACAGTGTATGGGCTCAAATCCATTTCCAAACTAGCTGAGCTTTGCTAATATTGCGGAAGTCAGCCATAGTTTCATATTGTGAAGGCTTTGTAAGTATTCATTAAAAGGACAGTAAAGCCAATTTTTTTCTATCACAATTCAGATAGATCAGAAATTTTAAGCAACTTTCTAATTTACTCCTATTATCAATTTTTCTTCGTTTTCTTGATATCTTTATTTTAAAAGCAAGAATGTAAGATTAGAAGCCGGCCCATTTTAGGTTCAGGACCTGGGTTGCACTTGCAGATTGGTGGATAAATGTTGCCATCAAACAGCAAGCACTATGCAGGGTGCTGAACCAAAAATGTTCCTTAGTTTAGATTCCTACTTTTCAAATAAAGAGAGCATGAGAACGAAGAAAAAATTATAATAGGAATAAATCAGAAAGTTACTTTAAATTGCATGCTCTGTCTAAATCATGAAAGAAAATATTTGGGTTTACTATCCCCTTTTTTTTTTTTTTTACATATTTCCAAGTACCATGTAAAGTTAAAGAAATAAAAAATCTACAAATGTAATGCAAATAATTTTCCTATTTTAGAGACAGGAAACCGTTTAATCTATATTTCTCTCTATATGAAGTAGAGAAACATCCTTAGGGATTAATGGAGACTTGCTATGAATAATACTCCTAAAATAACACAAGTTTTCTATTCTTGGTTAACAAGTCTAACTAATGCATACATTAACTGTGCCAAAATGTGTTAATACAGGAAAGTTAAAGAACTTAAACTTTTTTTCCAGCAGAAGTCTGAAAATGATATATTAACAGTAAAACACAATCGGCTAGATTACGAGTTTTGCGGTAAGAGAGGTGCGGTGCTAACTTGCACGTTATTGTCACAGCTCACTTACCTACAGCGCTGGTATTACAGGTTTTCAGAAACCCGGCGTTATTAGGCAAGAAATACCAGCGCTGCTTAAGTCAGCGGTGAGCTGGTTTTACGTGCTCGTGCATGATTTCCCCATAGACATCAATGGGGAGAGCCGGCTGAAAACAAAGCCTAACACCTGCAAAAAAGCAGCGTAAAGCTCCGTAACGCAGCCCCATTGATTCCTAAACTAAATTTATGTTTACACCTAACACCCTAACATGAACCCCAAGTCTAAACACCCCTAATCTTACACTTGTTAACCCCTAATCTGCTTCCCCCGACATTGCCGACACCTGCATTATATTTATTAACCCCAAATCTGCTGCCCCCGACATCGCCAACATCTACATTATACTTATTAACCCCTAATCTCCCGCCCACAATCTCGCCGCAACCTACCTACACTTATTAATCCCTAATTCGCCGCTCCGTACATCACTGCCACTATAATAAACATATTAACCCCTAAACCGCCATACTCCCGCCTCGCAAACACTAGTTAAATATTATTAACCCCTAATCTGCCACCCCTAACATCGCCGCTACCTACCTACATTTATTAACCCCTAATCTGCTGCCCCCAACGTCACCACCACTATACTAAATTTATTAACCCCTAAACCTAAGTCTAACCCTAACCCTAACACCCCCTAACTTAAATATAATTCAAATAAATCTAAATAAAAATTCCTATCATTACCTAAATTATTCCTATTTAAAACTAAATACTTACCTGTAAAATATAAACCCTAAGCTAGCTACAATATAACTAATAGTTATATTGTATCTAGCTTAGGGTTTATTTTTATTTTACAGGCAAATTTGTATTTATTTTAACTGGGTAGAATAGTTACTAAATAGTTATTAACTATTTACTAACTACCTAAAGTAAAATAAAGACAAATTTACCTGTAAAATAAAACCTAACCTGTCTTACACTAACACCTAACATTACACTACAATTAAATAAATTAAATACAATTACCTAAATTACAAAAAAAAAAACCCCACTAAATTACACAAAATAAAAAACTAATTATCAGATATTTAAACTAATTACACCTAATCTAAGAGCCCTATCAAAATAAAAAGCCCCCCCAAAAAATAAAAAAAAACCCTAGCCTACAATAAACTACCAATAGCCTTTAAAAGGGCCTTTTTGCGGGGCATTGCCCTAAAGAAATCAGCTCTTTTACCTGTAAAAAAAATTATAAACAACCCCCCAACAGTAAAACCCAACACCCACACAACCAACCCCCCAAATAAAATCCTAACTAAAAAACCTAAGCTTCCCATTGCCCTGAAAAGGGCATTTGGATGGGCATTGCCCTTAAAAGGGCATTTAGCTCTACTGCTGCCCAAATCCTAATCTAAAACTAAAACCCACCCAATAAACCTTTAAAAAACTTAACACTAACCTCCGAAGATCCACTTACAGTTTTGAAGACCGGACATCCATCCTAAACGAAGCCGGGAGAAGTCCTCAGTGAAGCGGCAAGAAGTCCTCAACGAATCCGGGAGAAGTTTTCATCCAAGCCGGCAGAAGTGGTCCTCCAGACGGGCAGAAGTCTTCATCCAGACGGCATCTTCTATCTTCATCCATCCGGCGAGGAGCGGGTAAATCTTCAAGGCATCAGCCAATAGGATTTTTTTCACCTTTAATTCTAGAATTCTATCAGCCAATCGGAATTAAAGGGACACCATCTTGGATGACGTCATTTAAAGGAACCTTCATTCGTCTTTAGTCATCAGAAGAAGAGGATGCTCCACGCCGGATGTCTTGAAGATGGACCCGCTCCTCGCCGGATGGATGAAGATAGAAGATGCAGTCTGGATGAAGACTTCTGCCCGTCTGGAGGACCACTTCTGCCAGCTTGGATTAAGACTTCTCCCGGCTTCGTTGAGGACTTCTTGCCGCTTCGCTGAGGACTTTTCCAGGCTTCATTTAGGATGGATGTCCGATCTTCAAAACTGTAAGTAGAGCTTCAGGGGTTAGTGTTATTTTTTTTTTTTAAGGGTTTATTGGGTGGGTTTTAGTTTTAGATTAGGGTTTGGGCAGCAATAGAGCTAAATGTGGGTGGTGGGTTTTACTGTTGGGAGGGTTGTTTGTATTTTTTTTTTACAGGTAAAAGAGCTGATTTCTTTGGGGCAATGCCCCACAAAAGGCCATTTTAAGTGCTATTGGTAGTTTTTTTTTTATTTTGTGTGGGCTTTTTTATTTTGATAGGGTTTTTAGATTAGGTGTAATTAGTTTAAATATCTGATAGTGTCTTTTTTTATTTTGTGTAATTTAGTGGTTTTTTTTTTGTAATTTAGGTAATTGTATTTAATTTAGGTAATTTATTTAATTGTAGTGTAAGGTTAGGTTTTAGCGTAACTCAGGTTAGGTTTTATTTTACAGGTAAATTTGTATTTATTTTAGCTAGGTAGTTAGTAAATAGTTAATAACTATTTAGTAACTATTCTACCTAGGTAAAATAAATATAAACTTGCCTGTAAAATAAAAATAAAGCCTAAGCTAGCTACAATGTAACTATTAGTTATATTGTAGCTAGTTTAGGGTTTATTTTATAGGTAAGTATTTTGTTATAAATAGGAATAATTTAGGTAATGATAGGAATTTTTATTTAGATTTATTTGAATTATATTTAAGTTAGGGGGTGTTAGGGTTAGACTTAGGTTTCGGGGTTAATTACTTTAGTATAGTGGCGGGGACGTTGGGGGCGGCAGATTAGGGGTTAATAACTGTAATGTAGGTTGTGGCGATGTTAGGGACAGCAGATTAGGGGTTAATAATATTTAACTAGTGTTTACAATGCGGGAGTGCGGCGGTTTAGGGGTTAATATGTTTATTATAGTGGTGGAGATGTCCGGAGCGGCAGATTAGGGTTTAATAATTTTATTTTATTGTTTGCGATGCAGGAGGGCCTCGGTTTAGGGGTTAATAGGTAGTTTATGGGTGTTAGTGTATTTTTTAGCACTTTAGTTATGCGTTTTATGCTACAGCTTTGTAGCGTAAAACTCATAACTACTGACTTTAAAATGTGTTACGAATCTTGCGGGATAGGCTGTACCGCTCACTTTTTGGCCTCCCAGAAAAAGCTTGTAATATTGGTGCTATGGAAGTCCCATTGAAAAAAAGACTTTACGCAAATTCCGTAAGTTAATTTGCGTTAAGGCCAAAAAAATGTGCGGTACAGTTGTACCTACAAGACTTGTAATAGCAGCGGTAGCGAAAAAGCAGTGTTATAACCCAAAACTCGTAATCTAGCCGAATGTTATTGCACAGTCAATCACAACAGCAATACATCATGCACCTAAAATGATACCTAAAGAAACACCAAAGACAAGTAAACTTTATGAAGAGCTGAACCTGGATATAATTGTTATATCAGCTCCTTCAAGTTTGTTTACAAGGAAATCACTCAAGTGTAAGAGTTTTTCACACACAAAATAAAAAGCGCCTGCAACAAGCAAGAGCAACAGATGTTTACATGGACTCGCTCTGCAACCTATGCTATGGTAGCATCAACCCCTTTTCAATGATTTCAATAATAACCGTATATTAGATGTACTAATAAAGCTTGTCATAAATTATTTTATTTTAACATTGGAGCCCCAAATAAATAAAGAAACCTTTGAATAGTGTATGCAAATCACAAATACTTGTTAGATTAAGGATCCAGAAATTCCATTTTCCATATTTTATAATCAAATATATATGTCTCTAGTAACTTTTATTCTGCTAATAAAAAACATACTTAGAAAGAGCTCTTCATCCTATCCTCAAACTGTATCCAGTACACTAATATCAGCCTTGTTTCTCCTACTGCTTTTGCTCATGTGCAGGTCCATTGGACATTGTATAAATACTATATATTGCTTCTACTATTACCGTTGGACATTGTATAAATACTATATATTGCTTCTACTATTACCATTGGACATTGTATAAATACTATATATTGCTTCTACTATTACCGTTGGACATTGTATAAATACTATATATTGCTTCTACTATTACCATTGGACATTGTATAAATACTATATATTGCTTCTACTATTACCATTGGACATTGTATAAATACTATATATTGCTTCTACTATTACCGTTGGACATTGTATAAATACTATATATTGCTTCTACTATTACCATTGGACATTGTATAAATACTATATATTGCTTCTACTATTACCATTGGACATTGTATAAATACTATATATTGCTTCTACTATTACCATTGGACATTGTATAAATACTATATATTGCTTCTACTATTACCATTGGACATTGTATAAATACTATATATTGCTTCTACTATTACCATTGGACATTGTATAAATACTATATATTGCTTCTACTATTACCATTGGACATTGTATAAATACTATATATTGCTTCTACTATTACCATTGGACATTGTATAAATACTATATATTGCTTCTACTATTACCATTGGACATTGTATAAATACTATATATTGCTTCTACTATTACCATTGGACATTGTATAAATACTATATATTGCTTCTACTATTACCATTGGACATTGTATAAATACTATATATTGCTTCTACTATTACCATTGGACATTGTATAAATACTATATATTGCTTCTACTATTACCATTGGACATTGTATAAATACTATATATTGCTTCTACTATTACCATTGGACATTGCATAAATACTATATATTGCTTCTACTATTACCATTGGACATTGTATAAATACTATATATTGCTTCTACTATTACCATTGGACATTGCATAAATACTATATATTGCTTCTACTATTACCATTGGACATTGTATAAATACTATATATTGCTTCTACTATTACCATTGGACATTGCATAAATACTATATATTGTTTCTACTATTACCATTGGACATTGTATAAATACTATATATTGCTTCTACTATTACCATTGGACATTGTATAAATACTATATATTGCTTCTACTATTACCATTGGACATTGCATAAATACTATATATTGCTTCTACTATTACCATTGGACATTGTATAAATACTATATATTGCTTCTACTATTACCATTGGACATTGTATAAATACTATATATTGCTTCTACTATTACCATTGGACATTGTATAAATACTATATATTGCTTCTACTATTACCATTGGACATTGTATAAATACTATATATTGCTTCTACTATTACCATTGGACATTGTATAAATACTATATATTGCTTCTACTATTACCGTTGGACATTGTATAAATACTATATATTGCTTCTACTATTACCGTTGGACATTGCATAAATACTATATATTGCTTCTACTATTACCGTTGGACATTGTATAAATACTATATATTGCTTCTACTATTACCGTTGGACATTGTATAAATACTATATATTGCTTCTACTATTACCGTTGGACATTGTATAAATACTATATATTGCTTCTACTATTACCGTTGGACATTGTATAAATACTATATATTGCTTCTACTTTTACCGTTGGACATTGTATAAATACTATATATTGCTTCTACTATTACCGTTGGACATTGTATAAATACTATATATTGCTTCTACTATTACCATTGGACATTGTATAAATACTATATATTGCTTCTACTATTACCGTTGGACATTGTATAAATACTATATATTGCTTCTACTATTACCGTTGGACATTGTATAAATACTATATATTGCTTCTACTATTACCGTTGGACATTGTATAAATACTATATATTGCTTCTACTATTACCGTTGGACATTGTATAAATACTATATATTGCTTCTACTATTACCATTGGACATTGTATAAATACTATATATTGCTTCTACTATTACCATTGGACATTGTATAAATACTATATATTGCTTCTACTATTACCATTGGACATTGTATAAAATACTATATATTGCTTCTACTATTACCATTGGACATTGTATAAATACTATATATTGCTTCTACTATTACCATTGGACATTGTATAAATACTATATATTGCTTCTACTATTACCATTGGACATTGCATAAATACTATATATTGCTTCTACTATTACCATTGGACATTGTATAAATACTATATATTGCTTCTACTATTACCATTGGACATTGCATAAATACTATATATTGCTTCTACTATTACCATTGGACATTGTATAAATACTATATATTGCTTCTACTATTACCATTGGACATTGCATAAATACTATATATTGCTTCTACTATTACCATTGGACATTGTATAAATACTATATATTGCTTCTACTATTACCATTGGACATTGCATAAATACTATATATTGCTTCTACTATTACCGTTGGACATTGCATAAATACTATATATTGCTTCTACTATTACCATTGGACATTGCATAAATACTATATATTGCTTCTACTATTACCGTTGGACATTGCATAAATACTATATATTGCTTCTACTATTACCATTGGACATTGTATAAATACTATATATTGCTTCTACTATTACCGTTGGACATTGTATAAATACTATATATTGCTTCTACTATTACCGTTGGACATTGTATAAATACTATATATTGCTTCTACTATTACCGTTGGACATTGTATAAATACTATATATTGCTTCTACTATTACCATTGGACATTGTATAAATACTATATATTGCTTCTACTATTACCATTGGACATTGCATAAATACTATATATTGCTTCTACTATTACCATTGGACATTGTATAAATACTATATATTGCTTCTACTATTACCATTGGACATTGTATAAATACTATATATTGCTTCTACTATTACCATTGGACATTGTATAAATACTATATATTGCTTCTACTATTACCATTGGACATTGTATAAATACTATATATTGCTTCTACTATTACCGTTGGACATTGTATAAATACTATATATTGCTTCTACTATTACCGTTGGACATTGTATAAATACTATATATTGCTTCTACTATTACCGTTGGACATTGTATAAATACTATATATTGCTTCTACTATTACCGTTGGACATTGTATAAATACTATATATTGCTTCTACTATTACCATTGGACATTGTATAAATACTATATATTGCTTCTACTATTACCATTGGACATTGTATAAATACTATATATTGCTTCTACTATTACCATTGGACATTGTATAAATACTATATATTGCTTCTACTATTACCATTGGACATTGTATAAATACTATATATTGCTTCTACTATTACCATTGGACATTGTATAAATACTATATATTGCTTCTACTATTACCATTGGACATTGCATAAATACTATATATTGCTTCTACTATTACGATTGGACATTGTATAAATACTATATATTGCTTCTACTATTACCATTGGACATTGCATAAATACTATATATTGCTTCTACTATTACCATTGGACATTGCATAAATACTATATATTGCTTCTACTATTACCATTGGACATTGCATAAATACTATATATTGCTTCTACTATTACCATTGGACATTGTATAAATACTATATATTGCTTCTACTATTACCATTGGACATTGCATAAATACTATATATTGCTTCTACTATTACCATTGGACATTGTATAAATACTATATATTGCTTCTACTATTACCGTTGGACATTGTATAAATACTATATATTGCTTCTACTATTACCATTGGACATTGTATAAATACTATATATTGCTTCTACTATTACCGTTGGACATTGTATAAATACTATATATTGCTTCTACTATTACCATTGGACATTGTATAAATACTATATATTGCTTCTACTATTACCATTGGACATTGTATAAATACTATATATTGCTTCTACTATTACCATTGGACATTGTATAAATACTATATATTGCTTCTACTATTACCATTGGACATTGTATAAATACTATATATTGCTTCTACTATTACCATTGGACATTGTATAAATACTATATATTGCTTCTACTATTACCATTGGACATTGTATAAATACTATATATTGCTTCTACTATTACCGTTGGACATTGTATAAATACTATATATTGCTTCTACTATTACCGTTGGACATTGTATAAATACTATATATTGCTTCTACTATTACCGTTGGACATTGTATAAATACTATATATTGCTTCTACTATTACCGTTGGACATTGTATAAATACTATATATTGCTTCTACTATTACCGTTGGACATTGTATAAATACTATATATTGCTTCTACTATTACCATTGGACATTGTATAAATACTATATATTGTTTTCTACTATTACCATTGGACATTGTATAAATACTATATATTGCTTCTACTATTACCATTGGACATTGTATAAATACTATATATTGCTTCTACTATTACCATTGGACATTGTATAAATACTATATATTGCTTCTACTATTACCATTGGACATTGTATAAATACTATATATTGCTTCTACTATTACCATTGGACATTGCATAAATACTATATATTGCTTCTACTATTACCATTGGACATTGTATAAATACTATATATTGCTTCTACTATTACCATTGGACATTGCATAAATACTATATATTGCTTCTACTATTACCATTGGACATTGTATAAATACTATATATTGCTTCTACTATTACCATTGGACATTGCATAAATACTATATATTGCTTCTACTATTACCATTGGACATTGTATAAATACTATATATTGCTTCTACTATTACCATTGGACATTGCATAAATACTATATATTGCTTTCTACTATTACCGTTGGACATTGTATAAATACTATATATTGCTTCTACTATTACCATTGGACATTGTATAAATACTATATATTGCTTCTACTATTACCATTGGACATTGTATAAATACTATATATTGCTTCTACTATTACCATTGGACATTGTATAAATACTATATATTGCTTCTACTATTACCATTGGACATTGTATAAATACTATATATTGCTTCTACTATTATCATTGGACATTGCATAAATACTATATATTGCTTCTACTATTACCATTGGACATTGTATAAATACTATATATTGCTTCTACTATTACCATTGGACATTGTATAAATACTATATATTGCTTCTACTATTACCATTGGACATTGTATAAATACTATATATTGCTTCTACTATTACCATTGGACATTGTATAAATACTATATATTGCTTCTACTATTACCATTGGACATTGTATAAATACTATATATTGCTTCTACTATTACCATTGGACATTGTATAAATACTATATATTGCTTCTACTATTACCATTGGACATTGTATAAATACTATATATTGCTTCTACTATTACCAGTTGGACATTGTATAAATACTATATATTGCTTCTACTATTACCTTTGGACATTGTATAAATACTATATATTGCTTCTACTATTACCATTGGACATTGTATAAATACTATATATTGCTTCTACTATTACCGTTGGACATTGTATAAATACTATATATTGCTTCTACTATTACCATTGGACATTGTATAAATACTATATATTGCTTCTACTATTACCATTGGACATTGTATAAATACTATATATTGCTTCTACTATTACCATTGGACATTGTATAAATACTATATATTGCTTCTACTATTACCATTGGACATTGTATAAATACTATATATTGCTTCTACTATTACCATTGGACATTGTATAAAATACTATATATTGCTTCTACTATTACCATTGGACATTGTATAAATACTATATATTGCTTCTACTATTACCATTGGACATTGCATAAATACTATATATTGCTTCTACTATTACCATTGGACATTGTATAAATACTATATATTGCTTCTACTATTACCATTGGACATTGCATAAATACTATATATTGCTTCTACTATTACCATTGGACATTGTATAAATACTATATATTGCTTCTACTATTACCATTGGACATTGTATAAATACTATATATTGCTTCTACTATTACCATTGGACATTGTATAAATACTATATATTGCTTCTACTATTACCATTGGACATTGCATAAATACTATATATTGCTTCTACTATTACCGTTGGACATTGCATAAATACTATATATTGCTTCTACTATTACCATTGGACATTGCATAAATACTATATATTGCTTCTACTATTACCGTTGGACATTGCATAAATACTATATATTGCTTCTACTATTACCATTGGACATTGTATAAATACTATATATTGCTTCTACTATTACCGTTGGACATTGTATAAATACTATATATTGCTTCTACTATTACCGTTGGACATTGTATAAAATACTATATATTGCTTCTACTATTACCGTTGGACATTGTATAAATACTATATATTGCTTCTACTATTACCATTGGACATTGTATAAATACTATATATTGCTTCTACTATTACCATTGGACATTGTATAAATACTATATATTGCTTCTACTATTACCATTGGACATTGTATAAATACTATATATTGCTTCTACTATTACCATTGGACATTGTATAAATACTATATATTGCTTCTACTATTACCATTGGACATTGTATAAATACTATATATTGCTTCTACTATTACCATTGGACATTGTATAAATACTATATATTGCTTCTACTATTACCGTTGGACATTGTATAAATACTATATATTGCTTCTACTATTACCATTGGACATTGTATAAATACTATATATTGCTTCTACTATTACCGTTGGACATTGTATAAATACTATATATTGCTTCTACTATTACCGTTGGACATTGTATAAATACTATATATTGCTTCTACTATTACCATTGGACATTGTATAAATACTATATATTGCTTCTACTATTACCATTGGACATTGTATAAATACTATATATTGCTTCTACTATTACCATTGGACATTGTATAAATACTATATATTGCTTCTACTATTACCATTGGACATTGTATAAATACTATATATTGCTTCTACTATTACCATTGGACATTGTATAAATACTATATATTGCTTCTACTATTACCATTGGACATTGCATAAATACTATATATTGCTTCTACTATTACCATTGGACATTGTATAAATACTATATATTGCTTCTACTATTACCATTGGACATTGCATAAATACTATATATTGCTTCTACTATTACCATTGGACATTGCATAAATACTATATATTGCTTCTACTATTACCATTGGACATTGCATAAATACTATATATTGCTTCTACTATTACCATTGGACATTGTATAAATACTATATATTGCTTCTACTATTACCATTGGACATTGCATAAATACTATATATTGCTTCTACTATTACCATTGGACATTGTATAAATACTATATATTGCTTCTACTATTACCGTTGGACATTGTATAAATACTATATATTGCTTCTACTATTACCATTGGACATTGTATAAATACTATATATTGCTTCTACTATTACCGTTGGACATTGTATAAATACTATATATTGCTTCTACTATTACCATTGGACATTGTATAAATACTATATATTGCTTCTACTATTACCATTGGACATTGTATAAATACTATATATTGCTTCTACTATTACCATTGGACATTGTATAAATACTATATATTGCTTCTACTATTACCATTGGACATTGTATAAATACTATATATTGCTTCTACTATTACCTTTGGACATTGTATAAATACTATATATTGCTTCTACTATTACCATTGGACATTGTATAAATACTATATATTGCTTCTACTATTACCGTTGGACATTGTATAAATACTATATATTGCTTCTACTATTACCGTTGGACATTGTATAAATACTATATATTGCTTCTACTATTACCGTTGGACATTGCATAAATACTATATATTGCTTCTACTATTACCGTTGGACATTGTATAAATACTATATATTGCTTCTACTATTACCGTTGGACATTGTATAAATACTATATATTGCTTCTACTATTACCATTGGACATTGTATAAATACTATATATTGTTTCTACTATTACCATTGGACATTGTATAAATACTATATATTGCTTCTACTATTACCATTGGACATTGTATAAATACTATATATTGCTTCTACTATTACCATTGGACATTGTATAAATACTATATATTGCTTCTACTATTACCATTGGACATTGTATAAATACTATATATTGCTTCTACTATTACCATTGGACATTGCATAAATACTATATATTGCTTCTACTATTACCGTTGGACATTGTATAAATACTATATATTGCTTCTACTATTACCATTGGACATTGCATAAATACTATATATTGCTTCTACTATTACCATTGGACATTGTATAAATACTATATATTGCTTCTACTATTACCATTGGACATTGCATAAATACTATATATTGCTTCTACTATTACCATTGGACATTGTATAAATACTATATATTGCTTCTACTATTACCATTGGACATTGCATAAATACTATATATTGCTTCTACTATTACCGTTGGACATTGTATAAATACTATATATTGCTTCTACTATTACCATTGGACATTGTATAAATACTATATATTGCTTCTACTATTACCATTGGACATTGTATAAATACTATATATTGCTTCTACTATTACCATTGGACATTGTATAAATACTATATATTGCTTCTACTATTACCATTGGACATTGTATAAATACTATATATTGCTTCTACTATTACCATTGGACATTGCTATAAATACTATATATTGCTTCTACTATTACCATTGGACATTGTATAAATACTATATATTGCTTCTACTATTACCATTGGACATTGTATAAATACTATATATTGCTTCTACTATTACCATTGGACATTGTATAAATACTATATATTGCTTCTACTATTACCTTTGGACATTGTATAAATACTATATATTGCTTCTACTATTACCATTGGACATTGTATAAATACTATATATTGCTTCTACTATTACCATTGGACATTGTATAAATACTATATATTGCTTCTACTATTACCATTGGACATTGTATAAATACTATATATTGCTTCTACTATTACCATTGGACATTGTATAAATACTATATATTGCTTCTACTATTACCATTGGACATTGTATAAATACTATATATTGCTTCTACTATTACCATTGGACATTGTATAAATACTATATATTGCTTCTACTATTACCGTTGGACATTGTATAAATACTATATATTGCTTCTACTATTACCATTGGACATTGTATAAATACTATATATTGCTTCTACTATTACCATTGGACATTGCATAAATACTATATATTGCTTCTACTATTACCGTTGGACATTGTATAAATACTATATATTGCTTCTACTATTACCATTGGACATTGTATAAATACTATATATTGCTTCTACTATTACCATTGGACATTGTATAAATACTATATATTGCTTCTACTATTACCATTGGACATTTAATAAATACTATATATTGCTTCTACTATTACCATTGGACATTGTATAAATACTATATATTGCTTCTACTATTACCGATTGGACATTGTATAAATACTATATATTGCTTCTACTATTACCATTGGACATTGTATAAATACTATATATTGCTTCTACTATTACCATTGGACATTGTATAAAATACTATATATTGCTTCTACTATTACCATTGGACATTGTATAAATACTATATATTGCTTCTACTATTACCATTGGACATTGTATAAATACTATATATTGCTTCTACTATTACCATTGGACATTGTATAAATACTATATATTGCTTCTACTATTACCATTGGACATTGCATAAATACTATATATTGCTTCTACTATTACCATTGGACATTGTATAAATACTATATATTGCTTCTACTATTACCATTGGACATTGTATAAATACTATATATTGCTTCTACTATTACCATTGGACATTGTATAAATACTATATATTGCTTCTACTATTACCATTGGACATTGTATAAATACTATATATTGCTTCTACTATTACCATTGGACATTGTATAAATACTATATATTGCTTCTACTATTACCATTGGACATTGTATAAATACTATATATTGCTTCTACTATTACCATTGGACATTGTATAAATACTATATATTGCTTCTACTATTACCATTGGACATTGCATAAATACTATATATTGCTTCTACTATTACCATTGGGACATTGTATAAATACTATATATTGCTTCTACTATTACCATTGGACATTGTATAAATACTATATATTGCTTCTACTATTACCATTGGACATTGTATAAATACTATATATTGCTTCTACTATTACCATTGGACATTGCATAAATACTATATATTGCTTCTACTATTACCATTGGACATTGTATAAATACTATATATTGCTTCTACTATTACCATTGGACATTGAATAAATACTATATATTGCTTCTACTATTACCATTGGACATTGTATAAAATACTATATATTGCTTCTACTATTACCATTGGACATTGTATAAATACTATATATTGCTTCTACTATTACCATTGGACATTGTATAAATACTATATATTGCTTCTACTATTACCATTGGACATTGTATAAATACTATATATTGCTTCTACTATTACCATTGGACATTGTATAAATACTATATATTGCTTCTACTATTACCATTGGACATTGTATAAATACTATATATTGCTTCTACTATTACCATTGGACATTGTATAAATACTATATATTGCTTCTACTATTACCATTGGACATTGTATAAATACTATATATTGCTTCTACTATTACCATTGGACATTGTATAAATACTATATATTGCTTCTACTATTACCAGTTGGACATTGCATAAATACTATATATTGCTTCTACTATTACCATTGGACATTGCATAAATACTATATATTGCTTCTACTATTACCAGTTGGACATTGCATAAATACTATATATTGCTTCTACTATTACCATTGGACATTGTATAAATACTATATATTGCTTCTACTATTACCGTTGGACATTGTATAAATACTATATATTGCTTCTACTATTACCATTGGACATTGTATAAATACTATATATTGCTTCTACTATTACCGTTGGACATTGTATAAATACTATATATTGCTTCTACTATTACCATTGGACATTGTATAAATACTATATATTGCTTCTACTATTACCATTGGACATTGCATAAATACTATATATTGCTTCTACTATTACCATTGGACATTGTATAAATACTATATATTGCTTCTACTATTACCATTGGACATTGTATAAATACTATATATTGCTTCTACTATTACCATTGGACATTGTATAAATACTATATATTGCTTCTACTATTACCATTGGACATTGTATAAATACTATATATTGCTTCTACTATTACCGTTGGACATTGTATAAATACTATATATTGCTTCTACTATTACCAGTTGGACATTGTATAAATACTATATATTGCTTCTACTATTACCGTTGGACATTGTATAAATACTATATATTGCTTCTACTATTACCAGTTGGACATTGTATAAATACTATATATTGCTTCTACTATTACCATTGGACATTGTATAAATACTATATATTGCTTCTACTATTACCATTGGACATTGTATAAATACTATATATTGCTTCTACTATTACCATTGGACATTGTATAAATACTATATATTGCTTCTACTATTACCATTGGACATTGTATAAATACTATATATTGCTTCTACTATTACCATTGGACATTGTATAAATACTATATATTGCTTCTACTATTACCATTGGACATTGCATAAATACTATATATTGCTTCTACTATTACCGATTGGACATTGTATAAATACTATATATTGCTTCTACTATTACCATTGGACATTGCATAAATACTATATATTGCTTCTACTATTACCATTGGACATTGTATAAATACTATATATTGCTTCTACTATTACCATTGGACATTGCATAAATACTATATATTGCTTCTACTATTACCATTGGACATTGTATAAATACTATATATTGCTTCTACTATTACCATTGGACATTGAATAAATACTATATATTGCTTCTACTATTACCATTGGACATTGTATAAATACTATATATTGCTTCTACTATTACATTGGACATTGTATAAATACTATATATTGCTTCTACTATTACCATTGGACATTGTATAAATACTATATATTGCTTCTACTATTACGATTGGACATTGTATAAATACTATATATTGCTTCTACTATTACCATTGGACATTGTATAAATACTATATATTGCTTCTACTATTACCATTGGACATTGTATAAATACTATATATTGCTTCTACTATTACCATTGGACATTGTATAAATACTATATATTGCTTCTACTATTACCATTGGACATTGTATAAATACTATATATTGCTTCTACTATTACCATTGGACATTGTATAAATACTATATATTGCTTCTACTATTACCATTGGACATTGTATAAATACTATATATTGCTTCTACTATTACCGTTGGACATTGTATAAATACTATATATTGCTTCTACTATTACCGTTGGACATTGTATAAATACTATATATTGCTTCTACTATTACCGTTGGACATTGTATAAATACTATATATTGCTTCTACTATTACCGTTGGACATTGTATAAATACTATATATTGCTTCTACTATTACCGTTGGACATTGTATAAATACTATATATTGCTTCTACTATTACCATTGGACATTGTATAAATACTATATATTGTTTCTACTATTACCATTGGACATTGTATAAATACTATATATTGCTTCTACTATTACCATTGGACATTGTATAAATACTATATATTGCTTCTACTATTACCATTGGACATTGTATAAATACTATATATTGCTTCTACTATTACCATTGGACATTGTATAAATACTATATATTGCTTCTACTATTACCATTGACATTGCTATAATACTATATATTGCTTCTACTATTACCATTGGACATTGTATAAATACTATATATTGCTTCTACTATACCATTGGACATTGTATAAATACTATATATTGCTTCTACTATTACCATTGGACATTGTATAAATACTATATATTGCTTCTACTATTACCATTGGACATTGCATAAATACTATATATTGCTTCTACTATTACCATTGGACATTGTATAAATACTATATATTGCTTCTACTATTACCATTGGACATTGCATAAATACTATATATTGCTTCTACTATTACCATTGGACATTGTATAAATACTATATATTGCTGTCTACTATTACCATTGGACATTGTATAAATACTATATATTGCTTCTACTATTACCATTGGACATTGTATAAATACTATATATTGCTTCTACTATTACCAGTTGGACATTGTATAAATACTATATATTGCTTCTACTATTACCATTGGACATTGTATAAATACTATATATTGCTTCTACTATTACCATTGGACATTGCATAAATACTATATATTGCTTCTACTATTACCATTGGACATTGTATAAATACTATATATTGCTTCTACTATTACCATTGGACATTGTATAAATACTATATATTGCTTCTACTATTACCATTGGACATTGTATAAATACTATATATTGCTTCTACTATTACCATTGGACATTGTATAAATACTATATATTGCTTCTACTATTACCATTGGACATTGTATAAATACTATATATTGCTTCTACTATTACCATTGGACATTGTATAAATACTATATATTGCTTCTACTATTACCATTGGACATTGTATAAATACTATATATTGCTTCTACTATTACCATTGGACATTGTATAAATACTATATATTGCTTCTACTATTACCATTGGACATTGTATAAATACTATATATTGCTTCTACTATTACCATTGGACATTGTATAAATACTATATATTGCTTCTACTATTACCGTTGGACATTGTATAAATACTATATATTGCTTCTACTATTACCATTGGACATTGTATAAATACTATATATTGCTTCTACTATTACCATTGGACATTGTATAAATACTATATATTGCTTCTACTATTACCGTTGGACATTGTATAAATACTATATATTGCTTCTACTATTACCATTGGACATTGCATAAATACTATATATTGCTTCTACTATTACCATTGGACATTGTATAAATACTATATATTGCTTCTACTATTACCGTTGGACATTGTATAAATACTATATATTGCTTCTACTATTACCATTGGACATTGTATAAATACTATATATTGCTTCTACTATTACCTTTGGACATTGTATAAATACTATATATTGCTTCTACTATTACCATTGGACATTGTATAAATACTATATATTGCTTCTACTATTACCATTGGACATTGTATAAATACTATATATTGCTTCTACTATTACCATTGGACATTGTATAAATACTATATATTGCTTCTACTATTACCATTGGACATTGTATAAATACTATATATTGCTTCTACTATTAGCATTGGACATTGTATAAATACTATATATTGCTTCTACTATTACCATTGGACATTGTATAAATACTATATATTGCTTCTACTATTACCATTGGACATTGTATAAATACTATATATTGCTTCTACTATTACCATTGGACATTGTATAAATACTATATATTGCTTCTACTATTACCATTGGACATTGTATAAATAATATATATTGCTTCTACTATTACCATTGGACATTGTATAAATACTATATATTGCTTCTACTATTACCATTGGACATTGTATAAATACTATATATTGCTTCTACTATTACCATTGGACATTGTATAAATACTATATATTGCTTCTACTATTACCATTGGACATTGTATAAATACTATATATTGCTTCTACTATTACCATTGGACATTGCATAAATACTACATATTGCTTCTACTATTACCATTGGACATTGTATAAATACTATATATTGCTTCTACTATTACCATTGGACATTGTATAAATACTATATATTGCTTCTACTATTACCATTGGACATTGTATAAATACTATATATTGCTTCTACTATTACCATTGGACATTGTATAAATACTATATATTGCTTCTACTATTACCATTGGACATTGTATAAATACTATATATTGCTTCTACTATTACCATTGGACATTGTATAAATACTATATATTGCTTCTACTATTACCATTGGACATTGTATAAATACTATATATTGCTTCTACTATTACCATTGGACATTGTATAAATACTATATATTGCTTCTACTATTACCATTGGACATTGTATAAATACTATATATTGCTTCTACTATTACCATTGGACATTGTATAAATACTATATATTGCTTCTACTATTACCATTGGACATTGTATAAATACTATATATTGCTTCTACTATTACCATTGGACATTGTATAAATACTATATATTGCTTCTACTATTACCATTGGACATTGTATAAATACTATATATTGCTTCTACTATTACCATTGGACATTGTATAAATACTATATATTGCTTCTACTATTACCATTGGACATTGTATAAATACTATATATTGCTTCTACTATTACCATTGGACATTGTATAAATACTATATATTGCTTCTACTATTACCGTTGGACATTGTATAAATACTATATATTGCTTCTACTATTACCGTTGGAGTTCTGAATTCAAGTAACAGCGATTGTGCCCAGTATAGCATCAAGAGCTCATTGAAACCTGGCACATTTTCCCCTATCCTTTACCACTGCCACGGCAGAGGCTTTTTAAACATGTAAATTACATTATTCATGTCTCATGTGCAATTATATCTACTGAAAGAAAATGCTGCACTCTGTTAGCTTTTACTCTCACTCTTTTATCTTCTATTTCCATATACATTTGTCAACATAATCAACATAATTTGCTGAAATTGCTGCCATCTTTTTAATAACTATACCATTAGCAAAAGTGCATCTGCTTTCAGTATTTTTAATTGCTTAAACATGCACACATATTCTTCATCTTAGCTATGCTTAATATTTTAGTCCATAATGCCAGCTTTAAGATAACATATTGGGGTCTATTTATGATGGTGCAAGCAGACATGATCAGATATAGCGGATCATTTCCGCTGCACATCGACAAATGCCGACAGCATACGCTCTCGGCATTTATCATTTATCATGTTTTACAAGTTAAATGCACAAATGCTCAAATCTTTCTGTTTTGTTTTTTTTATGTATCAATCAAATAGTAGTACATTGCAAAACTTTTTATTCAGCAGACAAGGCTCAATACCGCTATTGATTCAAAAAATTGAAATTCATTAAGCTGCAGCATTTGTGATTAATGGTGAGATTTGATCACAAACTTTATAAGAAAATATTCAACAAATGTATCACACAAGAAAAGGATTATTGCTCATTATGCTAATTGTTTTGGGGATACATTTCATACTCTATTCAAAGCTACATGCCAGAAAATTCAAACAAATTGGAACTTATTTTCAAAAGCTCCCCAGACTTTATAAAAAAAGGTGCTTTAGTTATACGAGGTCTTTCATAAAATTTTAGACGCTAAAGGAGCATTACCCACATTTCTGTCAAGAGACGACACATACATTGCAATTTAGGGCTCAATAAAATAGTTTAAAAACCATATTGAAAGTTCAAATATTTTTTTTTTAACAAATTTAAACTCCTAATGATGGCTCAATGTAAAAATCATAATTTCAAAATAGAAAGTAAAAATCATACAGAATAAAAATAGTATTTGAAGTACAAAGCAACTCAAAGTCTAAAATACAAAATCGAACTTTGCATTTTTGCAGTGTAAAATTAAATAGAAATTCAATGCAAAATCTGGTTCCCAAAAAATGTTAACTATGGATAGAAAACAGCATTGCTATTAATAATAACTATTTATTTTATTCTGTGTTAACTTATTTACATTGTCCCTAATTGGTGACATCAAAGGGGTGCATCCCTGAACTGCTCTTGGTTTGCAAAAGCTTATAATTCTTTCTAACAAAATGTCAGCTTTAAATTATTTTAAACCATGTTCTTTTGAATAAAGACTGCAGTGGCGTTTTTTTAATCATTGATATTTACTAAACAAGTATAAAACAGACTGCAATGAAAAAGGGGTCCAATGGCACTACCAAAGTGTCTGTGTGACTGCACCCTATATATAATGGTAGCCTTTCGGCTTATCAAATCGCAGGGTGGGGGGTGCTGTGTATTGGATTTACTAGATAAGTAACAAAATGGAGAAGACCATTTAAGAAAACACATAAAAGCACCCGCTGCAGACACATGTTCGAATCATAATACATGGATACTACAGGGATAAGAACGTGGGTCACTATCAATTACATTAAAATATAACTTTTATTGAAAAATGCATAAAAAATAAAGAGTTAAAAACCCGGGATGTGCAATTAAAACAAACAACTAGAGAGAGTTGTGATGACACTATGGATGAGTGGACTAGGAAGAGGGTGGACAAATAAGGCTGCTAGCTAAAATAAACAAATGATAATACCAGTGTGATTGGTGCAAACATCCGATTATTATCGTGCTAATTAGTAGTAGCTGATCATCAGCTTACAGTGGCTGTGTTGCTTAATGCTTATTAGCTTTTGACCTCTTATTGAGTAATTACAGCCAAGTATCAGAGGTAGCTCACAAACTGTCAACTGTATTCAGTAAATATGCCTAGATTATCAACTGTTTCGGCATAAAAAGTCCACCAGATACTATTCTCTGTTGAGAGCGATGATTATATTGCAGGCAGGTGTGCCATTAAATCACTAGTATTCCAGTATGCAACAGTGGTGGCATGTATAAGGGAGTATCAACTGAATAGCAATCACAGTCTTACTTATGTTAACATGTGTCATGGAGTCATAATAAATGAGTGTCAAAATCACTACCGGACTAACTAATCAGTTATATAGATCTGCCTGACTTCCCACTGATATGGGTTGAAGTTGAAAAACAGATAGTATAAAACAGACTTTAATATTCTTTTAAAAGATTGTTATATAGTATTGAGCCCATATAAATGTAAGTATAATTTAATCTTTATAAGCCATACACAGTACAGACATTGCTAATAAAACATTAGTGTTATAGCTACAGTGACAATATTTTGGGAACTCTTAATTTAAACAATATACATTCATCACATTGTTTAGTGTTTTCACTGAGGAGCAGCTGGTCATTTACTGTTTTCACTGAGTTGCAGCAGATTGTTTAGTGTTTTCATTAAGATGCAGCTGTTTGTTTAGTGTTGTGTGTTAGTGACTTGTACATTCAGATCCTTCATTAGGATCCAAATACGGAAGTAAGCGATATTCGGCTCTTTTCGGAGCCAGATTAATTCTGGTGCAAGATCACCACATTAAGATCGGGATCTGCACAGATCTTAATGTGGTGATCTTGCACCAGAATCAATACGGTTTCTAAAAGAGCCAAATAACGATTACTTCCGCAATTGAATCCTAACATAGGATCCAAATGCACAAGTCTATTGTTTAGTGTTTTCACTGAGATGCAGCTGCTTATTTAGTGCTAGATTACAAGTGGAGCGATAAATATCGCTTGCGCACAAGCAATATTAGCGTTCCACAAAGTAATACCACCACATACAAATGTGCACTGGTATTAAAAGTTAAGCGCAATGCGAACACAAGCTTACGCTCGCTTTGCTAGGAAGCATTGCGCTCACAAGATCCCGCTTCCATAGGCTCAAATGGGAGCCTCGTTCTGATGCCGTCAGAGACAACATTAGAACCTAAGCGCAGCAAAGGGGCAAGTAGCGCAGCGATGGCAGCAAATATAAATATATATGTATATATGTATAATCATACAGTTTCCATAAACCACAATGTAAAAGCACTTTTCAGTGCCATTTTTGTTCTAACACCCCCTACGGCCAACTTTAAAGCCCCAAAACTGCCTATTGCAATTTTTTTTATTTTTTAAAAAAAAGCTACATTTTTTTAATAAATAAATAACTACAATGCCCTCTATTTTGAAGGCACTTTTATAAAACTAACCAGCTTGTAAGTGCTGGTTATTTATTGCACGCCTGCAAACGTGTAATCTGGGCCTTAGTGTTTTTCACTGAAGTGCAGCTGATTATTCAGTGTTTTCACTGAAGTGCAGCTGATTGTGAAGTGTTGTCAATGAGATGCAGCTGATTGTAAAGTGTATTTTCAATGAGATGCAGCTGATTGTGAAGTGTTTTCATTAAGATGCAGATGATTGTGAAGTGTTTTCATAGAGATGCAGCTGATTGTGAAGTGTTTTCAATGAGATGCAGCTAATTGTGACGTGTTTTCATAGAGATGCAGCTGATTGTGAAGTGTTTTCATTGAGATGCAGCTGATTGTGAAGTGTTTTCATTGAGATGCAGCTGATTGTGAAGTGTTTTCATTGAGATGCAGCTGATTGTGAAGTGTTTTCATTGAGATACAGCTGATTGTGAAGTGTTTTCATTGAGATGCAGCTGATTGTGAAGTGTTTTCATTGAGATGCAGCTGATTGTGAAGTGTTTTCATTGAGATGCAGCTGATTGTGAAGTGTTTTCATTGAGATGCAGCTGATTGTGAAGTGTTTTCAATGAGATGCAGCTGATTGTGAAGTGTTTTCAATGAGATGCAGCTGATTGTGAAGTGTTTTCAATGAGATGCAGCTGATTGTGAAGTGTTTTCATTGAGATGCAGCTGATTGTGAAGTGTTTTCATTGAGATGCAGCTGATTGTGAAGTGTTTTCATTGAGATGCAGCTGATTGTGACGTGTTTTCAATGAGATGCAGCTAATTGTGAAGTGTTTTCATTGAGATGCAGCTGATTGTGCAGTGTTTTCATAGAGATGCAGCTGATTGTTCAGTGGTTTCATTGAGATGCAGCTGATTGTGAAGTGTTTTCATAGAGATGCAGCTGATTGTTCAGTGTTTTCAATGAGATGCAGCTGATTGTTCAGTGTTTTCATTGAGATGCAGCTGATTGTGAAGTGTTTTCATAGAGATGCAGCTGATTGTTCAGTGTTTTCAATGAGATGCAGCTGATTGTTCAGTGTTTTCATTGAGATGCAGCTGATTGTGAAGTGTTTTCATAGAGATGCAGCTGATTGTGAAGTGTTTTCATTGAGATGCAGCTGATTGTGAAGTGTTTTCATTGAGATGCAGCTGATTGTGAAGTGTTTTCATTGAGATGCAGCTGATTGTGAAGTGTTTTCATAGAGATGCAGCTGATTATTAAGTGTTTTAATTGAGATGACGCTGATTGTTTAGTGTTATTACTGAGATGCAGCTGACTGTTCAGTGTTTTCTCATTGAGGTTCAGATGATTTTTGCACTAACGTATGGAGCCAGATAAGAATAAGTGCTGACTGTTCTTAGTTGAATTGATGTAACTGTACATCATAGTTTCCAAACAACCCTCACATGAGATGCAGCTGATTGTGAAGTGTTTTCAATGAGATGCAGCTGATTGTGAAGTGTTTTCATTGAGATGCAGCTGATTGTGAAGTGTTTTCATTGAGATGCAGCTGATTGTGAAGTGTTTTCATGGAGATGCAGCTGATTGTGAAGTGTTTTCATAGAGATGCAGCTGATTGTGAAGTGTTTTCATTGAGATGCAGCTGATTGTGACGTGTTTTCAATGAGATGCAGCTGATTGTGAAGTGTTTTCATTGAGATGCAGCTGATTGTGAAGTGTTTTCATTGAGATGCAGCTGATTGTGAAGTGTTTTCATGGAGATGCAGCTGATTGTGAAGTGTTTTCATTGAGATGCAGCTGATTGTGACGTGTTTTCAATGAGATGCAGCTAATTGTGAAGTGTTTTCATTGAGATGCAGCTGATTGTGAAGTGTTTTCATAGAGATGCAGCTGATTGTTCAGTGTTTTCAATGAGATGCAGCTGATTGTTCAGTGTTTTCATTGAGATGCAGCTGATTGTGAAGTGTTTTCATAGAGATGCAGCTGATTGTTCAGTGTTTTCATTGAGATGCAGCTGATTGTGAAGTGTTTTCATAGAGATGCAGCTGATTGTTCAGTGTTTTCAATGAGATGCAGCTGATTGTGAAGTGTTTTCATTGAGATGCAGCTGATTGTGAAGTGTTTTCATAGAGATGCAGCTGATTGTTCAGTGTTTTCAATGAGATGCAGCTGATTGTTCAGTGTTTTCATTGAGATGCAGCTGATTGTGAAGTGTTTTCATAGAGATGCAGCTGATTGTTCAGTGTTTTCATTGAGATGCAGCTGATTGTGAAGTGTTTTCATAGAGATGCAGCTGATTGTTCAGTGTTTTCAATGATATGCAGCTGATTGTGAAGTGTTTTCATTGAGATGCAGCTGATTGTGAAGTGTTTTCATTGAGATGCAACTGATTGTGAAGTGTTTTCATAGAGATGCAGCTGATTGTTCAGTGTTTTCAATGAGATGCAGCTGATTATTAAGTGTTTTAATTGAGATGATGCTGATTGTTTAGTGTTATTACTGAGATGCAGCTGACTGTTCAGTGTTTTCTCATTGAGGTTCAGATGATTTTTGCACTAACGTATGGAGCCAGATAAGACTGTTGACTGTTCTTAGTTGAATTGATGTAAATGTACATTATAGTTTCCAAACAACCCTCACAGTTTTGTCTTTATATTTATTATGTGGTATGTGAACATTGTGGACCCCACTATCAAGGCCCATGCAAGCCGAGATATATGCAGGATATACAATGCATTTAACCACGTGTATAATGCAATTAGAAAATGGTTACTAAACTTACATGCAAATGATGTCATAGAGCAAGCTATTAGGCATTACATTTACTACTGACTCTCTGGCAGGTTCTTATATAGGTTCTTATATATGTGTTTGTGCAAGTGTGGTTGAGTGTATGTTTGAGAGACAGACTGCATGCAAAAACAAAATCTATGCTTACCTGATAAATTTATTTCTCTGGTGGTGTATCCAGTCCACGGGTTCATCCATTACTTGTGGGATATTCTCCTTCCCAACAGGAAGCTGCAAGAGGACACCCACAGCAGAGCTGTCTATATAGCTCCTCCCCTAACTGCCACCCCCAGTCATTCGACCGAAGACAAGCAAGAAAAAAGGAGAAACTATAGGGTGCAGTGGTGACTGTAGTTTAAAAATAAAAAACACCTGCCTTAAAATGACAGTGCGGGCCGTGGACTGGATACACCACAAGAGAAATAAATTTATCAGGTAAGCATAAATTTTGTTTTCTCTTGTAAAGGTGTATCCAGTCCACGGGTTCATCCATTACTTGTGGAATACCAGTACCAAAGCTTTAGGACACGGATGAAGGGAGGGACAATGCAGGCCCTTAAACGGAAGGCACCACTGTCTGTAAGACATTTCTCCCAAAAATAGCCTCCGAAGAAGCAAAAGTATCGAATTTGTAGAATTTAGAAGAAGTATGAAGCGAAGACCAAGTCGCCGCCTTACAAATCTGTTCAACAGAGGCCTCATTTTTAAAAGCCCATGTGGAAGCTACCGCTCTAGTGGAATGAGCTGTAATTCGTTCAGGAGGCTGCTGACCAGCAGTCTCATAAGCTAAGCGTATTATACTTCTTAGCCAAAAAGAAAGAGAAGTTGCCGAAGCCTTTTGGCCTCTCCTCTGTCCAGAGTAGACAACAAAAAAAGCAGATGTTTGACTAAAATCCTTCGTAGCTTGTAAATAAAACTTTAAAACACGAACCACATCAAGATTGTGTAAAAGATGTTCCTTCTTTGAGGAAGGATTAGGACCTAATGAAGGAACAAAAATCTCCTGATTGATGTTCTTATTAGATACTACCTTAGGAAGAAACCCAGGTTTGGTATGCAAAACTACCTTATATGCATGGAAAATCAGATAAGGGGAATCACACTGTAAAGCAGATAGCCTGAACGTCTGGAACCTCAGCCAGACGTTTGTGCAAAAGAATAGACAGAGCAGAAATCTGTCCCTTTAAGGAGCTAGCAGACAATCCTTTCTCCAATCCCTCCTGGAGAAAGGATAAGATTCTAGGAATCCTGACTTTACTCCATGAGTAACCCTTGGATTCACACCAATGAAGATATTTACACCATATCTTATGATAGATTTTCCTGGTGACATTAAATTAAATTAAGGTATCAATGACCGACTCGGAAAAACCACGCTTTGATAGAATCAAGCGTTCAATCTCCAAGCAGTCAGACGCAGAGAAATTAGATTTGGATGTTTGAAAGGACCTTGAAGTAGAAGGTCCTGTCTCAGCGGCAGAGTCCGTGGTGGAAAGGATGACATGTCCACCAGATCTGCATACCAAGTCCTGCATGGCCACGCAGGAGCTATCAAAATCACTGAAGCTCTCTCCTGCTTAATCTTGGCAATCAGACGAGGGAGCAGAGGAAACGGTGGAAACATATAAGCCAGGCTGAAGGACCAGGCCGCTGCTAGAGCATCTATCAGCGCTGCCTTGGGATCCCTTGACCTGGACCTGTAACAAGGAAGCTTGGCGTTCTGACGAGACGCCATGAGATCCAGTTCTGGTTTGCCCCATAGTTGAATAAACTGGGCAAATACCTCCGGATGGAGCTCCCACTCCCCCAGATGAAAAGTCTGCCGACTTAAAAAATCCACCTCTACTCCTGGGATATGGATAGCTGAGAGATGGCAAGAGTGAATCTCTGCCCATAGAATTATCTTTGAAACCTCCAACATCGCCAGGGGGCTCTTTGTACCCCCCTGATGGTTGATATAGGCTACAGTCGTGATGTTGTCTGACTGAGATCTGATGAACCTGACCGCAGCTAGCTGAGGCCAAGCCTGAAGAGCATTGAATATCGCTCTTAGTTCCAGAATGTTTATCGGAAGGAGGGCTTCCTCCTGAGTCAACGAACCCTGAGCCTTCAGGGAGTTCCAGACTGTGCCCCAGCCCAGAAGGCTGGCATCTGTCGTCACTATAGTCCATTCTGGCCTGCGGAAGCTCATTCCCCTGGACAGATGGACCCGAGATAGCCACCAGAGAAGAGAATCTCTGGTCTCTTGATCCAGATTTAGCAGAGGGAACAAATCTGTGTAATTCCCATTCCACTGATTGAGCATGCAAAGTTGCAGTGGTCTGAGATGTAGGCGGGCAAACGGAACTATGTCCATTGCCGCTACCATTAAGCCTATTACTTCCATACACTGAGCCACTGATGGCTGGGAAGTGGAATAAAGAGCACGGCAGGAAGTTAGAAGCTTTGACAACCTGACCTCTGTCAGAAAAATCTTCATTTCTACTGAATCTATCAGAGTTCCTAGAAAGAAAACTCTTGTGAGAGGGGAGAGAGAACTCTTTTCTTCGTTCACCTTCCACCCGTGAGACCTCAGAAAGGCCAGAACAATGTCCGTATTAGGTTAGGTCTCCAGACTGGCTTGGACTGGGCAAAATTTCCTTCTTGTTTTGTAGTAGAGGAAGTTGAAGCTGCGCCACTCTTGAAGTTCCGAAAGGAACGAAAATTAGTCTGTTTGGTCCTTAATTTGTTGAACCTATCCTGGGAAAGGGCGTGGCCTTTCCCTCCAGTAATATCAGAAATTATCTCCTTCAGTCCAGGCCCGAATAGGGTCTGCCCTTTGAAGGGGATGTTGAGAAGCTTAGACTTTGAAGTAATGTCAGCTGACCAGGATTTAAGCCATAGCGCTCTATGCGCCTGAATGGCAAAACCTGAATTCTTAGCCGTTAGCTTAGTTAAATGAAAAACGGCGTCAGAAATAAATGAATTGGCTAACTTAAGAGCTTTAAGCCTGTCTAGGATATCATCCAACGGAGTCTCCACCTGTAGAGCCTCTTCAAGAGACTCGAACCAGAAAGCCGCTGCAGCAGTGACTGGGGCAATGCATGCAAGAGGCTGGAGAATAAAACCTTGTTGTATAAAGATTTTCTTAAGGAAACCCTCTAATTTTTTATCCATTGGATCTAGGAAAGCACAACTGTCCTCGACGGGGATAGTTGTACACTTAACTAGGGTAGATACTGCTCCCTCCACCTTAGGGACCGTCTGCCACGAGTCCCGTGTAGCGGCATCTATGGGAAACATCTTTTTAAACGCAGGAGGGGGAGAGAACGGTACACCTGGTCTATCCCATTCCTTCGTAATAATTTCTGAAAACCTCTTAGAGATTGGAAAAACATCAGTGTAAACAGGCACTGCAAAGTACTTGTCCATTTTACACAATTTCTCTGGGACTACAATGGTGTCACAGTCCTCCAGAGTTGCTAAAACCTCCCTGAGCAACAAGCGGAGGTGTTCAAGCTTAAATTTAAATGCTGTCATTTCAGAGTCAGATTGAAGTAACGCCTTCCCTGAATCAGAAATGTCACCCACAGATAGAAGCTCTCCTGCTTCCGCTTCTGTACATTGTGAGGGTATATCAGACATAGCTACTAAAGCGTCAGAAAGCTCTGTATTTGTTCTAGCCCCAGAGCTGTCTCGCTTTCCTTGTAACCCTGGCAGTTTGGACAATACCTTTGTGAAGGTATGATTCATAACTGCCGCCATGTCTTGTAAGGTAAACGCATTGGACGTGCCAGATGTACTTGGCGTCACTTGCGCGGGAGATATAGGTTCTGACACATTGGGAGAGCTAGGTGGTTTAACCTCCCTTTTGTCAGTCTGAGAAACCTCTGGTGATAAATCCTTAAAACCCATAATATGGTCTTTATAACTTATAGAAAGGTCAGTGCATTTGGCACACATTCTAAGAGGGGGTTCCACAATGGCTTCTAAACATAATGAACAAGGAGTTTCCTCTATGTCAGACATGTTTAACAGACTAGTAATGAGACCAGCAAGCTTGGAAGACACTTTAATAAATGTGAAAAAGTAATTAAACAAAAACGGTACTGTGCCTTTAAGAGAAAAAAAACTACCCCATAAACTGCAAAACAGTGCTAAAAAGTAGTAAACTCTACGAAATTTTTACAGTGTGTATAAGAGACTAAAGCAGCATTGCACCCACTTGCAAATGGATGATTAACCCCTTAGGCCCCAAAACGGATTAGAAAAACGGAAAAAAACGTTAAAAAACAGTCAAACACACTGCCACAGCTCTGCTGTGGACCTACCTGCCCTTAAACACGATTTTTGCAGGAAAAACACCCTCTATAGTGGTCCTAGATGCCAAAGGACTCCTTTAGGGAAGCTGGATGTCTCAGTCTGAATATCAACTGCGCATAAAGTGTGCAAAAATAGGCCCCTCCCACCATGCACTGAATGTCAGAGGGCCTTAAAAAAAGTACTCCTAGAAGTGATCTAGCAAGCCATGTGGAAAACTAGGCCCCAATTAAAGATTTATCACCCTCAGAGAAAAAACGTTTTTACTATAAAACATGCAAACGTTTTTACACTAAGTAATATGAGTATTAACATGAATATTACCCCTTTTTTGCAAGCATGATCCCAGTTGCTGTTAAATCACTGTATCAGGCTTACCACAAATATACCAGACACTGTCAGCATTTTCTAGACCTTATCATCTCTCTAGAAAAAAATATACTGAACATACCTCAAAGCAGGCAATCTGCAGACCGTCCCCCCAACTGAAGTTTTCTTTCCATACTCTTCAGTTATGTGTGAAAACAATGGACCTTAGTTACAAACCGCTAAGATCATCAAACCTCCAGGCAGAATTCTTCTTCCAATTTCTGCCTGAGAGTAAAACAGTACAACGCTGGTACCGTTTAAAAATAACAAACTTTTGATTGAAGATAAAAACTACACTAAGTCACCACATCTCTCTTGATACTTCCTTTCTTGTCGAGAGCTTGCAAGAGAATGACTGGGGGTGGAAGTTAGGGGAGGAGCTATATAGACAGCTCTGCTGTGGGTGTCCTCTTGCAGCTTCCTGTTGGGAAGGAGAATATCCCACAAGTAATGGATGAACCCGTGGACTGGATACACCTTTACAAGAGAAAAAGCTAAACTGACAATTTGTTTAAAACAACAAACTTAAATGTCGGAAGTAAAAAAAAAAAAATTAAAGGCATTAAACTTATAGCACCAATTAACCATTTCATTCTAAAGTAAATATTTTAGAAATTACATCTTGTTAACACAATTTACAAGGTTTAATAAATCAAGAGCAGTTTAGAGATACAGATCTGGAAAAAGCCTGGTTGAATCCAGGATCCTGGTGAGGATAGAAGTAAACGAGTGTAAGCTCTGAGCTAAGCAATCACTGAATAGAATGTTGCAGGTCAGTTTTCATATATTTAAATATAATGGAGGCTCTCCAGTCCCTATGGAAGGAGTGAAACAGAACATGAAATTCTAAACAACTTTCCAATTTGCATCTATTATGAATTTTGCTTAATTCTCTTGATGTCCTTTATTGAAGAGAAATCCTAGGTGAGCTCAGGAGCATGCACATGTCTTTAGCCAGTGTCTGCAACAATGTTTATAGCAATGTTATACATAAATGCAAAATACAATGTGTACATTCTTAAGCTACAATCATCATGCCAAGTTTTACTTTTCAACAAAGGATTTCAAGAGAACAAAGCAAATTTGATACTATAAATAAATTGGAATAAAAAAAAAATTGCATAATCTTCTTGAATCTTAAACATTTAATGTAGACGTCAATGTTCCTTTAATGAAACATTTTACAGGGAGATTAAATAAATCATTAAATAAATGTGCCTATGAAATATCTTACCTCTGCATTTTCATTGCTGTCAATCACTCTTCTTGACTATTAAAAAATAAAATATATATATATATGTTTGTGAAATATTAACCAAGAGGAATTAAGATTAAAAACAAGTAAAACATTACATTCACCCTGATCATATCCCTATAGCTTTTAGAGGAAAATATGTTATGGAAATATAGGGGTGTAATTTACCCTGCAGGGAGCCCCTCTGAATTTAGTTCCTACATTCCCAACTTTAATGCTAAATACATAGTATGCACATGGCATTTGTCTTCTCACCTTTATCCGTGCCCCTGGCTTGTAGTTAGATTTCAAGTACTCCTTATTGTAAATGACTTAGATGATGCTTGTTGCTAGGTAAATTACCATGATTAGAATAGTTGCAGTGGGGACATAGGAATGTTTGTGGTGGGGAGATAGTGGTTAGAACTAGTCTGTGTTTTACTGATAAGGAGGTCATATAAGGGGTATATGGGAAGTCTGCACATGTACAAGGGTGTTTATAGTTAAAGATGAATTTGCAACGGGGGTATAGTGAACAGGATAGAAGTGGTGAAGGGATCAGATATGCCATTTTTTGCAGTGGGGAATGTCACATATAGAGCTACATTTGTGAGGACATCAGGACAATACAGCTTTATTTGCAGGGATAACAGTGATGGGGGAGATCAGGTGAGTGAGTTTAAACTGCACAGGGTGATTGAGCAATGGCTAGGGTTAAACTGTGATGGAAATTAAATGCATGAGGAATTTCTACAATTAGTTTAAGGTTACCAAAAATCAGTTTACAATAGCCAGGCACAGTTGTACAAATGGTTTCCTTTGTCTCAGCAGGAGCATTGCAGGCTACCACATATATTAATGTCACTGTCTTGTTCAAGTGACTCTAATAGAAAGTAAAAACAAAATGTATGCTTACCTGATAAATGTCTTTCTTTCTGGATATGGTGAGTCCACAAGTCCTCAATTACTAGTAGGAATATCACTCCTGGCCAGCAGGAAGAGGCAAAGAGCACCACAGCAAAGCTGTTAAGCATCACTTCCCTTCCCACAAACCCCAGTCATTCGACCAAAGGGAAATGAAAAAAGGAATAATACAAAGGTGTAGAGGAGCCTGACATTTAGTCAAAAATAACTGTCTTAATAAAAAGGATGGGGTCGTGGACTCACCATATCCGGAAAGAAAAACATTTATCAGGTAAGCATAAATTTTATTTTATTTCCTAAGATTTGGTGAGTCCACAACGTCCTCAATTACTAGTGGGAACCAATACCCAAGCTAGAGGACAGAGATGACAAGGGAGGGAAAACAAGACAAGCAGACTTAAACAGAAGGCACCACCGCTTGAAGAACCTTTCTCCCAAAAGAAGCCTCAGCAAAGACAAAAGATCAAAATTTTGAAAATTTTGAAAAAATATGAAAAGAGGACAAAGTTGCAGACTAGCAAATCTGTTCCACAGAAGCTTCATCTTGAAGGCCCAAAAAGAAGAGAGAGCCCTGGAATGAGCTGTAATTCTCTCAGGAGGCTGCTGATCAGCCATCTCATAAACAAAAACAAATTATACTTCTCAACCAAAGGGAAAGAGAAGTAGCAGTAGCTTTCTGACCCTTACATTTTCCTGAGAAGCAAGAAACAGGACAGAAGATTGGCGAAAATTCTCAATCTCCTGTAGGAAGATTTTAGTGCACGCACAACATCCAGGTTGTGCACAAACGTTCCTTATGAGAAGAAGGATAAGGACATAAGGAACAATTTCCTAAGTGATTTTTCTATCAGAAACCACTTTAGGAAGAAAGCCCAACTTAGAACGAAGAACCGCTTTATCACCAAGAAAGATAATATAAGGCGAATCACACTGCAAGGCCGAGAGTTTCGAAACTCTACAAGCAGAAGAGATAGTAAAAAGAACAAGATTAAAGCTCCAAGGAGGAGTAATAGATTTAAACACAAGCCTGATGCTAACCAGGGCCTGACAAAAAGATCCCACATCTGGCGCATCCGCCAGACACTTGCGTAACAAAATTGATAATGCAGAAATCTGACTCTTCAAAATACTGACTTACAAACCCGTCTCCAGACCTTCCTGAAAAAGATAAAATCTTAGGAATCCTGACCCTACTCCAAGAGTAGTCTTTGGATTCACACCAATAAGGTATTTACGCCATACCTTATGGTAAATCTTTCTAGCAACAGGCTTGCGAGCCTGAATCATGGTCTCAATGACCGACTCCACGCTTAGACAGAACTAATCACGTTTAATCTCCAAGCAGCCAGCTTCAGAGAAAACGAGATTTGCATGAAGGAATGAACCCTGAGTTAGAAGGTCCTTCCTCAGAGGCAACCTCCAAGGTGGAAGAGATGACATCTTCACTAGGTCTGCATACCAGATCCTGCGAGGTCATGCAGGAGCTATTAGAATTACAGAGGCTCTCTCCTGTTTGATACGAACAATAACTCGTGGAAGGAGTGCAAACGGAGGAAACAGGTATGCTAGACTGAAATCCCAAGGAACCGCCAGAGCATCTATCAGGGCGGCCTGCCGATCTCTTGACCTCAAACTGTACCTTGGAAGCTTGGCATTCTGCCAAGACACCATCAGATCCAACTCTGGCACCCCCCATTTGAGGGTTAACCTGGAGAACACCTCCGGATGGAGAGTCCACTCCCAGGGATGAATTGTCTGTCTGCTCAGGAAATCCGGATTCCCGTTGTCCACCCCTGGAATGTGGATGTCACAGCAATTGTGAGCTTCCGCCCACTAAATAATTTGAGACAACTCCTTCATGGCTAAGGAACTCTGAGTTCCTCCCTGGTGGTTGATGTAAGCCACTGAGGTGATGTTGTCCGACTGGAACCTGGTAAACCAAGCTAAGGACAACTGAGGCCAAGCCACCATAGCATTGTATATCACTCTCAACTCCAAGAAGTTTATGGGGAGAACAGACTCCTCTCGAATCCATAGTCTATGCACCCTTAACGAGTCCCAGACTGCCCCCAGCCCAGCAGGCTGGCATCCATGGTCACAATCACCCAAGAAGGTCTCTGGAAGCATGTGTCCCGAGACAGATGCTCCTGAGAAAAGTACAACGAAAGAGATTCTCTTGTTGACTGAACTAGATCTATACTCTGAGACAGATCTGAATGGTCTCCATTCCATTGTCTGAGCATGCATAACTGCAGAACTCTCAGACGGAAACGAGCAAAAAGAATGATGTCCATGGAAGCAATCACCGGACCAATGACATCCATACCTTGAGCCACTGATGGCCAAGCAGTAGACTGCAGATAGAGGCAAAAGGAAAGAATCTTTGATTTTCTGACCTCTATTAGAAATATTTTAAGAAATAGGGAAACTATTATGGTCCCTACGAAAACTACCCCTGTAGCTGGAACAAGGGAACTCTTTTTCAGATTCAATTTCCATCCGGGAGAACGTAGAAAAGACAACACAATCTCTGTTGAGAATTTGCTTGTTGAAGGATGGATCCTGAACCAATATATCGGCCCGAAAGGTGCCACTGCAATTCCCCGAAACCTAAGTACTGCCAAGAGAGTCTCCAGAACCTTTGAGAAAATTCTGGGAGTTGTGGCAAGGCCAAAGGAAAAAGCCACAAACTGAAAGTGTTTGTCCAGAAAGGCAAGTCTCAGGAACTTGAAGATACACGTCCTTCAGGTATATGGTAGTCAGGAACTGACCCTCTTGGACCAAAGGAAAAATTGAACAAATGGTTTCCATCTTGAAGGACGGTACCCTGAGAAAACTTGTCGAGACACTTAGGTCTAGAATAGGACGAAAAGTCCCCTCTTTTTGGGAACCCCAACAGGTTTGAATAAAATCCTAGACCCCGTTACCTTACAGGAACTGGTACTATCACTCCCAGGGAGAAAAATCCCAAACGCAATTCAAAAATGCCTCTCTTTTATCTGGACTGCAGATAAACTTGAGATGTGGAACCTGCCTCTGGGAAGAAAGCTCTTGAATTCCATTTGGAAACCCAGAATTACTACGTCCACAGCATATCTGGGACATCTTGTATTCTGAAGACAACAGAGAAATTCAGCCCCCTACTTGGTCCGATCTTGGATCAGCTGCAGTTTTCTACTCTGATGTCCTTTAGGTCTAATCATATTGTCTTGTGGTAGAAAAGACCCTTTTCCACCCGCAAAATCAGAAATATTTCTGCCAGGCCAGGACTAATCAAGGTCTCACCCTTGTAAGAAAGCGCCAGAAATTTGGACTTAGAGGAAAAATCCACTGACCAATAATTTAGCCACAACGCCCTGCGGGCTAGCATAGCAAAAACAGATATATTGGCTTCCCAGCTTAATAACTTGTATGGAAGCATCAGAAATAAAAGAATTGTCTATCTTAAAGGGACAGTCTAGTATAAATTAAACTTTCATTATTCAGATTTTCAGGATATTCAGGACTTTACATTTTAATCAACTTTCCTATTTACCTTTATCATCAAATTTCCTTTTTTCTCTTGGTATTCTTAGTTTAAACTAAACATAGGTAGGCTTATATGCTAATTTCTAAGCCTTTGAGGGCTGCCTCTTATCACATGTTTTTTAAATCTCTTTTCAACTCAAAGAGACAGAAAGTACACATGGGCCATATAGATAACACTGTGTTCAGGCACAGGGGGTTATTTAAGATTTAGCACAAAACAATGCTAAATTTAAGACAATAGATAATAAACAGTCATGTGATCAGGGGGCTGGAAGAAGGTTCCTAGATACAAGGTGATCACAGAGGTAAAATGTATATTAATATAACTGTGTTAGTTATGCAAAACTGGGGAATGGGTAATAAAGGGATTATCTATCTTTTAAAACAATAACAATTCTATGGTAGGCTGTCCCTTTAAAAGCCTTAATTTTGACCTTACAGCTGGATTCAAATTTGAAACCTTTGACATGTTGGGCAGCTGAGCGACCCACTAGGCTACACCAGCTGGCTTTGGATCTCCCAAAGGAGTCTCTACCAAATTGAATCAGACAAGGCGCCGCAACCAAAAGATGCCACACTTGACACAGTGCCAATACAAAGTTTGAATAAGCCTCCAGCATAGTCCATTAAGCCTTAAAAGAGCAGCTATCCTCTATAGGGATCATAGTTCTCAAAGCTGTAGTAGAAAAAGCCCCTTCTACTTAAGGCACCGTGCACCCTCTTTAATGGAGTCAGCGACAAGAAAACATCTTTTAAAAGATGAAAGACGGGGAGAGATATATCCCTGATCTCTTCTTTTCCTGTGAAAAATCTTCATAGCACAGACAATAAACACTTCCACAAAGGAAGGAACATCATAGTAATGATAAAGTTTATTAAACTTCCTAGGGTTGACAACGACAGGAGTATCGGTGTCGTCCAAAGTAGCCAACACCTCCCTAAACACTACACAAGGTGCTCAGGCATAAATCTGAAGGTTACAACTTTAGCATCAGATAAAGGAATTATACTGTCCGAATCTGAGATGTCACCCTCAGAGGCTACCAACATATCCTCCTCATCAAACTTATGAGGAAGGACAACTTGAGAAGTAGCAGGTGAAACAGACACCTTACAATCTGAATGTCTAATTTTCCTCTTGCGTTTTCCCTTAACATAGAAAAAAAAAAACACATACAAAAAAAACAGATCATGCCACAGATACTGCTAAAGATACCTGTACAGCAATTTCTGTCAGCAAAAAAACTCCTCTAGGAGATTGAGAGGAACCGCAGGGCACTGCATGTGACACCATTGTGGCTTGGGACGCATAAGGAGAAAACTGTGGCATTGCCTAAACAGCATTATCCTGAGAGACATCGGGTTCAGCTGCAACAAACTATCTTTACCAGAGAAAGTTCTAGCTAAGCAACCAGCACAGAATTGCATAAATGAACAATTTGCGCTTCCATACATAACCAACAGGAAAAACAGAACACAGAATCTTCCATGTCCTAGTTCAAAAAATAAAAATTATTTAATTAATAGTTTAATATGTAAATATGTAAAAGCTATGTACTGGTACTTTAAATAGGACACTGAAAGGGCTTCTCTTTAGAAATAGTCTAGCTCTAGGCTAGGAAGAAGACAAATATATAATCCGACACCTCAGAGATTGAGGTGTTAAACATTATATACTGTCACTTTAAGCTGTTAATCAGTAACGGAGAAGAGAAATTTCATACAACTTTGAGGGACACATAACGTCAAAACGGCAGAGCTTCCTGACGATCGTGTCAGTATATTAGACAGAGGACGCCACTCCGCTATGACAAGACGGAGACTAAGTCAGAAAAGTGGGTCACATGACCCGCCGACAGAGAACTGCGCCACAACATAAGCGTGCGCTGCTAAGCAAAGCTGCAAGAAAACCAGCGTCCTTCCAACCATACAAATATTAAAGCGGAAGATCGTAAGCACACAGGAATGTCTCACAGAGGGCATGGTCGCAAACTATGATTATACTGTCCGAATCTGATCTCAGCAGAGCAGTATCAAAGTAATTAATATGCACAATCTCCATAGTACAGCCCATGTCAAAGAGAAATGTTTCTAACACAAAAAAATCATCCTCAACACAGTGTATTAACTAGAATCTCCAAAACGTACAGTTCATCGCTATAACTTGTGCAAGACTAGTCTGAACATAAGTACAAATAGCGCTTGACTGATATACCAAAAACTTGCTTAACATAATCCAAAAGAAAAGGGAATATACTTTAAATCAAATAAAAGTAATAACCCCTGGTCTCTGGTCACATTTAAGTGCCTGCTCTCTGCCTGTTAATATCCTTCTAAAGGATATGCATGTCCCATAACAATGTTGCAGCTCCAACTTATTAAGTGCACGGTCTCCCATACCTAGAAGACAAAAGGCACTTACCTGCAGTCTGGCCTTCCGGCAGGAGGAAGGCTTACACGGTGTGAGAGGACGCCACTCCTCACAGAGACCTGTAAAAAGAGAAAGAACAGAGTAAACCTACTCTGGTTTTCTATACTAGGGCAGCAAAATGTTAGGAAAACGCAGCAAGGCCGTCTTACAAGTTCCTAACTGCTTTAAAGCCACCACTACCCTGAAGAGATTAACGTGGAGTACGGCTAGACCCAAAAATCTTGCTTGTAGCAAAAGAAATCCAATTTTCTTCAGACACAAAAACTTCACCTGCTCCACTGACAAGAGAATGACTGGAGTTTGTGGGAAGGGAAGTGATACTTAACAACTTTGCTGTGGTGCTCTTTGTCTCCTCCTGCTGGCCAGGAGTGATATTCCCACTAGTAATTTAGGTCGTTGCGGACTCACTATATCTTAGGAAAGAAACATTTGTTATTAGTTGGATGCTCTTACTGGTCAGATGTAGTACAAACATTTGGCAACAGGAGAAATATCTCATTCAAGTTGTTACTGATAGTGGTAGATGCTGCAGTTCTATGTCTATCAACCGCAACTTGCGTAGGATCTAGCCCTAAATATTTACCTTGTACAAATTATCTATTATATATGTTTGTATATGAGCACTAGTAAGCCCATTATTTTTCAGTTTCCTGAATGTTCTGCGTAGATATTAAATGTTTTTAGTGGTAAATTAGTAGGGGCTATATAGGATGAGACAAAATGTTGAAATATTGAATTTACTGCATTGATAAATAATTTATTAGGATTCATGCAATCCAGGGGTTCATGCAATCCATTTAGAGGCACAGTATGGTTATTAAAGGGATTACGCTGAATGAATAGATATAATGTAGATGAAGAGAGAAAAACTACTGTAACAAACCATAAGAATGTAATAGTGTTGCAAACCTTAGCACATGGAATAGTGCTGTACCAACTGCCTCTAGTGCCACACTATATGTGAGAGACGGTTTTTAGAAAAGTAATGTCAATTTTGGGCACCACTCCTTCAAGCAGGTTTGTCACTACTAATCTAGGACCTAATATATTTGTTTATTAGGTCTAAAATTGATACCTTTTCATTGGAAAATGAATCATTAAGTTCAGAACTTTTCTCGTCCATTTCATCATCGCTCCACTCCCAATCACCATCTTCAGTTTTATGGAGATGCCCACTGGAGCCAGGCACTCGCCTAACCTATGAAAGCCAAAAAAAATAAATCCATAACTAAATAAATCATCTATACAGTTACAGTGATGTAGAAAATTCACATAGTCAGTTAGAGATGTATTCCTAGAAAGTATAATGTTGTTCCAAACTCGAAAGAGATTTTACTAAAAATGTACTGCTACAAATGAAGTTTACATCTATCACACTGACAACACAACATTTACAAAATAAATACATAAAACGGCATGCATGCAAGACACAAAGTACCAGAAACAACGACCTAGAAAATACTAAGCACACTAAGTTACCCAGCAACTACAGCCTAAGCCAAAAAGTCAAGTACCCTTCTGTTGCCATCTTGCTCTTTTTCAGAACCTGGCATCAAGCTTGTTTTCCCAGGATTCTGCTCATCCTACTTGAGCAAAACAAAACACCATCAGTCTATTCTCAAACATCTTGCAAGTGGCTTGAAGAGCACAATGCTAATCATTAGACAGTGTGGGTGTTTAGGTTACAATCAATTTTTTTCTGCTAATGATTTCAAATTATAGAACAAGAGAAGAAAACAGTCACACATGTTCACATATTAAGGAGGCAGATTTTTAAACAAAAGTGAATTTCAATTAAAACCTAATATGCCAAGTAGAATAGGGCAAATTTATAATGATTTGACTACTTATGTAGTGCTTATTTATAGTTTTTACATACAAAGAAAAAAAAAGGAATTATACAAGAAAACTCTGTAGTGCTTTATGAATCAATAAAGTGAGTTTATAAGCAACTTTGACCATTTGTTAAATAATATAAGCAAATAATGAATTATTAATGAATTTATATTTACCTGTATTTGATATGTACTTAAAAATAAATGTAGTGTAGTAAATTTGTTCATTACATAATATTGGCATATAAAAATTGAAGTGATCTCTTCCTATTAATCAAAATTCCCAGGCAAAGTGTTTGTGACTTACAATCCCTTTCCAAAATGTTTAAAACCCGAAAATAAGCAATTTATCTTATGCCATGGCAAAAACCTCAATAGGGACAATTCATCACTGGTATTCCAACCAATGAGAAAGCACTTATTCTACAGCAAATGCAACACCTTGAATCAATTTTAAATACATTTTTTGTTTTTTCTTGGCTGTTTGCATATTTATTTTCATTGTTTTTGCGCAAGTTTAGTTAATTTATTAATGAAAATACTTTTAAAAATAAAATTTGAAAAATAAGTTCAAATTGCACATTTAAACAATGCAACTTAAAGGCAAATTAAATACTATCATATACAAGTGAATGGAGGTTTACACATGTAAATGATAAAATGTTATCAAATTATATGATTAATGAGTAAGTTATAGCTCACGCCATGAATTGATTTTAATGCTTAAAGGGACACTGAAACCCATTTTTTTTCTTTCATGATTCAGACAGAGCATGACATTTTTAGCAACTTTCTAATTTACTCCTATTATCAATTTTTCTTCGTTCTCTTGCTATCTTTATTTTAAAAGCAGGAATGTAAATCTTAGCAGCCAGCCCATTTTAGGCTCAGCACCATGGAGAGCGCTTGCTTATTGGAGGCTTACATTTACCCACCAATAAGAAAGCATAACCCAGGTTCTCAACCAAAAATGGGCCGGCTTCTATGCATCACATTCCTGCTTTTTAAATAAAGATATAAAGAGAACAAAGAAAAATTAATAATAGGAGTAAATTAAAAAGTTGCTTAAAATTGCCTGCTCTATCTGAATCACAAAAGAAAAAAATTGGGTTTAGTGTCCCTTTAACCCCTTAACGACCAAGGACGTACGCCACACGTCCTCAAAAAAATTACAGTTAATGACCGAGGACGTGTGGCGTACGTCCTTGGTCTGGAAAGCAGCTGGAAGCGATCCTGCTCGCTTCCAGCTGCTTTCCGGTTATTGCAGTGATGCCTCGATATCGAGGCATCCTGCAATAACCCCCCCTTGGCCATCCGATGCAGAGAGAGCCACTCTGTGGCCCTCTCTGCACCGGACATCGGTGGCCGGTATCGTTGGTGGGTGGGAGCAAGTCTGGGAGGCGGGTGGGCGGCCATCGGTGTGCCGGATGAAGGGGAGGGGGGCGGGATCGGGGGCGGGACAGGCGGGGGCGCGCACGGGCGCGCGCGCGTGAACAGGGGGCGGCAGGCGGGCGCGTGCACGGGGTGGGAGCGGGAGGGAACCGCTACACTGCAGAAAAAGTTAAGTTAAAAAAAGTTAAAAAAACCCATTTAACAAAATAAATGATGATCTAAGGGTTCTGGAAGGGGTGGGGGGTTGGTCTGGGGGGGGGGGGGGGGGAGCTACACTACAGAAAAGGGCTATGAAAAAAACAATAAACATACTTTTGTTACTAAACTGGATACTGGCAGACAGCTGCCAGTACCCAAGATGGCGCCCATTAAGGCAGAGGGGGTGGGTTAGAAAGCTGTTTGGTGGGGGATCAGTGAGGTTGGGGGCTAAGGGGGGATCCTACACAGCAGCATATGTAAATATGCCAAAAAATAAATAAAAATAAAGCCCAAATATAGCTTTTATTTTAGTACTGGTAGAGTTTCTGCCAGTACTTAAGATGGCGGGGACAATTGTGGGGTGGGGGAGGGAAGAGAGCTGTTTGGGAGGGATCAGGGGGTCTGATGTTTTAGGTGGGAGGCTGAGCTCTAAACTAAAGCTAAAATTAACCCTGCAAGCTCCCTACAAGCTACATAATTAACCCCATCACTGCTAGCCATAATACACGTGTGATGCGCAGCGGCATTTGGCGGCCTTCTGATTACCACAAAGCAACGCCAAAGCCATATATGTCTGCTATTTCTGAATAAAGGGGATCCCAGAGAAGCATTTACAACCATTTGTGCCATAATTGAACAAGCTGTTTGTAAATGATTTCAGTGAGAAACCTAAAATTGTGAAAAATGTAACGTTTTTTTTTAATTTGATCGCATTTGGCGGTGAAATGGTGGCATGAAATATACCAAAATGGGCCTAGATCAATACTTGGGGTTGTCTACTACACTATACTAAAGCTAAAATTGCCCCTAAAAGCTCCCTACATGCTCCCTAATTAACCCCTTCACTGCTGGGCATAATACACGTGTAGTGCGCAGTGGCATTTAGCAGCCTTCTAATTACCAAAAAGCAACGCCAAAGCCATATATGTCTGCTATTTCTGAACAAAGGGGATCCCAGAGATTAATTTAAAATAATTTAAGCCATAATTGCACAAGCTGTTTGTAAATAATTTCAGTGAGAAACCAAAAGTTTGTGAAAAAATGAGTGAAAAAGTGAAAATTATTTTGTATTTAATCGCATTTGGCGGTGAAATGGTGGCATGAAATATACCAAAATGGGCCTAGATCAATACTTTGGGATGTCTACTAAAAAAAAATATATGCATGTCAATAGATATTCAGAGATTCCTGAAAGATATCAGTGTTCTAATGTAACTAGCGCTAATTTTGAAAAGTAATGGTTTGGAAATAGCAAAGTGCTACTTGTATTTATGGCCCTATAACTTATAAAAAAAGCAAAGAAGATGTAAACATTGGGTATTTCTAAACTCAGGACAAAATTTAGAAACTATTTAGCATGGGTGTTTTTTGGTGGTTGTAGATGTGTTACAGATTTTGGGGGTCAAAGTTAGAAAAAGTGTGTTTTTTTCAATTTTTTCCTCATATTTTATAATTTTTTTTATAGTAAATTATAAGATATGATGAAAATAATCGTATTTTTAGAAAGTCAATTTAATGGCGAGAAAAACGGTATATAATATGTGTGGGTACAGTAAATGAGTAAGAGGAAAATTACAGCTAAACACAAACACTGCAGAAATGTAAAAATAGCCTTGGTCCCAAACGGACAAAAAATGGAAAAGTGCTGTGGTCATTAAGGGGTTAATTGAAAAAACTGCACTTTGACATTAGATATTAGTCTGTCTACGTCAATGCTAAATTAGTTAGCTACCATTTTGCTATAGTTTGCTTTTGTAAGGGTTTATAAACATCCTGACAAGAAAGCACAGCAAGTTCCTGGTTATACCTTCATGACATTTCAGCCTAGGTGTTAGGAAGTGCAGTATGCTGATCAAGCACTCTCCTCCTCTTACTTCTTATGCATAGAAAGACCTTTTGTATGGTAATTTAGAGATAACACACTACAAGCACAGCAATAACCTGCCACAGAGAGACACGGAATGATGTTAGGGCAAGGGCTGCAGGGCAATGGGTCTGATGTAAAGTCTAATAAGGTATAATGGGGGGGGGGGTGATTAAGAGAGAAGTTGCAATGCCAGTGGTCTGTGCTAAGGTCTACAAGTTTAATATGAGGTCTGATTTGGGGATGTAGATGAAAGATGGGCAATAGGGCCTTCGAGTTTGATCTGAGGTTTATAAACAGTTTACAGTGTCAGTTATATGTGGCCAACTGAGGTGCTTTATTGCCAGTGGTTAGATCAGGAGATGTGATGTTGGCATGTTGATGAGAGGGTTTTCAGGGCCAGGGGTCTGATATGAAATCTAATGATGTGGACATGTGGATACAAGGTCTGCAAGTTCTGTGGTCTAATCTGAGGTCTAATTTATGCATATGGATTACAAAAGGAATGAGCACCAATAATTTAATCTATGGTCTGATTTAAATATTTGGCTGATATAGGGGCTACAAGCCAGGGGACTGAGCTAAGGTCTGATGCGGGCATGTGAATAATATAGAGTCCTGCAGTGCTTTCGGGTGTGTACCTGGGTCTAATGTATGTAAATGCATTGCAGAGGGGCTGCAGGATTATTAATCTAATCTGAGATATGATATAAAGATGTTAGAGGGGCTAAAAATCCAGGGGACTAATCCAATGTCTGATATGGGCATGCAAATAATAAAGGGTCTGCAAAGCTTTGTAATCAGGAATTGCAGAAGAGCTTTAAGATCATGAATCTAATCTAAGATCTATTATTTATCTTTCAGAGGGGCTACAAGTCCATTAACTGAGTTGCGGTCTGATCAGGACATATGGATTATAAAAGAAGATGATGAAAAATTATTTAATGTGAGATCTGATTAATCTGGTGTGAATATTTGCCTTATAGAAGAACAGCAAAGCAAGGACAGACATGAATCAGTGATTGAGTGGTAGACCAAACTAGACAGTAAAATATTTTGCTGTTAGGAGTGTTTGAGAGAGGAAAGGATAAACAACACCTTTTATGATATGTTTTATGTTTATAACACCTACATGGGGGGGGGGGGGGGGTGAAGGACCGTACCTGGAGTACCCTGTGACAATGCCACAAGTACCCACGAGGGTACATTACCACTAGGTCTTAAAGATTAAAGGTTTTAGTTTAATCTGTGGTCTTATGTGGCTGTGTGGCTGAGAGAGGCTGGAGGGCACACTATTTAAGATTACAAGAGGAAGAAGTAGAGTAGGCTGGCACTGTCTTTTCATCTGGTCTATGTATTTTATGTTGAGGCTGGCTTTTACATAGACTTGTATGCTCCTTTAAAACATTTAGGTGTTATAATGTGATGGGCCTATTCTAATGTGCTGCATTTATCATTTTCAATAATTTCTTATTATTTGGCTACTACTAAAGGAATCAGGAAAAGACTGGGTAGATATGTTTATGTTTAGATAAAAAAACTTTATAAGTGAAACCTTGGTATATTTTTACTTTTCTAGTCTGGGGTCTGTTTTGCATAAATACACCCAAAAAATGCTAAACTAAGGAGCCTGGTACTAGCAAATCTAAAAAAAAACTTGAATGAAAGTTATCAATTATTTAACATTAGATTAGTCTTTTTTATTACAGATTAATTTTCCTATCCAATAATTATTTATTCAAACTGAAACCCAGTTTTTAAATAAAGTGAGCAGAATCTTGTATGAAACTAAATGTCTCAGCCTATGTGTACACATAAGTTTGTGTTTTCTCAATTAAATGTCTTATACAACATGTATTTAATGTTTATCTTAATTTTTATTTAATTTTTTAAATGTAAACTCATTGGTTAGAGGTTTCAATAAGAAATAGAAGCAAACACAGACAGAGGTAGATGAATAAGAATTACAGGTTAGATGTGCCCTCTTATGTTGGAGGTAGATAATTGAAGCAAGAACGAAGACCTTGATGACTGCTCATAGGAACGCAGAGGATGTGCATACATTTAGTACTGTTGCATATGTATTGTGACCATTTACTAAGTAGTAGTAATAGTCTCCACACTTAAATATATAAGGTTTTAATAAAAATAAAAATAAACATAAATTATGCTTACCTTATAATTTTCTTTTCTCAAGATGGAAAGAGTTCACAGCTACATTCATTACTTTTGGGAATTCAGAACCTGGCCACCAGGAGGAGGCAAAGACACTCCAGCCAAAGGCTTAAATACTCCTCCCACTCCCCTCATCCCCCAGTCATTCTGCAGATGAACAAGGAACAGTAGAAGAAATATGAGGGTGAAAAGGTGCCAGAAGAACAAAAATGATGGCCGCCCCGCATATAAACAAGGGCGGGAAGCTGTGGACTCTTTCCATCTGAAGAAAAGAAAATTATCAGGTAAGCATAATTTATGTTTTTCTTCATAAATGGAAAGAGACCACAGCTGCATTCAATACTTTTGGGAAAACAATACCCAAGCTATAGAGAACACTGCATGCAAAAACGGGAGGGTACAAGAGGCAGCCCATTCTGAGGGCACCAGGCCTGAAAACCCCTACCCAACAAAATTCTGCTTGGTCCGAAGCCAAGAACAACTTTGAAAAAGAGGAAAAGACCCAAGGACACTAACCCACAGATAGTCCACAAGCCTTGCTAGAGACCGCAGGAACTAGACTCGACTGAGTCAACAGCCTCCAGGAGACACCGTCACGCAGCAGTCTCCAAAAAACACGCCCACGCCCCTTAGAAAACATGAATGTACTTGTAAAGCGCGGCTAATCCCCCTTAAGGGACTCAAGGCACTGCTCATCATATCAATCTCGAAAGGAGGAAGGCTGAGTAGACCTCGGCGGGGATCGACTTGCAACCCTTGGTTTGCTACAGTGCAGAGTAAACACAGTGCATTAGTATGCTGAGCTAGCTGTCCAGCTAGCATAATGAACTCCAGACCAACAACTCCAGACCGCCAGTCTCATAGAAATAAGGGTGAGGCAAAAAATCCCAGAAAAACAGAAACCATGGGATAAGGCCGGGAGTCTGAAACAGAGAGGATCTTCCCCCAACAAAGTGCAACCGCACTCTAAAAAGCAACTGAAGACGAAGGTTCCCAAGTCACAAAAAGGTAGCTCAGAATACCGAAATATTCAGAAATAAAACCTCGTGCAGCAAGCTCAGATAGGTCTGACGAACAACACTGCACACTGCAGTCATCTAAAAATTACTCTGAAACTTTAATGCTTGTAGGGCAAGCAGAAAGCAGCTGAAGATAGTATCCTTCAGATTACTAAGTATCCACTAACCAGCGGATAACATTGCATGCTATCTAAGAGCCGCCAGTCCTTCCCACAAATCCTGAACATTAAGAAAAGAGAAACATCAAGAGGCTTACAATACCTCGGAATGCTCCAAGGATGAATTTAGCAGAGCAACAGATCTCAGATCCTGTTCCAACACCGGACCAGCCCAAGCGACAGACATGTCTAATAGACAGGGGTGACAGAAAGACCCCAACCACAAGCCCCCAGGGAATGGAAAGCAAAAAAGGGAAAACTCACCCACCCCAACAGAGCTCGGGTGCCAACCCAATCCGCTCCTCCAAAATAAGGCACTCCCAAGGAGAACCCCCTGGGACCTGGAACAGAGAAAAGTGCAATAGATCCGAAGGAAGACCTGTCACTGCTCTCTTAGACAGTCTCTACATAAAGAGATCAAATGCCAACAGGAAGAACAGAGCCCACAGCACAGCAGATGCTGCCCGTGACAGAGATAAGCCACCTTATCCAATCTCCTACACACAGGGCAGGACAAAGACGCTCCAGGGCGAGGAACCCCAGCTCATAAGGAAGACAAACTAACCCCTTAAAAGGGAAGGGCACAGATAAGAACAGTGTACATGTCCACATGACATGAAGCCATAGTATGATCAAAACACAGACCGAATGAAAAAATCATCCAGACACCACTGTTGACCCAACAGAGAAAAAACTTCCCATGAAGAGGAGCACACTCCATCCAAAGGACAAGTCAGGCCTTAAAGTTGATAACCAGTACCCAAAGGTAGATGTAAACTCTGGCCTTCCTGCTTGCAAGCCCAATGAGCTAGTCCCTATGTCACAACACTGGGTCCCTGAACAAACTGGGTTGTCGCGAACCAGTCCACAGGACCATAAGTCTCCAGACATCCAAGAAGGATTGAAGACAAGAACCCTAGACCCGGAGCCCTGAATTGTCCTAGAATGAACGACACCCCCAGGGAACACAAGATACCCCGTCTGAAGCAATCAGACCTCACAGGGGATGAGAACCTGGAAGCCCCGAGAACGGGTACAGGACTAACTCGTAATTCCGAGCCCAAAGAGAAGAGAACACCCTTAGCTGGAGGTCAACACTCCCCCAACAAGGTGCTAGGTCGTGACAAAGTTACGCAATTTCTCTAGAGCCCAAAGGCCCCAAGGGCAAATTTAAGGGAAATGAGAGCAAGAACAGAGTCACCCGAAAGAGAGTAGAAGAAAGGCTAGTCTCCATAATCCTTTCAGATTAACGTTCCAGAGGACCACACCCAAGGGAGAAGAATGCAAAGTATCCTGAACCCAGGCAGAAAATCATCCCCTAAGCAAAAAGCTTTGAAAAAGAGACAATACCTCCTATCGCCCCTGATATGGAGACGACTAACTCCCGAAGGAAGACAGAGCCTCACGGCCTTCACTTCCTAATTAAGCAGCCAAAGCCGCCAGAAAAACCGGACGAAGTCCAGAAAGTCTTGACCCAAAGGAAGAGAACCTCTAAAAGGAACAAGTCCTAAAAGGACACTTCCAAAGAGACCATGAAAGGCACAATCGTAAAAACGGCGGTATGAGGGACCTAAATCCTCCAAGCCTCCAACCCACAATGGGAAGGAACACTCTAGTTCCCGGAAAAAGTGGAAATGACTGAGCGTGTCGCTGTGGATCTCAACTGAGTCCTGGCCCACTAGATTGAAAGGCGAATGAGGACGGAACCAATCCCCCATGCCCCTAAGCAACCACGGACCCTCAAGTCCTCTCAGGATGCTAGTTGAAGCTTGTAAAATAAAACAAGAAAATAACACAAATCATATTGTGATCACTAGGCGCCCTCACCGGACCAACCGGACATAAAAAGGCACCACGTGTCTGAACTAGGCCTTAAAGACAGAAGGATTTGTGCCCAGTCAGGACCAGCCTGAAACCAAGGGCCACATAGAGTCTCCCCCAAGATGGAGGGATAAAGAACAGTCAGACAGACCTTTGTAAACAGTGCGACCACAAAATCGGCAGTATCAATTCCAGAGAAGAAAGTTCCCGAAGGAAACATCACACCACAACCTGAGCTTTAGACCAAATAAAAATCATCCTCACCGGATGAAGATAAAAGATAAGGCAACCTGTAGGTTATCGCCGAGGAAGAGCAGACAGCCAAACAGGACCAGCCCAACAGGGGTCCGAGACTTCCAAGCTCAGAACTGGAACAGGATACACATATAACAAAGACTATAAGAAGATTACTTCATCCCCTTATGTCTATGCATGCAAGCCAGTCGAAGAATAAGACTGAGAATACCCAGACCCATTAAGAGTGGGATCCAACAGCACCAAAAACGTGCCTTAGTAGAACATGAAGGTGCGCCAGTCTATAACGAAGGCCGCAACATACCTCCACCACGACAAAAGAAAACACCGGCCCGAAGGTTGACCCCTTGAGGCCTCAGGGGCAGTCGCTCCCCCTGAGGGCTGAACTGGACCAGGCGATCCTACGCCTGGCAAGCCCTGGTTAACAGAATATGGATAATATCGTAAGCACACTCCCGGGAGGTGAGGTGCAGATGCACCAGCGCCAAAGATATGGCCATGTGGAACCGTGTTGTAATCTCCGGTGGGAACAGGCCACACTCCATAGAAGGATAGGTAGCGTTTGGGTTACCTGCATGCGTAGTAAGAGTTGGTGGTAGGGAACTTTCCTCGTGGGAAATAGAATCCCCAGAGGCGGATGGCTCAGTGAGCACCTGATTCCCCGATCCTGAGGAACAGAGCACTCTAAAATGTCATTCGGAACATAACTGATGGGCATGTATCACCCGGGCCAATTCATATTCTTCGCAAGAGTCTGAATCAGAGACATCTGTCTCCAAAAAATCAGAATCCTCGATAACTGGGACACTGAATAAACAATGGACCAATAAGAAAAATCTAAATGGCACCTTACAACCCCAATGGCTGGGGCACTCACCACCTCCAGAGAACCAGACACCAGCAGACCAGGATTTCTCCATCGCCACACGGTCAGGAATGCAGAAATGGAGTCACAAAATAAACCGTGCAGTCCATGCAAAAGCGCGCACGACGGTAAAGGCCGCGTCACTAGACATAGGCCGTTATGTTCCAAAATAGCCATGAGCCGAAGCTTAACCCCCATCAGGAGATATTAACCCTTGATTCCTAGATACAATAAGGAGCCTCACTGAGACCCTATGTTAAAGTTATCCTAGAAAGGTTGTAGCCCCTCTCGGATAAACAGTTGTAATTACACTACATCCATGATGAAAGTAAAATTAAGCAATCTTACCGGAATTTATGCCGTGGAACAGGAACAGGGCCCTGCGTTGCTTCTACCATGGACTTGAGAGAAAAAAGCAGGCAGCGAAACTCGTCAACACCGATTGCTTGTGGAGCTGTTAATATGAGTCGGGATGGTTTCGCAGAAAGACTCTCCCTGCATCTCCGGACTCTAACTTTCACCCATGCTCTCACTGAGAGACAGACAGGACTACTTAAAACTCCAGTCCCATGCCGAAGAGTACTTCCCTCTATATAAGACTATCGAAAACTTCTGACACTTCTCTGACAACCTCCTGGGACGAAAGGCAAAGAATGACTGGGGGATGAGGGGAGTCTTTGCCTCCTCCTGGTGGCCAGGTTCTGAATTCCCAAAAGTAATGAATGCAGCTGTGGACTCTTTCCATTTATGAAGAAAAACTGGATATGGATTTGCTACTGAGAATACCTCAGAAAGTCACAGTAATAAAAGTGGCATCTTTTTCATCCAAAAACAGATCCTGGGCTACAATTATATTAAAACTAGTTGTATTCTGCATGTAGCTCAATCTGGTTGTTATCCTGTATGGATTTAGGGTAGCTGTGCTATCTTTCCCAGCATGGAGCGTCTCCCATGAAAGAACAATTTTCCAACAGAAAAGCTCCCATATTGCCTCCCTGTAATATGGAATTCTGAGAACCTCTAAAGAAGAAATCCTGTTTTGCAATTACAATGGAATGGAGACATACATAGTTTCAAAGATATCCCTGTGTAAATATAGGTGACTAAATCATTCACTCAGCCACTGACTAGCTCATAAAGGGATATCCTAACAATCTTTTGCCCTGACCACATTGATCTTCTCTCTTTGATTCCAACATTGACTCAGTGACTCAGCCTGTGTGACATGGAGTAAAGCAGTACTCATCTACACAAGAGACAGTCTACTGCCTTAAAGGAATAGTCTAGATAAAACTAAACTTTCATTAAACAGATAGATCATGCAGTTTTAAACAACTCTGTAATTTACTATATTATAATTTTCTCTTCATTTTCTTGGTATCTTTTTTTAAAAAGCAGGAATGTAAGCATAGGAGCCGCCACATTTTTGGTTCAGCACCTGGGTAGCGCTTTCTGACTGGTGTTTAAATGTAGCCACCAATCAGCAAGTGCAACCCAGGTGCTGAACAAAAAATGGGCCGGCTCCTAAGCTTACATTGAAATTAAGATAACAAGAGAACGAAGAAAGATGTATAAAGGAGTAAATTAGATAGTTGTGTAAAATTGCATGTTCTATCTGTATCATGAAAGTTTAATTTTGACTAGACTTTCCCTTTAACCTACAAATACTTAATAAATTAATTACAGTCATTTGAATAATCCTTACTAATTCACACTCATCAGTTCCACATAGCCAGGCACAAAACTTCTCCAGCTATAAAATATAAAGTACTAAACTTCCTTGAGTGGGCCCCTTTATGTTAGCTGAACAAATGTCACAAAGCTACACATACACTTTCCATTCTGACATAAATCTACTAACAACAAAACACAAATTAACAAATGAAAACAAAACAATGTGTGACATTAGCTATTAGATGTTAAAGAAGCAATGAAGCAGGCAAGTTATTAAAAGCTAAACTATAGCTCTAAATAACATTCTGTCTTAGATTTATTTAAGGTTATGAACTAATGTAACAGAGTTCTAGGTGTAAACAAAGTGGGCTTTACTCTAATGCTGTTTAAGCAAAGCTCACTGGCAGTTTAATTATCCATCCTCCCCATGTGGAAATTGCAATGTCCTATGGCCCCTGCAGCATAACCATGAAGCTGATGATTCCACCCTGAGCTCATTTAGAATATTCCAGTATTATAGAAACATGAATCTGCAATTTTTTCTTGACTCAGAGTGTACAATTAAAAAAAAAATATATATATATATATACACACACACACACATATATATATATATATATATATATATATACTGTATATATATATACATATATACATATACATATATATATATTTATATATATAATTCCAATTTAATTCTAATGGTTTTGTGCTCTAGGGGGAAGCAGGGTTTGCCCAATTTATAACTTTGTTAAAAGCATTGTTACAAAACTGCTACCATATAGTGCTCTCAATGGTGCACATGACTTACTTAGGTAGAATACCGTAAGAAGGAAAATTTGATAAATATAGAAAAAAAATTGAAAACTTTTTAGGCTCTATCTATACCATAAAAGAAAAATGTTGGGTTTCATGTCCATTTAATAAAGGAAAAATACACCAGAATTTGGTGCCAATATTCTTTAATATTGATACAAATTTAAGGATCTTGTTTTGCCTGATCACTTAAGAATAAAGTATTTCTGTGGTCTCAGTACAGATTATAACCTCTTGTTTATGTTTTTAAAGTGTAGAAAATGATGAAAATTGCAAATTAGTATTTGGTTCTTTAGTCTAATCGTCTACTACTTACTTTAGTTGTTGTAGTTGCATAATATAAAGCTATAATAGAGAAATATGGGACAGTAATTTCACTGTACATGAGTACAGAATTTAATGAGTTTCCACAGAGCATTCCCCAGTCACTTTTAATTAAACTTTCGAGGAGTATAACTTGCCTCTGAGTACAATTGGATTAAAACAATTAGCTGTTCTGTAAACTGCAATGTAAGCTTATTTATTATATGCACATGGTGTTTATATCATTAGCACTGCATTTATTTGTAGTGTTTTCAGATACTATCTCAATCACACTGTGGAATGAGTTAACTCCTTGGCTATCAGAGAGGGCATTGCATAGTTAAGGGTTTAATTTTTTTATTTCCAAGTGAACAGGATGGGAACACAAATTGTATTCTCAGCACAAATAAAATGCATTGTGGAGCAATATGTTTGTACACAAGTTTTAAAATACCATTTTGGCTAGAAACATTATCAAATAAGGTTGTTGGGTGACTAGTAGAACATTAATTAGCGTGCTCGGCACAACCAATGTTAATTTGCTGCAGCTTTGAATGTGCCACTTTTAGAAGAAAGTAGGTAAGCTAAAAAGAAATGCAGTGTCAAAACATTAAGCATCACTGCATTTTAAAGTATTGGTACCATTGCATTTTAAAGTATTGGTACCCTTGCATTTTAACCCCTTCACTACCGGGACTTTCAAACAAAAACTTGCCCAAAATACCAGAGAATTTTTAGCATTTTTGCTATCAATCCATTTAAACAGAAATGGAGCCTTGTTTTTTTTTTTAATTTACCTGTCAAAACTATATAAAAAAAATAGACAACCCAAGGTATTGATCTAGGCAATTTTGGTATATTTCATGCCAATATTTCACACCAAATGCAATCAGATTAAAAAAAAAATTGTGTTTCTCACAGAAAAATTATTTACATACTGCTTGTGCAATCATGGCACAAATGTTTGTAAAAGTTTCTCTGGGATCCCCTTTGTTCAGAAATAGCAGACATATATGGCCTTGCCATTGCTTTTTGATAATTAGAAGGCTGCTAATTGCAGCTATGCACCACACTTCTATTCCCAGCAGTAAAAGGGTTAATTAGGTAGTTTAAAAGGTTAATTTTAGCTTTAGTATAGGGATTAGCCTCTCACCTGACACTTCCTACCCCTTGACCCCTACCTGATCCCTCCTAAACAGCTCTCTGCCCTCCATCAGCCCCCACTGGTCACCCCCATCATAGGTACTGGCAGATAGTCTGCCAGTATGAAAATGAGGCTTTTTTTTTTTAAATATAATAAAAAAAAATATTTTTATATTTTCTGCAGTGTAGGATCCCACCTTACTCCCCAACCTCCCTGACCCCCCCACCCCAAAAAAAACAGCTCTCTAAACCTCCCCCTCTGCCCCATCCCTCCCTGTCTCTTTATTTATTTTTTGCCGTAGAGGGTCCTCCCTCTCGCCTCCCCTGCTGGGCTGCTCACCCATCTCCAGCTTGCACCAGCAACTATCGTTACAGACGGTGACACACACACAGTGTCACCATCTGTAACAATTAGGCTTCTGCCCTCATATGGAGCCGGAGCACTGATCGCGCTCCGGCTCCATATGCAGCAGAAGCCTGAAGCTTCAGGAACTCCAGATCTTGGTTGTAACTTAACAGCAGAGAGTGCTGGAGCTTCCTGAAGTGAAGACGTATATATATATATATATATGTCTTGCAGTACGATAGGCAAAGTACTGCAAGATGTATATATACGTCTTATTGGGTGAAGGGGTTAAAGTATTGGTACCCTTGCATTTTAAAATATTGGCACCCTTGCATTTTAAAGTATTGGTACTCTTGCATTTTAAAATATTGGTACCCTTGCATTTTAAAGTATTGGTACCCTTGCATTTTAAAATATTGGCACCCTTGCTTTTCTAAATGACAACATATGTGACTTTTGTATATTCATGGGCCACATCTTGCAGAATGCCAGACAATTCAAATAAAAACAGAATTTATGTTTACCTGACAAATTTCTTTCTCCAACGGTGTGTCCGGTCCACGGCTTCATCCTTACTTGTGGGATATTCTCTTCCCCTACAGGAAATGGTAAAGAGAGCACCCAGCAAGAGCTGTCCATATAGCTCCCCCTCTGGCTCCGCCCCCCAGTCATTCGACCGACGGTTAGGAGAAAAAGGAGAAACTATAGGGTGCCGTGTTGACTGTAGTGTAAAAAGAAAGACATTTTTCAAACCTGGTTAAAAACCAGGGCGGGCCGTGGACCGGACACACCGTTGGAGAAAGAAATTTATCAGGTAAACATAAATTCTTTTTTCTCCAACATTGGTGTGTCCGGTCCACGGCTTCATCCTTACTTGTGGGAACCAATACCAAAGCTTTAGGACACGGATGAAGGGAGGGAGCAAACCAGGTTACCTAAACGGAAGGCACCACGGCTTGCAAAACCTTTCTCCCAAAAATAGCCTCCGAAGAAGCATAAGTATCGAATTTGTAAAATTTGGCAAAAGTATGCAGAGAAGACCAAATCACTGCCTTACAGATCTGATCAACAGAAGCCTCGTTCTTGAAAGCCCATGTGGAAGCCACATCTCTAGTAGAATGAGCTGTAATTTGTTCAGGAGGCTGCCGTCCGGCAGTCTCATAAGCCAATCGGTTGATGCTTTTCAGCCAAAAAGAAAGAGAGGTAGCAGTAGCTTTCTGCCCTCTCCTCTTACCAGAATACACAACAAACAAAGATGATGTCTGTCTGAAATCCTTTGTTGCTTCTAAATAGAACTTTAAAGCACGGACCACATCTAGATTGTGTAACAAGCGTTCCTTCTTTGAAACTGGATTCGGACACAGAGAAGGATTTCCTGGTTAATATTCCTGTTGGAAACGACCTTAGGGAGAAAACCAGGCTTGGTACGTAAAACTACCTTATCTGTATGGAATACCAGATAGGGAGAAGTACACTGCAAAGCAGATAATTCAGAAACTCTTCTAGCAGAAGAAATAGCAACCAAAAACAGAACTTTCCAAGATAGTAACTTAATATCTATGGAATGCATGGGTTCAAACGGAACCCCCTGAAGAACTGAAAGAACTAAATTTAGACTCCAAGGAGGAGTCATGGGTCTGTAAACAGGCTTGATTCTAACTAACGCCTGTACAAACGCCTGTACATCTGGCACTGCTGCCAGACGTTTGTGTAACAAAACAGACAGAGCAGATATCTGTCCTTTTAAGGAACTAGCTGACAAACCTTTATCCAAACCTTCTTGGAGAAAGGAAAGTATCCTAGGCATTTTAATTTTACTCCAAGGGAATCCCTTGGATTCACACCAACGGATATATTTTTGCCATATCTTATGGTAAATCTTCCTAGTTACAGGTTTTCTGGCTTGAACCAGAGTATCTATGACTGTATCTGAAAACCCACGCTTAGATAGAATCAGGCGTTCAATTTCCAAGCAGTCAGTTGGAGAGAGACTAGATTTGGATGTTCGAACGGACCTTGTACTAGAAGATCCTGCCTCAAAGGTAGCTTCCATTGTGGAGCCGATGACATATTCACCAGGTCTGCATACCAAGTCCTGTGTGGCCACGCAGGGGCTATTAGAATCACCGAGGCCTGCTCCTGTTTGATCCTGGCTACAAGCCTGGGAAGGAGAGGAAACGGTGGAAATACATAAGCTAGGTTGAACGACCAAGGCGCCACTAATGCATCCACCAGTGTCGCCTTGGGATCCCTGGATCTGGACCCGTATCGAAGAACCTTTGCGTTCTGGCGAGACGCCATCAGATCCATATCTGGAATGCCCCATAGTTGAGTTAACTGGGCAAAAACCTCCAGGTGGAGTTCCCACTCCCCCGGATGAAAAGTCTGACAACTCAAATAATCCGCCTCCCAGTTGTCCACTCCTGGGATGTGAATTGCAGATAGGTGGCAGGAGTGATCCTCCGCCCATTTGATGATCTTGGATACCTCTCTCATCGCTAAGGAACTCTTTGTTCCCCCCTGATTGATGTACGCTACAGACGTCATGTTGTCCGACTGGAACCTTATGAATTTGGCCTTTGCTAGGTGAGGCCACGCCAGGAGCGCATTGAATATCGCTCTCAGTTCTAAAATGTTTATCGGGAGAAGAGACTCTTCTCGAGACCATAGACCTTGAGCTTTCAGAGAGTTCCAGACCGCACCCCAGCCTAAGAGACTGGCGTCGGTCGTGACAATGACCCATTCTGGTCTGCGGAAACTCATTCCTTGAGACAGGTGATCGTGAGACAACCACCAGCGGAGAGAATCCCTGGTTACCTGGTCTACTTGAATCTGGGGAGACAAATCTGCATAGTCCCCATTCCACTGATTGAGCATGCACAGTTGTAATGGTCTTAGATGAATTCGAGCAAAAGGAACTATGTCCATTGCTGCAACCATCAATCATACTACTTCCATGCACTGAGCTATGGAAGGCTGAAGAATAGAGTGAAGAACTTGACAAGCGTTTAGAAGCTTTGACTTTCTGACCTCTGTCAGGGAGATCTTCATTTCTAAAAAATCTATTATTGTTCCCAAAAAGGGAACTCTTGTTGACGGAGACAGGGAACTCTTTTCTACGTTCACCTTCCACCCGTGAGATCTGAGAAAGGCTAGAACAATGTCTGTATGAGCCTTTGCTTTGGAAAGAGACGACGCTTGGATTAGAATGTCGTCTAGGTAAGGTGCTACAGCAATGCCCCTCGGTCGTAGAACCGCTAGAAGGGACCCTAGCACCTTTGTGAAGATTCTGGGAGCAGTGGCTAAACCGAACGGAAGAGCCACCCTTGTTCCGCTGTTGGAACTGGGTTTATCACTCCCATTTTTAATAGGTCTCCTACGCAATGTAAGAATGCCTGTCTCTTTATCTGGTCTGAAGATAAGCGAGACATGTGGAACCTTCCCCTTGGAGGAAGTTCCTTGAACTCTAGAAGATACCCCTGAGAGACTATTTCTAGTGCCCAGGGATTATGAACGTCTCTTGCCCAAGCCTGAGCGAAGAGAGAAAGTCTGCCCCCGACTAGATCTGGTCCCGGATCGGGGGCTACCCCTTCATGCTGTCTTGGTAGCAGCAGCAGGCTTCTTGGCCTGTTTACCCTTGTTCCAGCCTTGCAATGGTTTCCATGCTGGCTTAGGCTGGGAAGAGTTGCCTTCTTGTCTGGAGGCCGCAGAGTAAGGATTCGGTCCGTTCCTGAAATTGCGAAAGGAACGAAAATTAGATTTGTTCTTAGCCTTGAAAGGCCTATCCTGTGGGAGGGCATGTCCCTTTCCACCAGTAATGTCTGAAATAATCACTTTCAATTCCGGCCCGAAAAGGGTCTTACCCTTGAAAGGAATATTAAGCAATTTATTATTGGACGACACATCCGCCGACCAGGATTTCAGCCAAAGCGCTCTGCGCGCCACTATTGCAAACCCTGAATTTTTCGCCGCTAACTTAGCCAATTGGAAAGCGGCATCCAAAATAAAGGAATTAGCCAACTTTAGTGCGTGAATTCTGTCCATGACTTCATCATATGGAGTCGCTTTTTGGAGCGAATTTTCTAGTTCCTTGAACCAAAAATACGCTGCCGAGGTGACAGGAATAATGCACGAGATTGGTTGAAGCAGGAAGCCTTGCTGAACAAATATCTTTTTTAGCAATCCTTCCAATTTTTTATCCATAGGATCTTTAAAAGCGCAACTGTCCTCAATAGGAATAGTTGTGCGCTTAGCTAACGTTGACACTAACCCCTCAACCTTAGGAACCGTTTGCCATGCGTCCCTTCTGGGATCAACAATGGGGAACATTTTCTTGAATATAGGAGGTGGAACAAAAGGTATACCTGGCTTTTCCCACTACTTAGTCACTATATCCGCCACCCGCTTGGGTATCGGAAAGGCATCAGCGTGCACTGGGACCTCTTGCACAATTTCTATGGAATTACCAAAGAATCACAGTCATCAAGAGTAGTTAGGACCTCCTTAAGCAGGGCGCGGAGATGTTCTAACTTAAATTTAAATTTTACGACATCAGTGTCTGCCTGCTGAGAAACTTTTCCTGAATCAGAAATTTCCCCCTCAGACAGGCCCTCCCTCACTGCCAATTCAGATTGATGTGAGGGTATAAATGATAAATTGTCCTCAGCGCCAACCTGCTCATCTTCTGTATTTAAAACTGAGCTGTCGCGCTTTCTAGGGTAGGATGGCAGTTTGGATAACAGATTTGCTATTGAATTATCCATTAATGCTGTTAACTGTTGCATAGTAACAAGCATTGGCGCGCTAGATGTACTAGGTATCGCCTGCGCGGGCAAAACTGGTGTTGACATAGAAGGAGAGGATGAGGAACTATCCCCACTACCTTCATTAGAAGAATCATCTTGGGCAATCTTATTCAATGTGGCAGTACTGTCCATACTTTGTTTGGACGCTATGACACAATTTGCACAAACATTAATTGGGGGAACCACCTTGGCTTTCATACACACAGAACATAAGCCATCTGAAGGTTTAGACATGTTAGACAGAATTTGGCAGGCTAATAATGCAATAAAAGCGTTTTTAAAGAAAAGCGTTACTGTCCCTTTAAATAATAAACAGGCACACTTTATTTCTGATATATTGAAAAACAATTAAGGCAATGTCCGATTTTTACAAAAATTTTACCCCAGAGTCCTAATGCCCTGAAAGTATTGCACACCAAGTTTCAAGACTTTAACCCTTAAAATGAGCTATTTGTTCAATTAGACAATTTTAGTACACTACAATCACAGCCACAGCCTTGCTGCGGCTTTTTACCTTCCCTGAGAGTTATTCAGCAATGAAATAAACCTTCCAGAGTCCGTTTTAGGATGCCACAGGACCCCTCACATGAAGCTGCATGCACTGCCATGAAAGTAAACTGCGCAATTGAGGCACTAAAACGGGGCCTCCTTCCTCTGCATACCAGAGTGAAGGGGCCTTCCTGACTGAAATAGCCGTCTAACTCAATGCCAGGCGATAAAAAACGTTCCCAAAGTGTTTTAAGTGCACAAAACACTCTAAATGCCATTAAAATATGAAATAAAACAATCGATTTAGCCCACAATAGTGTCAACCAGTGTATAGCCCATTTGTAAGCCTTAATCTGTTATGAGTCTAAGAAAATGGCTTACTTACCCCTTAAGGGAAAAATGACAGTCTTCTACCATTAGCATGTCTTGTTAGAAATATGACTGATCATACCTTGAGCAGAAAAGTCTGCAAACTGTTCCCCCCAACTGAAGTTCTCTGGGCTCAACAGTCCTGCGTGGGAACAGCAATTGATTTTAGTTACTGCTGCTAAAATCATACTCCTCTTTAAACAGAACTCTTCATCCTTTTCTGTTTTAGAGTAAATAGTACAAACCGGCACTATTTTAAAATAACAAACTCTTGATTGAAGAATAAAAAACTACAACTAACACCACATGCTCTTTACCATCCCCGTGGAGATGCTACTTGTTCAGAGCGGCAAAGAGAATGACTGGGGGGCGGAGCCAGAGGGGAAGCTATATGGACAGCTCTTGCTGGGTGCTCTCTTTGCCATTTCCTGTAGGGGAAGAGAATATCCCACAAGTAAGGATGAAGCCGTGGACCGGACACACCAATGTTGGAGAAAGTGAAAATTCTAATCTTTCAGGTGGACTTTTTATAGGTTACTGCCATGTGACAAACTATTTTTAGATTCACAGCCAATACAAACACCTAAAAATGTAGTTTCTAAGCAATAATTTTTCAGTATGTTATGTCAATGTTGGTCATTTTCATAAGCTGCAGCCAAACAGGGGACAGGGGACAGGGGGTGTTTAAGTTCATGCAGGGACAGGGGGTGTTTAAGTTCCTGCATACTTTGTTCACAATAATACCCTGATAAAATATTATATAATTTTGTCTTGATTAGTCAGATGTGGAAAGTCAAGATGCAAGATAGAGGTTGAAGATCAGACTGAAGGGAATATTTAGACTTCTAGGAGGAAATAAAGGTCACATTAATAAACCTCTGTAAACAAGAATACCATTAGCACAAACAGGAAGAAGGCAAAATAGAATATACAATGTATATGATAAGTTTGCATGAACGAAGAGTACTCACTGAGTCTTCTGTACCTTAAGCTAATAGGAGCTAGAAATTCAAATGTGCTCAAGAACTCCAGACAAGAAAGTCTCTAGAGAAACAATTTTGATAATCGAGATAGTAATACCAACAGAATGGCAGTCTTGGTGAGACGGATGACACTGCAGGTATTAAACGCAACACAAATATGGCAACTCTGATGAACTGATCTGACTTCAGATACAGATGTCATGATGATGCAAGTGCTAAGAACAAAGTAAACAAGTGGGGAGAGGAGCTCAGCTATTACCTCTGTACTCCTAGGACCTAGGGCCAAAAGATCTCTGCTGTGCAAGCCAAAGTTTACAATTGACTGATCCACAGAAGCACCAGGAAACCTTGTAATGCCTTTTACGATGCCATTATACTTGAATAGCTCAGCACTGTACAACACTGAGGGATGAGGAGCAAAAGGGTAGACAGTCAAGAGTGTTGACGTACAAAATATACTCAGGTATGCATAAATACTCTTTGAAAACAGGAATGCAGATATGACCGTTACAAAAAAGTAGTGAAGGATACATTGGTATGTAGACTTGCCTCTAAAGGAAAAGATGCAGTATGCAGGCTTAGCTTTTAGTACACAGAATTTAACTTTAAAGGCATATATGGTATGCAGCATACACTGTTAAGTACACAAGGATAACCCAACATGCAGGATTGGCAAAATAGCAGACACTCTGGACACACTGGAAGTCAGAACCCCTGGAACAAAAATACAGGATCCCAGGGATAAAGGGAGCTTAGGATCATGAGCAGCTTGCATTATCAAACTCAACAGGCAAGCACTGAACTGATGCTCAGCTGATCCTGATTGATGGCCACTGAGTCAGTATCAGAGCATTAAGAATCATTATTATTTATTTATAAAATATTTTACCAGGAAGGATACATTAAGATTCCTCTTGTTTTCAAGTATGTCCTGGGTCCACAAAACATTGCATTGATACAATAGGGTACGATAAAATACAAAAACAATAATAATACACAATATATGCAAAACTTTTACATAGAACAGGTATGAAATATATAATCAGCCATGACAGGTGCATTCTGTTTTGAGATATGCAGACAGGTATCTCTTAAAGGATTTTAGGCTTGGGAAAGGTTTTAAAGTGTGTGGGAGGTTGTTCCATAATTGTGGTGCTCTGTAGGAAAAGGAGGATTGAGCTGCTTTCTTTTTGTATGGAGGCAGACTAAATAATGTGATGGTACTGGATCAGAGGTTATGGGAGGTGGGAACAGCCGGGGAGAGCATTCTGCTCAGGTAGGGTGGGAGCTTCCCAAAAAAGCTCTTAAACACAAGGCTGTCTTATAAATTATAAAGACAGATGTATTGGTATGGTGACAAACAGGTTCATAATTGCCCCACCCCCCCAAAAAAAATAAAAAATGGCTAAAAACAAAATGTATGCTTACCTGGTAAATTTCTTTCTTTTGTGATGTACCGAGTCCATGGATTCATCCTTACTTGTGGGATATTATCCTTCCCAACAGGAAGTGGCAAAGAGAGCACCCACAGCAGAGCTGTCTATATAGCTCCCCCCTTAACTACACCCCCCAGTCATTTGACCGAAGGCCAAGGAAGAAAAAGGAGAAACTATAAGGTGCAGAGGTGACTGAAGTTATCAATAAAAAATGCTATCTGTCTTGAATAGACAGGGCGGGCCGTGGACTCGGTACATCGCAAAAGAAAGAAATTTATCAGGTAAGCATAAATTTTGTTTTCTTTTGCAAGATGTACCGAGTCCACGGATTCATCCTTACTTGTGGGATACCAATACCAAAGCTTTAGGACACGGATGAAGGGAGGGACAAGACAGGAACCTAAACGGAAGGCACCACTGCTTGCAAAACCTTTCTCCCAAAAATAGCCTCCGAAGAAGCAAAAGTATCAAATTTGGAAAATTTGGAAAAGGTATGAAGCGAAGACCAAGTTACAGCCTTACACCAAGCGTTTTTTCAGCCATGTGGGTTATAAAAACCCCAAAAAACCAAGTGTATCCCTCAATACAGTTGTCCCGTAAGAAATATAAACAGTACTCCCAGAACACACAAACGTTTGTCTTATATATCATATATATATATCAAACTGAGTGCCCATAAGTTTAGCCCTTTATGCAAGCTAGTAATGCCCTTTTCTTATAAAACTAGGATTACTGCTTACCCTTCCCCTCATGGGGATACTGTCAGCCTTTCTGAATTATCTCAGTCTTTCCAAAAAAAGTGACTGAACATACCTCATTGCTGTATAGCAAGAAGCCATTCCTCACACAGAAGTTTTCCTGTACTCCTCAGCTTCTGTGGGAACAGCAGTGGACCTTAGTTACAAATGCTAAGATCATCATCCTCCAGGCAGAAATCTGCATCTATCTCCTGCCTGAGAGTAAATAGTACACATCGGTACCATTTAAAAATAACAAACTCTTGCTTGAAGAAAAATAAAAAATAACAGTTTAACACCTCTTTCACTTTACCCTTCCTGCTTAGAGCCAGCAAAGAGAATGACCGGGGGGTGGAGTTAAGGGTGAAGCTATATAGACAGCTCTGCTGTGGGTGCTCTCTTTGCCACTTCCTGTTGGGAAGGATAATATCCCAAAAGTGAGGATGAATCCATGGACTCGGTACATCTTGCAAAAGAAATGAAAACCGTACAATATTTATATCAAAGGCTGTCTCAGCAGCTACAAAATACAAGTCAGAAAAACTTGTAAAGTAATGCATAAAGGACTAAGCCTTGTACAGCTACATGATTGAGACCTTATGGAAGGCTGCACACTATTATATAAATAAATTAATAGAATGCACAGTAATAAGAAAAAGGTGAGTCTTCCCACCTCCTGATATTCCAAGATAAGGTTCAAAATAAGAAATGTGAGCATTTAAAAAAAAAAAGTATTATTATTTTCTAATAGTATAGCTTACATTAGAGAGGCAGTGAAATACCAGTTTTTATTTTCATGACAGTACAGCTGCAGCTCAGTTACAAATTGTCAGCACCGAATGATCTGACACATTTTGCACATGCAGTTTGTCAGAGATCACTAATTCACTAAAAATGTGCATATTAATAAAGACAAACCATTGGACAATTTGCCCCATTAGTAAATACAATTGATACATTTACATTTATAACATATTACCAACCAATCGCCTAGATTACGAGTTTTGCGATAAGAGAGTGCATTGCTAACTTGCACGTTATTCTCACTGCTCACTTTCCTACAGCGTTGGTATTACAGGTTTTTACAAACCCGGCGTTATTAGGCAAGAAGTGAGCATAGAGCAAAGTTGTGCTCCATACCGCACCCCAATACCAGTGCTGCTTAAGTGAGCGGTCAGCTGATTATACGTGCTCGTGCACGATTTCCCCATAGACATCAATGGGGAGAGCCGACTGAGAAAAAGTCTAACACCTGCAAAAAAGCAGCGTAAAACTCAGTAACGCAGACCCATTGATTCCTATGGGGAAACACATTTTATGTTTACACCTAACACCCTAACATGAATCCCGAGTCTAAACACCCTACACTTATTAATCCCTAATCTGCCGCCCCCGACATCACTGACACCTACATTATACTTATTAACCATTAATCTGCTGCCCCCAACATCGCCGACACCTACATTATATTTATTAACCCCCTAATCTCCCTCCCCCAATGTCGCCGCAACCTACTTACATTTATTAACCCTTAATCTGCCGCCCCCAACGTCGCTGCCACTATTCTAAATGTATTAACCCCTAAACCTAAGTCTAACCCCCCCTAACTTAAATATAATTTAAATAAATCTAAATAAAATTACTATCATAAACTAAATAATTCCTATCTAAAACTAAATACTTACCTATAAAATAAACCCTACGCTAGCTACAATATAACTAATAGTAACATTGTATCTAGCTTAGGGTTTATTTTTATTTTACAGGCAAGTTTGTATTTATTTTAACTAGGTAGAATAGTTACTAAATAGTTATTAACTATTTAATAACTACCTAGCTAAAATAAATACAAATTTACCTGTAAAATAAAACCTAACCTAAGTTACACTAACACTCCACACTACAATTAAATAAATTACCTAAATGAAATACAATTAAATAAATTCAATACAATTAGCTAAATTACAAAAAAAAAACTAAATTACTGAAAATAAAAAACAAATGACAAGATATTTAATTACACCTAATCTAAGAGCCCTATCAAAATAAAAAGCCCCCCCAAAATAAAAAAACCCTAGCCTTAACTAAGCTATTTTAGCTAGGTAGTTATTAAATAGTTAATAACTATTTAGTAACTATTCTACCTAGTTAAAATAAATACAAACTTGCCTGTAAAATAAAAATAAACCCTAAGCTAGCTACAATGTAACTATTAGTTATATTGTAGCTAGCTTAGGGTTTATTTTATAGGTAAGTATTTAGTTTTAAATAGGAATAATTTAGTTAATGATAATAATGTTATTTATATTTATTTCAATTATATTTAAGTTAGGGGGTGTTAGGGTTAGACTTAGGTTTAAAGGGTCAATAAATTTATAATAGTGGCGGCGACGTTGGGGATGGCAGATTAGGGGTAAATAAATGTAGGTAGGTGGCAGGGATGTTGGGGGCAGTATACAAAGACACCATGTCAATTGTCATTAATCTATATCCCGTTTGCCATGTCAGATTTTTTACCACATTTAGGACCTGAGTAGAGTCTCTGATATAACTCATAAGCTCTGTTACCAGGGGTTGCAAATAGGAATCCATCATTTCTGAAAGTGGTTCTAAAAGGGACCCCACCCCAGATATGATGGGCCTACCCAGTTTGGGTAAGAAATAGAAGATAGGGGTATAAGGTTTAGAGGGAAGGAGAGTTTAAAAAAATGTCTCCTTAAAGGCCCCCACTTGCTTACCTAATTCCAGAATATCCCTCAATTTTGTTTGAAATTTTTTTCTTGGATTAAAACTTAATTTAAGGTATACTGACTCATATCTTAGTTGGCGATGGGCCTCTGCCACATAGTATTCCCTATCAATAATCACGACGTTCCCGCCTTTATCAGAGTTTTTTATAACAATGTCTGAATTAGATTTTAGTTGTTTTATTGCTTTGTTCTGTTCAAATGTTAAATTATGTGTATAGTGTCCCTTCGTTTTTTCTCCCTCCTGGATTTTTTCTGAGAGTATTTTTAATTGCCGCTCAACTGTACGCTGAAATATATCAATTGACTTACTCTTACTTTGTACCTGGTAGAAGTTACTTTGTTTCATGCTAGGTTTAAACATAGGAGCTGTTACTAAAGGCTATTGATCCACATTATCATTCAACAATGTTGTAAGTTCAAGAACAAGACATTGTTCATCAAAACTCAGAACACTGGCCTCTGTTTTAGATACGGGTATAACAGGTGCAGTTTCCTCTCGTTCAGCACTATTCATGGAACCTTCAAAATGTTTCTTTAAAGTAACTTTTCTAACAAATTTATTAACAGCATGGATAGTGCTGAACAAGTTGAAATGTGCAGTAGGGACAAATCCCAAACCCAAACCTAGAACTTCTACCTCTGTTCTGGATAGCTCATACTGAGAGAGATTTACTAAATTTTTTATACATATTTCCTCGTTTAAGTGCGTGTCTGATATTGTATTTTGTTTTTGTTTGGTTTTTCTCCTCCCTCTGCACCCCCTTCTTGTTTTTTTTTCTTTTTGACTTGCTCCCTGTGCGCCATTCGTTTTTTGACTGTGTACTACACTCTACCTGTGGTGTATCTAATGCAGACAAATTGCTCACGATTTCTATTTCCTCATTGGACTCATGGTCAGAAGTGTCAACATCATACTCAGTCTCTTCAAAATGTACCTTTTTATTCGGTTTGGGTGTAACACCCATTCTAGAATCTATCTTACCACTTCTCTGAGACAGTTAAGTATGATGTTGACCCCTTCCACTCTGCACCTGCCATCTGTAAACTTTATTGAAATCGTAATCTCTTTTATCACTTGACAATTTTTGTTTTATAAAATCCCATAATTCTTTGGAAAAGTGTGTCATGCTCTCCTCAAATTTTTGGTCATAAGATTTAAAATCCTTATCTGATTGGAAAATTTTAAGGTCAGATTGTACAGTTTTTATATGATTAATACATTCAAGTCTCTGTTGTTTCTTAAATTCTACTAATAAGTCCATTAAGGCAAAAGAGTAAGCATCAAAGATTTTGTTCAATTTGTTAATTAAATCTATATCATTAACCAGGAAGGAGGGAAACTTTCTAATCCTTAGACCTCTTGGTATCCTCTTCTGTCTTTTATACAGTAAAAATGTTCTCATGTACTAGACAGGGGTGCCCCCTGTCGCCTCTGATTTTTGTTCTGGCTATAGAAACCCTAGCCCAAGCCATTAGGAATTCCCACATGGTATGGGGCGTTCGGTTCGGTGGAGAAATTGCAAAGATAGCCCTGTTTGCTGACACCATGACCTTATTTTTAACAAATCCACTAGGCTCCTTGCCTGCTCTTCTTGACCTTATATCCAAATTTGGCGCTCACAACTATTACGAGGTCAATGTCCTCAAGACTGAGGCCTTGTCTATTTGTATTCCTGCATTTGAACTAGATGTTTTACGAACGTCGCAGAATACCATTCACCACTTAGGGATACAGCTTGGACCTGACCCAAAGCTAGTAATTTCCCTAAACTATTCAGCTATTATTAAAGAAGTTACTGAACTCACCACCTCCTGGAGTTTTAGAGAGATTTCATGGCTAGGCCGCATAGCATCCTTTAAAATGACGATTCTACCCAAAATTCTATATTATTTTCGCTGTATCCCACTTAATGTCCCTGACAGCCTAATTGATAAGCTTCAATCCCTTGGTCAGAGCTATATCTGGGGCAAGTCTAAGCCCCGTATCGCAGCGAAAATACTCCAGAAACGATATGAGCAGGGAGGTGTAGCTATGCCTAGCATTCACAGCTACTATGAAGCTGCTAGGGTCACCCACGTTTCGGCGTGGGCGGACAAAGGGGAACCACAGGGGTGGAAAACTATAGAAGCTTTTGACCTCCCTATAGGGTTAGGACTGGCTGATCTACCCTGGATCCCAGATTATCGGTTGGATACTCTAGGGATTAAAAATGTAATTATTAGGGAAAATCTCAAAATATGGCAAAATCTCAGATATCTACCTGAAGTTGTCCTACATCCATCCCCTATACATTCTATACCGGCTCTACTTGCAGCCCTACCTGATACACATGTATTGCAGTGGGGTGATTGGGATTTGAGATTAATTTCCCATTTGTACCCCTCGGGCGCACTGCTCATTCCGAGAAATCTATACTAGTCTTTACATTTAAGCTATGATAATAACTTTTGTTCACCTTGTAGGATCTCCTAAATTTAGGAGACTCTATTTATGTACATCGTATTCATTTGACTGTCCTATAGACATGCTTATTGCATTTACTGTACAAAAATTGTTGGACCTATGATTGCATACGAACTTACTGTACCTGTTGTCATTATTAACATGTTTACTCTGCAATAAAAAATATTTTTGAAGAAAAAAAAAAAATGTTCTTATGTCTAAGTCCAGTTTAATATCCCTCCTTCTTAGCTCATTGATTTGAAAAAACAAACTGGGCAATGTATTATGGCAGTCCTGTAATGTATCATCTTCATCTAATTCATACACTTGTAATGTGGCTTCCAAGTCCTTAAACACAAAACCTTGCGGTGGATCCGCCATGACACCAGAGTTAATTTCCACACAAAAAAATAAAGTTAAAGTTTCTGTACTCACTTGGTAATCCGGATATACAAAAACACCCCCTTACCTCCTACGTCAAAATCTCAGTACATATAGAGGAGATCTTCAGCTCCGCACATGTCAAAAACGCTTAATATGGCCCAACAGTCCAAAATTTTCCCCCTAAGCGAGCCGCCACCGTATTAACGTACTCCAAGCACAGCAACACAATCACAAATACCGTGGTGCTTACCAGCCTCCAGGAGACCTGTATTAAGGGCAGCGTATCTTCAGTGGAACACAGGTCAGTCCTCCCTTCAAGCTCCTCCTCACTTCCTAGGTGCCTCAGGCATTCAGACATCAACGTCACAACGTCACAATGGCTACTAGAATTTCAGACAAGCCGGGCATCACAAGGAGGTAGAGTGAAAAAAAGTGGATACAGGGGGTTCCGTAAAAAAAATATTACCTTTATTTAGTGAGACAGACTAAAAACAGAACAGGGCTCGCAGCCCATAATGTTAGCACAGGGTTTTCAGTGGAGACACAAACGAGCAGACATGTTTCGTGTGGGGCTACCACACTTGCTCACTGCTTACTGAAATCACCACTGAGGTATCTATTTAAAGAGACAGACAACATTTAATTACATTAATTAATTGCACATAATTGTTAAAAACAATTGCTCAAAAGATTAACCCTTGTCTAACCTGAATATTATATACTCTAAATTTAAAGTGGACACTAGTGTCAGGCCTATGTTAACTCTATCATATCCAGTTTGAATAAATACATTGCTATATCAATTTAACTTCATTAACCTACTAAATATATATACCAGAAAATTCATCAAAAAAAATATATTTATATACACCTTAAAACCTTATACAAAATTTCATCTATATACATTTGGAAGTGCTGAGTCTGCACAGAGATTTGTAGATAACCTTAATACCAACATGGTAGGGTTAAAATTTACTGTTGAGCAACATGAAACTACAATTAAGTTCCTTGACGTGGAACTAGAAGTTGACCCTTGTACTGGGCATATTAGCTCCAGTGTATTTAGGAAACCGTCAGGAGGGAATACCATCCTCAACTATAAATCATGCCATCCAGGGCACGTTAAAAAGGCAATCCTGAAGGGACAGTACATTCGTACTAAACGGATTTGCTTAGATGACAGGATGTATAAAGAACAATGCGAAATACTTGAAAACAGGCTACAAAGTAGAGGTTACCCTGATAAATTGTTAAGCAATGTTAAAAAAGAGGTAGATCAGCTACACAGAGAGGAGCTATTACAATACAAAAAAAAACAAAAAGGGAATACAAACAAGTGTGGGGAATAAAATTATTTTTAGTACCCTGTATAGCCTGGAATTTAAGAAGGTTTGCAACATTATAAAACAGAATCTTCCTATCTTGGCTGGTGACCCGAGTCTAGAAGGATTAGCTACAGGAGGATGTAAATGTGTAGCCAAAAAAGGAAAAACCCTGGGGAATTTGCTAGCCCCTTCTGATTTACAAAGTAAAAGTATCAGAACATGGCTTCCTAATAGATTGGGATTTTATAAATATAAGGCCACACGCTGCAAGGCGTGTACGTATGTGAATGAGGGGACACATTTTATCTCTACTGTAACAAATAGATCTTATGAAATTAGGTTCAAACTCAACTGTAAATCTACACATGTAGTTTATTTGTTGACCTGTAGGGGGTGCCAGATTCAGTATCTTAGCAAAACCAAACGTTTTCTGAAAGACAGGGCACTTGAACACGTTAGGGACATAGAGGATCCAGAGATATTTACCCCTGTGGCAAGACACTTTAAGAATAAACACACAGGAGATGCCTCATTACTTTCCGTACAAGTCATAGACCATGTCCCAGCACACAAGAGAGGAGGGGACAGGGAGTATCGTTTGAATTATACTGAAGCCAAATGGATTTTTTATCTAAATACTAGATATCCACAGGGGATAAATATGGAAAGTGATGTCAATTTGTTTATTTAATCTTGGAATCTGTCCTTTGACAGAATTTGTCCTCTGTATATGTCTGGGATTTCTTCTGATAAATATGTAATATTAAATTCATTCTGATATAAAAAGAAAAATCAGGGACTTCCTAGAAGTTTTCTTTCAAACAAATTTAATAAGGATACCTTTGTAGGTTTAGGATATTTCTCAAATGTATATAGATGAAATTTTGTATAGTTAAGGTGTATATAAATATATTTTGTTTGAAGAATTTTCTGGTATATATATTTAGTAGTTTAATGAAGTTAAATTGATATAGCAATGTATTTATTCAAACTGGATATGATAGAGTTAACATAGGCCTGACACTAGTGTCCACATTAAATTTAGAGTATATACGATTCAGGTTAGACAAGGGTTAATCCTTTGAGCAATTGTTTTTAACAATTATGTGCAATTAATTAATGTAATTAAATGTTGTCTGTCTCTTTGAGTAGAGACCTCAGTGGTGATTTCAGTAAGCAGTGAGCAAGTGTGGTAGCCCCACACGAAACATGTCTGCTCGCTTGTGTCTCCACTGAAAACCCTGTGCTAACATTATGGGCTGCAAGCCCTGTTCTGTTTTTAGTCTGTCTCACTAAATAAAGGTAATATTTTTTTTTACGGAACCCCCTGTATCCACTTTTTTTCACTCTACCTCCTTGTGATGCCCGGCTTGTCTGAAATTCTACTAGCCATTGTGACGTTGTGAAGTTGACGTCTGAATGCCTGAGGCACCTAGGAAGTGAGGAGGAGCTTGAAGGGAGGACTGACCGGTGTTCCGCTGAAGATATGCTGTCCTGAATACAGGTCTCCTAGAGGCTGGTAAGTGCCACGGTATTTGTGATTGTGTTGCTGAACATTGATTTATGGCCTGTCTATTGACGTTTTATTTAACTTAGGCTGTTTCTATCCATGTTAGCAATTTCTATTGCTATAGCATTAAGAATTGTCCTACTGTATGTCCTACTTACTAATTTATTGGTAAGATCTTCTTCCTGTTGGAAATATGAATCTATGATGGTACAATTTTTCCAAATCTGCAGGTAGATACTTATGTTATCCCTTTCTCATATGGGGGGGGGGGGGGCAAGACAAGAATCCAGTATGATCTTCTAAAAGTCAGTGTAACAATACCCCCTTTTAAATCTTACTCAAACTTTAAATCAAGATATTCAATGTGCTTACTATCTTTCTTATAGGTGAAATTAAGTTTATATTCATTATTATTCAAGTAGTCAGAAAATTATTCAACTGTGTGCTCATCACTGTCTTACCAAATCAAAATAATTTTTCCTAAAGGGTGTATCACCTGCATAAATATGTTCAGTCTGAATACAGTCCTTAAATAAGCTGGCATAAATGGGGGTCCTGCTGTACCACATCTCTGGAGGTAGTACCCTACTTTAAACAATGGCTAAAGAAAGCTAGCAGTTAAGGGAGGAAAGTAGGGCATGGAGAAAAAACTGCAGGACACTAATGCAAGCATGCAAGCCAAAAAGAGATTGTCAGTCCTGTGGAAACATAGTGCAGCCCATAGGTAATATTTCAGGGCTCTGACTACATGTAAGCAGGGCCGGCTCAACCATGGGACCAATTGGGTCCAATGGACCCAAACAGCACTTAACAAGGGGCAGCACTTCAGTGCCTAAGTCAGTCACTATCAGACCCAGACTACTCCTGACCTCTGTCCTCTGTCTCTGTGGGGGAAGTTGCAGTGTTCCAGCAGCATAACCTCATCATGCACAAAGACCCAAAACCGGTAAGGGGCAGCATTCAAGGAGGGACAAGTACATCTCTTCCCTAACTTCCTTCACACTTATTGCACAATTGTGCCTAAGCATTGGTTGCATACAGGTAGGTAATCAGCTTTGTAAGGTCAGCGACCAGACTAGTAGGTTGACTAATGGGGGGTGTCATTTCATTCTCGGACTTTGGCAGCACAATATTTTAAGCCGCCAGTGCATGTAAGTTGTTAAAATTAAAAGGATTAATACAAAGGATGGAATACTTGTTTCCGATTTTAAATGTAACAGAAAACACCACTCAAGGGCTGTGCATAAAACAAAAGTATGCTGGTGTAAAAACAGATAAAATGACTATAAAGTTAAAATACTAAGACTGAAAAAAGTGATTGTGATGTCAGGATGTCTGATATCAGGAAAATGGTCTTCAAGGTGAGCATTTTCTATGAAACTCAATTCAATTTCAAAAGGAAACATGTTAGGTATCTGAGTAAAGAATCTGCAGTACTGAAAAAGCCAAGATTGAGCAGAATTTTTGACCTTCAGAGACCTCTTGAAAACTCCTTTTTACTAACTAGATTTGAGGTATAGAAAGGCACTACAAGAAAAGAGAATAGGTACAGCATAATCATTTTAATAATATCCAGATAAAGAAATTGAACTTAATAGCACATTGCCTGGACTATGTGCACTTAAAGTGTTAAGTCAGGGTACAATGGTAGGTTCAGGAGCAGAGGTTAAAGCAGAGTACTACTCCAATGCCAGAGCTACGAGGAATGGGTTGTGGAGCCTTATGAAGTCTATAAATTGAGGGATACAGCCTCAAAAAGGAAATTATATATATATATATCTATATGAAAAATTGAGTTATGAACGATGCAAGATTTGCCTAGTTTTTATTTCTTTGAGCTCTTCAGCATTAAAGGGACAATATACACTCATTTTTTCTTTGCATAAATGTTTTGTAGATGATCTATTTATATAGCCCATAAAGTTTTTTTGTTTTTTTTAAATGTATACGGCTAGATTTAGAGTTTTGTCGGTAAAGACCCGTGTAGCTAACGCTGCTTTTTTTCCCAGGGCACCCTTAAGACAAAGCTGGTATTTAGAGTTCTCTGAAGGGCTGCGTTAGGCTCCAAAAAGGGAGCGTAGAGCATAATTTACCGCCACTTCCACCCTCAATACCAGCGTTGCTTACGGTAGCGGCTAGCTGGAAAAACGTGCTCGTGCACGATTCCCCCATAGGAAACAATGGGGCAGTTTGGGCAGAAAAAAAAACACCTGCAAAAAAGCAGCGTTAAGCTCCCAACGCAGCCCCATTGTTTCCTATGGGGAAACAGTTTCTAAGTCTGCACCTAACACCCTAACATGTTCCGATCAGCCAATAGAATGCGAGCTCAATCTGATTGGCTGATTGGATCAGCCAATCCGATTGAACTTGAATCTGATTGGCTGATTCAATCAGCCAATCAGAATTTTCCTACCTTAATTCCGATTTGCTGATAGAATCCTATCAGCCAATCGGAATTTGAGGGACGCCATCTTGGATGACGTCACTTAAAGGAACCTTCATTCGTCGTCTAGTCGTCGTTGAAGAAGGATGTTACGCGCCGGAGGTCTTGAAGATGGAGCCGCTCCTCGTCGGATGGATGAAGATAGAAGATGCCGCTTGGATGAAGATGTCTGCCGGTCTGGATGTCCTCTTCTGTCCGGATAGGATGAAGACTTCTGCCGCTCCGGATGTCTTCTTTTGGTCCATCGGTGCCCGGCTGGGTGAACAAGGCTCAAGGTAGGGAGATCTTCAGGGGGGTAGTGTTAGGTTTATTTAAGGGGGGTTTGGGTTAGAGTAGGGGTATGTGGGTGGTGGGTTGTAATGTTGGGGGGTGGTATTGTGTTTCTTTTTTACAGGCAAAAGAGCTGATTTATTTGGGGCATGCCCCGCAAAAAGCCATTTTATGGGCTGGTAAGGTAATAGAGCTGTTAACATTTTTAATTTAGATTAGGGTAGGGAATTTTTTTTTTATTTTGGGGGCTTTGTTATTTTATTAGGGGGCTTAGAGTAGGTGTAATTAGCTTAAAATTCTTGTACTCTTTTTTTATTTTTTGTAATTTAGTGGGTTTTTTTTTTTGGTAATTTAGTTTAGTTTATTTAACTGTAGGTAATTGTAGGTACTTGTAGTTAATTTATTTAATTTATTTATTGATAGTGTAGTGTTTAATTGTAACTTAGGTTAGGATTTATTTTACAGGTAATTTTGTATTTATTTTAACTAGGTAGCTATTAAATAGTAAATAACTATTTAATAGCTATTGTACGTAGTTAAAATAAATACAAAGTTGCCTGTAAAATAAATATAAATCCTAAAATAGCTACAATAAAATTATTTGTTATATTGTAGCTATATTAGGGTTTATTTTACAGGTAAGTATTTAGTTTTAAATAGGAATACTTTAGTTAATATTATTTAATTCATTTTGTTAGATTAAAATTATATTTAACTTAGGGGGGTGTTAGGGTTAGACTTAGCTTTAGGGGTTAATACATTTATTATAGTAGCGGCGAGGTCCGGTTGGCAGATTAGGGGTTAATACTTGAATTTAGGTGGCGGCGATGTTAGGGAGGGCAGATTAGGGGTTAATACTATTTATTATAGGGTTTGTGAGGCGGGAGTGCGGCGGTTTAGGGGTTAATACATTTATTATAGTGGCGGCAAGGTCCGGTCGGCAGATTAGGGGTTAATAAGTGTAGGTAAGGTAGCGGCGATGTTGGGGGGCAGATTAGGGATTAATAAATATTATGTAGGTGTCGGCGATGTTAGGGGCAGCATATTAGGGGTTCATAGGGATAATGTAGGTGGCAGCGATGTGCGATCGGCAGATTAGGGGTTAAAAAAATTGATTATAGTGGCGGCGATGTGGGGGGACCTCGGTTTAGGGGTACATAGGTAGTTTATGGGTGTTAGTGTACTTTAGAGCACAGTAGTTAAGAGCTTTATAAACCGGCGTTAGCCCATAAAGCTCTTAACTACTGACTTTTTTTGGCGTTAGGAGTCTTGTCGGTAGAGGCTCTACCGCTCACTTCAGCCAAGACTCTAAATACCAGCGTTAGGAAGATCCCATTGAAAAGATAGGATACGCAATTGGCGTAAGGGGATCTGCAGTATGGAAAAGTTGTGGCTTGGAAGTGAGCGTTAGACCCTTTCCTGGCTGACTCTAAATACCAGCGGGCGGTAAAAAGCAGCGTTAGGAGCCCTTAACGCTGCTTTTGACGGCTAAAGCCAAACTCTAAATCTAGCCCCAAAGTTTTATGAGAAAACCGTCAGATACCTACTCCAGCTTGCTCCTGTTTGTGTAAAGGGTCTTTTCATATGCAAAAGGAGGGGGAGGGGGGAGTGTCTTATTCCCACTTGCAGTGGGCTTTCCAGCGACCTTTTCAACAGAGCTAAACTGAGAGCTTCAAAATAAGTTTTTAAACAGTTTTATACTGTATTTTTATATCCGTATCTGTGCATCTTATTCTTTATAGTAGTGTCTATTACATGCAGTTATATGAAAATGAATGTATAATATCCCTTTAGAGGGAATGTTGTTTTTTTTTTTTTTGTCTGTTTGCTTTTTGGAAATCCTTATCTAGATAACAATCTTAGGAAAAGTGTTAAGCATTATTAAGCTTTGTTACCATTCATTTTAAAGGGACAGTATACACTCATTTTCATATAACTGCATGTAATAGACACTACTATAAAGAAGAATATGCACCGATACTGATATAAAAATCCAGTATAAAACTGTTAAAAAAAACTTACTTAGATGCTCTCAGTTTAGCTCTGTTGAAAAGGCTGCTGAAAAGCCCACTGCAAGTGGGAAATAAGACACTCCCCCCTCCCCCTTCTTTTGCATATAAACAGACCCTTTACACAAACAGGAGCAAGCTGGAGAAGGTAGCCGATGGTATTCTCATAAAACTTTGGGGCTTGGTTAGGAGTCTGAAAATCAGAGCAATGTTATTTAAAAATAAGCAAAATTATACATTTTTTAAATATTTTTTTTTATGGCCTATATAAATAGATCATTTACAAAACATTTATGCAAAGAAAAAATGAGTGTATAATGACCCTTTAAGCCTTAAGAACATTACAGAGCAAGTAAATGTGCAAAAAAAACATGTACATTTCTATTTTTCCAAGGTAGCAACATACAACATTGTATTTATCAGGTATACATATTGTTTTCTTATATAAACATGTCAATATTAATATGACTTATCTGGTTGCACTAAACGAAAATTGCTAAGCAGGTTTATTATGGTCTGCATCTAAATTGGATAATGAAATAGTAAATCAATCTCGGAATGTATAAAGTCAATATGTGTCTCTTCACAACTAGTCTCCTACATGGTGTCTGTTATCTTAGAACTAATAAAAGATGCAAGTTAATCAACATGCTATAAGAGTAGAGAGCTGTGAACTCATATACTTATGCACTGTCAAAATATTTCCTGGGTGAGTTAGCTGCATTTAAATTTCCAAGGGAAAAGGGATAATCAATCATATTGGCACACATTAGATTTAAGGTGCAATATAAATGCAAAATATTTGCAATCTGAAAATAAGATGGAAGATGTGAAAACCGGAAAAAAATGTCTGAACTCATTTTAATGGGATACAAAATTCTTGTTTTCTCCTTGGTAATAAATAATATGGCAAGTGCCAAGAAGGGGATGTCAGATATATTTATTTGGCAGCAAAAAAAAAAAAAAAGACAAATAAGAGTCAACATAGCTTATCTGGGTGGAAGAATTTGGACATGGTATATACAGTATATACACACACACATACATGCAAACACACACATACATGCAAACACACACATACATACATGCAAACACACACACACATACATGCAAACACACATACATACATGCAAACACACAAACATGCAAACACACACACATACATGCAAACACACATACATGCAAACACACAAACATGCAAACACACACATACATGCAAACACACACATACATACATTCAAACACACACACACATACATGCAAACACACATACATGCATGCAAACACACATACATGCAAACACACAAACATGCAAACACACACACACACATACATGCAAACACACATACATGCAAACACACAAACATGCAAACACATACATGCAAACACACACACACACATACATGCAAACACACACACACACACGCATGCAAACACATACATGCAAACACATGCACACATACATGCAAACACACACACACACATACATACATGCAAACACACACACACACACACATACATGCAAACACACATACATGCAAACACACACACATACATGCAAACACACACAAACATACATGCAAACACACACATACATGCAAACACAGACACACACACACACATGCAAACACACACACACATGCAAACACACACACATACATGCAAACACACACAGACACACACATACATGCACACACACACATACATACATGCAAACACACACACACATACATGCAAACACACACACACACATACATGCAAACACACACACAGACATACATGCAAACACACACATATACATGCAAACACACACACATACATATACATGCAAACACACATGCAAACACACACACATACATGCAAACACACACACACACACACACACATACATGCAAACACACACACATACATGCATGCAAACACACACACACACACATACATGCAAACACACACACACATACATGCAAACACACACATACATACATGCATGCAAACACACACACACACATACATGCAAACACACACACACACACACACATACATGCAAACACACACACAAGATGACACACATTTTATTACATACATATACCTTTAAAGGACCATTTAATACAGTACAACTGCATAATTGACAAATACATTATAAAAAGACAATGACTGATAGTTGTACTGTGGACTTCTGTACATCATCAGAAGGGGCTGATGCTGCATATAAAATGATTACCCACATTTTTATAATGGAAGTAAATTGTAAAGTGTTTCTTTCTTTTTTTTTTTAAATTGTATGCTCTGTCTGAATCATAAACATTTAATTTTGACCTTATTTTCCCTAAGGGGACACTAGACATACAATAATACCCTGCCCCCTGTTAAACATATTTATATAATCAAACTAAAAGCAATGAACATTCATTATTGTCTCTTTTGTCCATGTAATTTGCCTGTATACTTTGTGCTTTCTTCTAGTCCCACAGAGGCAGAAGGGCAGACTGAATATGTAAAGGGACATGAAACCCAATGTGTTTCCTTTCATAATTCAGATAGAGAATAACATTTTTTTTTAAAGTTTCCAATTTACTTCTATTATCAAATTTGCTTCATTCTAATGTTATTCTTTGTTGAAGTGATACCTAGGTAGGAAGTGTGCGCATGTCTGAAGCACTTAACCCCTTAAGGGCAAGGCCATTTTTCAATTTATTTCCCTTAAAGGGCGACTAAACCCAAAATCTTTCTTTCATGATTCAGATAGAACATACAAATTTAAACAACATTACAATTTACTTCTATTATTTATTTTGCTTCATTTTTGAGATATCCTTATTTGAAGAAAAAGCAATGCACATGGGTGAGCCAATCACATGAGACTTCTATGTGCAGCAACCAATCAGCAGCTACTGAGCATATCTAGATATGCTTTTCAGCAAAGAATATCAAGAGAATAAAACAAATTAGATAATAGAAGTAAATTAGAAAGATGTTTAAAAATGCATTCTCTTTCTAAATCATGAAAGAAAAAATATGGGTATCATGACCCTTTAAGGACCAGGGCTATTTTTACATTTCTGCGGTGTTTGAGTTTAGCTGTAATTTTCCTCTTACTCATTTACTCTACCCACACATATTATATACTGTTTTTCTCGCCATTAAATGGACTTTCTAAAGATACCATAATTTTCATCATATCTTATAATTTATTATAAAAAAATTATAAAAAATGGAAAAAAACACACTTTTTCTAACTTTGACCCCCAAAATCTGTTACACATCTACAACCACCAAAAAACGCCTATGCTAAATAGTTTCTAAATTTTGTCCTGAGTTTAGAAATACCCAATGTTTACATGTTCTTTGCTTTTTTTTGTAAGTTATAGGGCAATATGTACAAGTAGCACTTTGCTATTTAAAAACAACTTTTTTCAAAATTAGCGCTGGTTAGATTGGAACACTGATATCTTTCAGGAATCCCTGAATATTCCTTGACATGTATATATTTTTTTTTAGAAGACATCTCAAAGTATTAATCTAGGCCCATTTTGGTATATTTCATGCCACCATTTCACCGCCAAATGAGATCATATAAAAAAAATTCTTCACTTTTTCACAAATTTTTCACAAACTTTAGGTTTTTCACTGAAATTATTTGCAAACAACTTGTGCAATTATGGCATAAATGGTTGTAAACGCTTATCTGGGATCTCCTTTGTTCAGAAATAGCAGACATATATGGCTTTGGCATTGCTTTTTGGTAATTAGAAGGCCACTAAATGCCACTGCGCACCACACGTGTATTATGCCCAGCAGTGAAGGGGTTAATTAGGGAGCATGTAGGGAGCTTCTAGGGTTAATTTTAGCTTTAGTGTAGTGTAGTAGACAACCCCAAGTATGGATCTAGGCCCATCTTGGTATATTTCATGCCACCATTTCACCGCCAAATCCGATCAAATGAAAAAAATCTTTACATTTTTCACAATTTTAGGTTTCTCACTGAAATTATTTACAAACAGCTTGTGCAATTATGGCACAAATGGTTGTAAAAGCTTCTCTGGGATCCCCTTTGTTCATAAATAGCAGACATGTATGGCTTTGGCGTTGGTTCTTGGTAATTAGAAGGCCGCTAAATGCATCTGCGCACTACACGTGTATTATGCCCAGCAGTGAAGAGGTTAATTATGGAGCTTGTAGGGAGCTTGTAGGGTTAATTTTAGCGTTAGTGTAGTAGACAACCCAAAGTATTGATCTAAGCCCATTTTGGTATATTTCACGCCACCATTTCCCCGCCAAATGCGATCAAATAAAAACAAAACGTTCACTTTTTCACTAACTTTAGGTTTCTCACTGAAATTATTTACAAACAGCTTGTGCAATTATGGCACAGATGGTTGTAAATGCTTCTCTGGGATCCCCTTTGCACAGAAATAGCAGACATATATGGCTTTGGTGTTGCTTTTTGGTAATTAGAAGGCCGCTAAATACCGCTGCGCATCACACGTGAATTATGTCTAGCAGTGAAGGGGTTAATTAGTTAGCTTGTAGGAAGCTTGCAGGGTTAATTTTAGCTTTAATGTAGGGATCAGCCTCCCACCTGACACATCAGACCCCCTGATTCCTCCCAAACAGCTCTTCCCTCCCCCACCCCACAATTGTCCCCACCATCTTAAGTACTGGCAGAAAGTCTGCCAGTACTAAAATAAAAGGTATTTTAAAAAAATATATATTTTTTAGCATATTTACATATGCTGATGTGTAGGATCCTCCCTTAGCCCCCAACCTCCCTGATCCCCCCCAAAAAGCTCTCTAACCCTCCCCCTCTACCTTATTGGTAGCCATCTTGGGTACTGGCAGCTGTCTGCTTTTTTTTATTTATTTATTTTTCTGTAGTGTAGCTTCCCCCCAGCCAAAGAGTAACCCCCACCCCCTCCCAGATCCCATAGATGTATTTTTTACATTGATTTTTTTGCCCACTCTATCCCACTTTTTTTATTACATTGTCTGTAGTGTAGCCGTTCCCACCCGCTTCCATCCCGTGCACGCGCCGCCCCCGCCTTCCCATGCACGTGTGTGCGCCTCCGTGCGCGCCCCCGACTATCACGCCCACGATTTCGCCCCCCGACGTCATATGGCCCATCGATGGCCGCCCACCCGCCTCCCACGTAAGCTCCCACCCACCAACGATACCGGCCATCAATATCCGGTGCAGAGAGGGCCACAGAGTGGCTCTCCCTGCATCAGATGGCCAAGGGGTGTTATTGCAGGATGTCTTGATATCGAGGCATCACTGCAATAACAGGAAAGCGGCTGGAAGCGAGCAGGATCGCTTCCAGACGCTTTAAACCCCTAATGTCATACAAAGTATGTCGCTGGTCTTTAAAGACCAGGTTGTGTGCGACGTGCCCTGTACGACATGTGTCGTTAAGGGGTTAAAGGGACATTAAACCCAAATATTTTCTTTCATGATTCAGATAGAGCATACATATGTAAACAACTTTTCAGTGTACTTCTATTATCAATTTTGCTGCATTCTCTTAGAATCCTTTCTTGAAGAAGCAGCAGCAATGCATTACTGGGAACTAGCTGAACACATTGGCAGCAGACTTATAGTTGGCTTACGGTAGATGTGGTTTTCCTCTACTCATACATTCAGCACTAAAAAAGGCTTAAAAGCTATTGAATATTTGCAAAAATGATTACCCTGAAATTTTTCAAATTATATGTGATCAGGGTGACCCTTTTCTTATTAACACACAATTACTTTACTTTTGAGGGTGATTTTTATCTCCAGAGGTGTGGAACAGCAATTGGGGCAAAGTTTGTCCCTTCTTATGGCAACCTATTTTTTAGGCATATGGAGATGAGAACACCTATCGGTAAAAAATAGCTTACTGTAAGTGTTACATAGATGACCTTTTGTTTATATGGTTAGGTTCACAAGAGGTAGCAGAATTATTTGTAAAGTGGATGAATTTAAACAACCTTATTTTATCCTTTACACATGAATATGCCAGAGAAGTGATACATTTTTTCATGGCAAAAATGAGGGTGAAATCATTACCAATATATATAGAAAACCTATTTTTGCAGATACCATCCTACATGCCAAGAGTTGCCATCCAAAAGTTGTTCCTTATTCAGTGGCTAAGGGCCAGTTTATATGATTACAAAGGAAATGTTCTTTTTTTAAGGATTTACTAACTAAAAGACTACAGAAGTGAAAGTTCTCTAATTCTGCATTGAAAAGAGCCAAATTTGAAGTTTCAAAGATAAACAGATCTGATTTGTTGAGGACAAAACATGACAAAAAATAAAGGAAAGAGAAACAAAAACTCACATTTGTGGCTCAATACATTAACCAGTACTATGCCATCATCAAAAAACATCTGCCAATACTGGCTGCGGTTGATAAACTGATTTTGGTTGTCAAGGAGGGCTGTAGATTCTCACATAGAAAGAACAAGTGACTTGAGAATATTTTATCACCCACTATTCTGAAACCTTTACAGAAATCTCAATCCTCTTGGCTTACCTTTAAGGGCATGTCCAGATGTGGGGTTGATAGGTGTAAAGCCTGTGATTACATTCTAACAGGAAATTAGTTTAGATCTTTGGTAACCTCATGTCTTAATTGTTCATCAACTTTTGTAATTTATCTCATAACTTGCAATGAATGTAATCTACAGTACATGTGTTTGGCTACTAGAGAAATACGCACAAGAACATGTAACCATTTGTCCACAATCCGCATTGGTACCTCCTTGAAACCTTTTGTACAGCATTTTGTAAGAGTACATAACAAATGTGCAGATAGCCTAAGATTGATGGCAATAGAAAAGACAGTGAAACCTAAAAGGGGGAGGGGTGATAACATGAGAATCCTTTCCAAGAATGAAAAGGAATTGGACCTTCACATTAGAAACATGTGTACCGAAAGGGTTCAATTCTGAAAATGACTTGATAATCCTCTGGTACTGAAGATTCAATCTTACATTTTATTAAATTTTTGGTAATATATCCTGAGAAATAATAATAATTATTATTAATAAATAATAATAATTATTATGAACTTCTGTTCTTGTAGATTCCCTGTGTAAGATAGTAACATAACTGTTCATTTATACTTTCAATTTGTTCTTGGTAGCAAATTTATATATATTTTTTATTTAGTTACCTTAATTTAAGTAGCTTACATCAGATACATTCTGCACAAAGCATTCAGTTCTTGTATAGAACAAACAAACTAGAAGATTGTCTGAATTCTTTAGTAGCTTGAAGATAGAACTTTAAAGCCCTGACTACATCAAGATTATGTAATAGCTGCATCTTAGGGCTAGCAGGATCTAGACACAATGAAGGAACAACAATTTCCTCATTGATGTTTACCACCAAAACAATTGTAGGAAGAAAATCATATTTAGTACAAAGTACAGCCTTACCATTGTGAGCAATTAAAAATGGAGAATTTCAGTACAGGGTTGACAACTCAGAAACTGTCCTAGCTGAGGAGATTGCTAATAGGAAAAGTACTTTCCAAAATAAAAGTTTTATATCAATTGAATGCATCGGTTCAAAAGGAGGACCTTGTAATAACGAAAAGAGAAACAGGTCTCACAAGTGGCCTAATGCTAAACAACACCTGGACAAAAGTCTGAACATCAGGAAATTTAGCTAACTTCCTATGAAAAAGAACAGATAAAGAAGAATTTTGACCTTTTAGGGAGCTAAAAGACACACACTTGTCAAAGTCATCCTGTAAAAACTGAATAATTCTGGGAATCCTAAAGGAATATCAACAAAACCCTCTGGAAGAGCACCACTCAAAATGTGCCTTCCAAATTTTGTGATACATTTTCTGTGCCACAGGCTTTCTTGCCCGAGAAACCTCTATGTTTTAAAACTAGGCATTCAATCTTCATGCTGTTAAACTTAAAGAATTGAGATCCTGATGGAAAAAAGGTCCTTGAGACAACAGGTCTTGCTTGTCTTAGAGGAAGGAGCCATGAGGACATCTGCCCTAGATCCGCATACCATGTGCTGGAGCAAACAATATTACTGAAGTTGATTCCTGTTTGATCTAAGCATGACTCTTGGAAGAAGAACAAACAAAGGAAACAGGCATGCTAGATGAAATTCACATGGACATACCATGGTGTCTATTATATGAGTCTTTGAGTCTCTTGATCTTGTAAAATACCTTGGAAGTTTGTGATTTGAGTCAGAGACTATCAGACATATGTCTGTGAAACCCCACTTATGCACTAAGTGATCTAAAATGTCCTGATGGAGAGACCACTCTCCTGGATGGACTTATTGACGACTAAGGTAATCCGCCTCCCTGAATTGCCGATAGGGAGCAATGATTCCTCACTGCCCAAAACAGAATCTGAGAAATGTCCTGCATGGCCAGTGGACTGCGAGTACTCCCTTGATGATTTTTGTAGGCTATCGCCGTGACCTTGTCCAGCTGGAAAATGTATAAGCTTTTGCTCCTTCAAAAGTGGGCCAGGACTGAACTGCCAGAAGAATTGCTCGAAGTTCCATAATGTTGATTGGTAACTTCACCTCTAGAGGAGACCAGACTCCTCTAGAAGTGAAAATTATTAAAACAAATATTGCACAAAAAAAGTTATAAGGACTTAGATATGAGGGCTGAGGTGTTAGAAAAAAGGCAGGCAACATAGTACATACATATGTCTAAAGATGTATAGGCATGTATGTATATATATATATATATATATATATATATAAAACACATAGCAACACCCAGCACTCACCAGCTAGCTCACAGCTAAGATAAAATCACAACTGGAAAGGTTAGTCACCGCATCTGGCCAAATGGGAAAGCTCAGGCACCACGTCAAGGTCCTTTCCTTAGCCTGAGTCCCTAACACAGGCACACCATCATGCGAGCTCACAAAGCTAAACAAACTGAGAACAAAGAAGGGGTGCACAGGTGGCTGTAATCACCCATAGAAAATACAAAACATGGAAAGGAACTGCACTCCAAGACCGGATCAGGTACACATCCTGTGACTCAGTAACATCCAGCCCTGGGTGCTAAATAGCACTCCAAAAAAGCTGTGATGTCACCAGAGCCACAGGCTGGTGAGTGCTGGGTGTTTCTATGTGTTGTATTACTTTTTATTTGTAATCTCCCTTGGTTCTTGCACCCATTCCGGACTGGGGTTAACTGCCTGTGGCTCTGGTGACATCACAGCTTTTTTGGAGTGCTATTTAGCACCCAGGGCTGGATGTTACTGAGTCACAGGATGTGTACCTGATCCGGTCTTGGAGTGCAGTTCCCTTCCATGTTTTGTATTTTCTATGGGTGATTACAGCCACCTGTGCACCCCTTCTTTGTTCTCAGTTTGTTTAGCTTTGTGAGCTCGCATGATGGTGTGCCTGTGTTAGGGACTCAGGCTAAGGAAAGGACCTTGACGTGGTGCCTGAGCTTTCCCATTTGGCCAGATGCGGTGACTAACCTTTCCAGTTGTGATTTTATCTTAGCTGTGAGCTAGCTGGTGAGTGCTGGGTGTTTCTATGTGTTGTATTACTTTTTATTTGTAATCTCCCTTGGTTCTTGCACCCATTCCGGACTGGGGTTTACTGCCTGTGGCTCTGGTGACATCACAGCTTTTTTGGAGTGCTATTTAGCACCCAGGGCTGGATGTTACTGAGTCACAGGATGTGTACCTGATCCGGTCTTGGAGTGCAGTTCCCTTCCATGTTTTGTATTTTCTATGGGTGATTACAGCCACCTGTGCACCCCTTCTTTGTTCTCAGTTTGTTTAGCTTTGTGAGCTCGCATGATGGTGTGCCTGTGTTAGGGACTCAGGCTAAGGAAAGGACCTTGACGTGGTGCCTGAGCTTTCCCATTTGGCCAGATGCGGTGACTAACCTTTCCAGTTGTGATTTTATCTTAGCTGTGAGCTAGCTGGTGAGTGCTGGGTGTTTCTATGTGTTGTATTACTTTTTATTTGTAATCTCCCTTGGTTCTTGCACCCATTCCGGACTGGGGTTAACTGCCTGTGGCTGTGGTGACATTACAGCTTTTTTGGAGTGCTATTTAGCACCCAGGGCTGGATGTTAATGAGTCACAGGATGTGTACCTGATCCGGTCTTGGAGTGCAGTTCCCTTCCATGTTTTATATATATATATATATATATATATATATATATATATATATATATATATATATATATATATATATATATATATATATATATATATAGAGAGAGAGAGAGAGAGAGAGAGAGAGAGAGACACCTTTTTACTTCAAGTCTGCTTTTCAGCAGATTCCCTTAACGCCAAAGTATCGCTGTTCACACAGCTTATAAACTTAGCTAGGGTTAAAGCAGTGATTCATAAATATCCCAGGACAGACTGTTTCGTAGTTGTTGCTACTCATCAGCTGGGAGAAAGTTTGAATCACTGCTGGGTGAAGTTGTTTCCCGGGCAAAATACAACAATATTTTAAATTAGGGGGAGGTAAAAGGTGAGTTTAAAATCCCCCACTATGCACAAAATAGAGAAAATAACTCATTGTGTAGGTAATTAACAAATCTAGACAGGCCAGAAGGCTTGTTTCCGATGCAGCAAAGGATTCTGGGTAAGATATGCAAATTAGGTTCACAATGACACACCTTTTTACTTCAAGTCTGCTTTTCAGCAGATTCCCTTAACACAAAAGTATCGCTGTTCACACAGCTTATAAACTTAGCTAGGGTTATAGCAGTGATTCATAACATTCCCAGGACAGACTGTTTCGTAGTTGCTGCTACTCATCAGCTGGGAAAAAGTTTGAATCACTGCTGGGTGAAGTTGTTTCCGGGCAAAATACAACAACATTTTAAATTAGGGGGAGGTAAAAGGTGAGTTTAAAATCCTCCACTACGCACAAAATAGAGAAAATAACTCATTGTGTAGTTCATTAACAAATCTAGACAGGCCAGAAGGCTTGTTTTTTCCCACAGAAAATATCTGGAATACATTGTTTCCAATGATGCTGATGCTAACTGTTACAGTGGGCAAATGAATGCAGAGAGTGTGCAGAGAGGGCAGATCTGGTCTTATGAATGAGGAAAGACTAAGATTTAGGTTGACATAGGGGATCAGCGTGGTCTGACCCCCTATTTCCACCATTTTAAAAGGGGAGATGTCATGATACAATCATGTGGAGTAGTTGCTACCTGGATTGGCTACCCAGGAGAGGTGGTATTGTGGTCTCAACCTGGAAAGGGTTAATGTGAACTGATTTTCTTTGAGTGAAACCTGGTTTTCAGAAAAGCTGTAAGCTGAGACCCCCCCTTCCCCCCTCCTTAGCTTGTTACAAGTCTGAGGTGAAGTGTTAACTGTGTGTAGGAATGCAAAAAGCTCCTCCCCTGTGGGAGCTAAGACTTGTTTGCATTGGCTGTACTCATTGTAAATTATAACCAGGGCGGTGTCTTTGACAAGACAAAGAAAGTTTAGTTTAAGTATGTAACAGAAAGACTTGTGGGTAGAATTGCCCTGGGACCAAGGCCATTAACATCAGGAACGGCAGTTTTCCACATATCTAAAGGAACTTGGTAATAAGTTGGATATTGTGTGTGTAATTATTTGCATGTCCCATTTTCTTTTGAAAGAATTGTAACTTTGCAATTGTATGTTATTTTGAATGTCTTTATAATTGCGCACTGTGTAACATGTATTGATATTTTTGTTATTAAACACATAGAAAATCTCATTCCGTCTTTTGGGCTCTAATATCCAAATTCACACTCCTGTTGAGACAAGGTTAAAGGAACGTAACCTAATAGTTAAATTGTGTGAGTTTTTGGGGGTTCCCAAAACGCCCCTTTAATTTAGAAGTTTTGGTGGTGGCAGAAATTGTTAACTAGAGCAGTGTGGACAGGATTTGGGGGTAAATGTGGTGTCCCTTTTAAGGTCCTTTTGTAGAGTTGCAAGGTTAAGGGAACCTGAGCTGTGTGCCATTAACCCCTTCATGCACACACCCCTCTATTGTGACGTTGAGAAGGTTTGATCCATCACAAACATATATATATATATATATATATATATATATATATATATATATATATATATATATATATATATGTGTAATTATATGTGTATATATGCATTCACAGGCATATATACACACATATAAACACATAAATACATATGTACACATATATAGACATAGATAGATAGATAGATAGATAGATAGATAGATGCGTTGGAACCCTTTGCAGTTAATATAAAAACATATTTATTCAATGTTCATATTTAATAAAGTGTTTATGTATTTACAGTAAATATTTGACACTCCAATGTTCTTCACATATCTGAATATGCTCTATGTATTTTTAAATATATATTCCTATACATATATGTATATATCTATACCTATATATAATCATGTATGACAGAACAAGTTAACATAAATCCACCATTCTTTATCCTAAAATGGCACACTTAATGATGCCTTGTCCATTTTAAGAATATGGGCCATCAGGCAAATCAGTTGTGCTTCATGTTAATTGACAAGGCATATAAAAAACCTGGGGAGGGGGAATAGACAAAAATATCTCCTTTATAAGAAGGCAAAACAGATATGTGGCTTAAATAGTTAACATCCAAAAGACCTTACTAAAGAATTTGGGGCGCGATCCGATATAGATCGTAGTTTGCGGCACAAGCGAGGGAACCCGCGTTGCCCGCAGTTTCAACTCGCAACTCGAGCTATCCCATATACGGCGCTGGCAGATGCTAACGTGCCGTAAGTCGGACAAACCAGCGATGTCCAGAAATCTGCGCAAGTACAAATTTCTGGCGTCGCCAGTGACTTGCGCCACGTTAGAAACTGCCGGCGCCTACAAAACCTGACTAAAGTCTAAATCACCTGCACTGTCTAACACGCCTCCCTAACATAGCCCGACACGTCTAACCCTCTATCCGTTATCCCCCCTCACTATCCTAACAATAAAATATGTATTAACCCCTAAACCGCCACTCCCGGAGCCCGCCGCTACCTAATAAAGTTATTAACCCCTAAACCGCCGCCAGCTATATTAAATCTATAACCCCCTAAAGTGAGCCCCTAACACCGCCGCCATCTACCTTACCTACCCCCTAAAGTGAGCCCCTACCCCGCCGCTATCTATTTTAAAATGATTAACCCCTAATCTAATCCCCCTACCCCGCCGCCATCTATATTAAATTATTTAACCCCTAAAATACTAAACTATCCCTACCACTAAACCTAAGTCTAACCCTACAAATAGCCCTGAAAAGGGCTTTTTGCGTGGCATTGCCCCAAAGTAACAGCTTTTTTGCCAGCCCTTAAAAGGGCTTTTTGCGGGGCATGCCCCAAAGAATTCAGCTCTTTTGCCAGCCCTTAAAAGGGCTTTTGGCGAGGCTTTGTCACAAAGTAAACTGCTCTTTTGCCTACAATCTACATCCCCCTACACCGCGGCCACCTATAATAAATGTATTAACCCCTAATCTAATCCCCCTTCACCGCAGCCAGCTATATTAACTATATTAACCCTAAATATATTAGGGTTAATATAGTTAATATAGTTATTATATTATATATATTAACTATATTAACCCTAATTATATTAGGGTTAATATAGTTAATATCGTTATATTATATATATATATATATATATATATATATATATATATATATATATATATATATATATATATATATATATATATATATATATTAAGTATAATAACCCTATCTAACTCTAACATCCTAACTAAACTCTTATTAAAATAAATCTAATATTAATATTATTAATTAAAATATTCCTATTTAAATCTAAATACTTACCTATACAATAAACCCTAAGATAGTTACAATATAATTAATAATTACACTGTAGCTATGTTAGGGTTTATATTTATTTTACAGGTAAATTGTTAATTATTTTAACTAGGTATAATAGCTATTAAATAGTTATGAACTATTTAATAGCTACCTAGTTAAAATAATGACCCAATTACCTGTAAAATAAATCCTAACCTAAGTTACAAATACACCTACACTATCAATAAATTAAATAAACTACAAATATCTATCTAAAAATACAATTAAATAAACTAAACTAAATTACAAAAAAAAAACCCACTAAATTGCAAAAAATAAAAAAAAGATTACAATATTTTTAAGCTAATTACACCTATTCTAAGCCCCCTAATAAAATAATAAACCCCCAAAATAAAAAAAATGCCCTACCCTATTCTAAATTAAAAATAGTTCAAAGCTCTTTTACCTTACCAGCCCTTAAAAGGGCCTTTTGTGGGGGCATGCCCCAAAGAAAACTGCTCTTTTGCCTGAAAAATAAACACAATACCACCCCCCAACATTACAACCCACCACCCACATACCCCTAATCTAACCCAAACCCCCCCTTAAATAAACCTAACACTACCCCCCTGAAGATCTCCCTACCTTGTATTCACCCCGCCAGGCAGAACTCTTCATCCGATCCGGGTGATGTCCAATCAAGCGGCAAAGAAGAATTCTTCATCCCGGTGATGTCTTTCTCCAAGCGGCAGCAAAGTCTTCTTCCATCGGGCAGCATCTTCCATCAAGCGGCATCTTCAATCTTCATTCTTCGCTCCTCCAACGTGGAGCATCCATCCCGACCGACGACTGAACGACGAATGAGGTACCTTTAAATGACGTCATCCAAGATGGCGTCCGTCGAATTCCGATTGGCTGATAGGATTCCGATTGGCTGATATAGGGTTAATATAGTTAATATCGTTATATTATATATATATATATATATATATATATATATATATATATATATATATATATATATATATATATTAAGTATAATAACCCTATCTAACTCTAACATCCTAACTAAACTCTTATTAAAATAAATCTAATATTAATATTATTAATTAAAATATTCCTATTTAAATCTAAATACTTACCTATAAAATAAACCCTAAGATAGTTACAATATAATTAATAATTACACTGTAGCTATGTTAGGGTTTATATTTATTTTACAGGTAAATTGTTAATTATTTTAACTAGGTATAATAGCTATTAAATAGTTATGAACTATTTAATAGCTACCTAGTTAAAATAATGACCCAATTACCTGTAAAATAAATCCTAACCTAAGTTACAAATACACCTACACTATCAATAAATTAAATAAACTACAAATATCTATCTAAAAATACAATTAAATAAACTAAACTAAATTACAAAAAAAAACAAACACTAAATTGCAAAAAATAAAAAAAAGATTACAATATTTTTAAGCTAATTACACCTATTCTAAGCCCCCTAATAAAATAATAAACCCCCAAAATAAAAAAATGCCCTACCCTATTCTAAATTAAAAATAGTTCAAAGCTCTTTTACCTTACCAGCCCTTAAAAGGGCCTTTTGTGGGGGCATGCCCCAAAGAAAACTGCTCTTTTGCCTGAAAAATAAACACAATACCACCCCCCAACATTACAACCCACCACCCACATACCCCTAATCTAACCCAAACCCCCCTTAAATAAACCTAACACTACCCCCCTGAAGATCTCCCTACCATGTATTCACCCCGCCAGGCAGAACTCTTCATCCGATCCGGGTGATGTCCAATCAAGCGGCAAAGAAGAATTCTTCATCCCGGTGATGTCTTTCTCCAAGCGGCAGCAAAGTCTTCTTCCATTGGGCAGCATCTTCCATCAAGCGGCATCTTCAATCTTCATTCTTCGCTCCTCCAACGCGGAGCATCCATCCCGACCGACGACTGAACGACGAATGAGGTACCTTTAAATGACGTCATCCAAGATGGCGTCCGTCGAATTCCGATTGGCTGATAGGATTCTATCAGCCAATCGGAATTAAGGTAGAAAAAGCTTGAATCTGATTTCGACGGACGCCATCTTGGATGACATCATTTAAAGGTACCTCATTCGTCGTTCAGTCGTCGGCCGGGATGGATGCTCCGCTTTGGAGGAGCGAAGAATGAAGATTGAAGATGCCGCTTGATGGAAGATGCTGCCCGATGGAAGAAGACTTTGCTGCCGCTTGGAGAAAGACATCACCGGGATGAAGAATTCTTCTTTGCCGCTTGATTGGACATCGCCCGGATCGGATGAAGAGTTCTGCCCGGCGGGGTGAATACAAGGTAGGGAGATCTTCAGGGGGGTAGTGTTAGGTTTATTTAAGGGGGGGGTTGGGTTAGATTAGGGGTATGTGGGTGGTGGGTTGTAATGTTGGGGGGTGGTATTGTTTTTTTTTCAGGCATAAGAGCAGTTTTCTTTGGGGCATGCCCCCACAAAAGGCCCTTTTAAGGGCTGGTAAGGTAAAAGAGCTTTGAACTATTTTTAATTTAGAATAGGGTAGGGAATTTTTTTTATTTTGGGGGTTTATTATTTTATTAGGGGGCTTAGAATAGGTGTAATTAGCTTAAAAATCTTGTAATCTTTTTTTTATTTTTTTGTAATTTAGTGGGGTTTTTTTTGTAATTTAGTTTAGTTTATTTAATTGTATTTTTAGATAGATATTTGTAGTTTATTTAATTTATTGATAGTGTAGGTGTATTTGTAACTTAGGTTAGGATTTATTTTACAGGTAATTGGGTAATTATTTTAAATAGGTAGCTATTAAATAGTTAATAACTATTTAATAGCTATTGTACCTAGTTAAAATAATTAACAATTTACCTGTAAAATAAAAATAAACCCTAACATAGCTACAATGTAATTATTAATTATATTGTAGCTATCTTAGGGTTTATTTTATAGGTAAGTATTTAGATTTAAATAGGAATATTTTAGTTTATAATATGAATTAGATTTATTTAATAAGAATTTAGTTAGGGGTGTTAGGGTTAGATAGAGTTAATATAGTTAATATAAATACTATAGTAACTATATTAACCCTAATATAATTAGGGTTAATATAGTTAATATATATAATGTAATAACTATATTAACTATAATATACTTAGGGTTATTATAGATAATATAGCTGGCGGCGGGGTAGGTAGATTAAATTAGGGGTTAATAATTTTAATATAGATGGCGGCGGTGTAAGGGGCTTACATTAGGGGTTAATACTATTAATATAGATGGCGGCGGTGTAGGGAGGGCAGGTTATAGGGCAATAGAGCTGTTAACTTTGGGGCAAAGCCCCGCAAAAGGCCCTTTTAAGGGCTGGTAATAGAGCTTATTACTTTATGGATATTAGATTAGGGGTTAATAATATTAATATAGCTGGCGGTGGTGTAAGGGGTCAGATTAGGGGATAGATCAGGTAGATGGCGGCGGTTTTAGGGGTTCACATTAGGGGATAGATCAGTTAGATGGTGGCGGTTTTAGGGGCTCACAGTAGGGGGTTAGTTTATGTAGATGGCGGCGGTTTAGGGGTTAAATACTTTATTAGGGATTGCGGCGGGGGATCGCGGTTGACAGGTAGATAGACATTGCGCATGCGTTAGGTTTTATTTAGCAGATCGCGGTTGACAGCTAGATAGACATTGCGCATGCGTTAGGTGTTAGGTTTTATTTAGCAGATCGCGGTTGACAGCTAGATAGACATTGCGCATGCGTTAGGTGTTAGGTTTATTTAGCAGCTAGTTTAGGGAGTTACGGGGCTCCAATAGTCAGCGTAAGGCTTCTTACGGCTGCTTTTTGTGGCGAGGTGAAAATGGAGTAAGATTTCTCCATTTTCGCCACGTAAGTCCTTACGCTGTATATTGGATACCAAACTGCGCTGGTTTGGTATACCTGCCTATGGCCCAAAAAACTACGGGCGACGGCAGAACTATACGCGCGTAACTTCTAGGTTACTCCGTATATGTGATACCAAACCAGTGCAAATATTGGCGTCGCCAGCTTTTGCGGGCGACGATTTTTATCGGATCGACCCCTTGATCTCAATCCATTTGTATAACTATATTCATTTAACCTTTGATATATTGAATATATAGTGATTTTGTTCTAAGTGTGTATATAGATATTGATATGTGCTGCTAACTATTTCCTCTACTTTGTTTTTAATGTTGGTTCAACCCCTTTAAGAGTAGGAGGTTAAGGGTTACTGATAAAAACAAAATGTATTTTTACCTGATAAATTTGCTTTTTTTCTAATGGTAGTGATAGTCCACGATCCTTACTTTAGGGAATTACAGGAGGCAAAGACACCCTACACCAGAGCTTTAAGTATCTCTTCTACTTCCCCTATCCTCCCAGTAGTACATACAACTGAGGATAGGAAAAAATAAGAAAGATAGTAGGGAAAAAGAAGTGCATAAAAGGGACTGATGCCACTAACAAAAAAAAATTAAAAATGGGTGAGTTTGTGGACTCTCACTACCAAGAAAGAAAGGAATTTATCAGGTAAGAATAAATTTTGTTTTCTTTCTAATGGGAGTGAGAGTCCATAATCCTTACTGTTGATAATCAATACCCAAACTGTAGAATCCATGAAAATTGTGCGGGAAAAACTAAACGGCAGGCCTCTATTTTCTAGAAACCACTGCCTGGAGAACCTTCCTGCCAAAGGCAGCCTCCACAGAAGAAAGAAACATCAAAATGATCAAATTTACACCCTCCTAAAGAAACTGTAAAACTCTTGGAATGCTCACAGAATGCCAGGAATAGCCACTAGCAGAACACTATGACAGATACAGTTTCCAAATTTTGTGATAAATCTGTTGAGTAACGGGCTTACAAGCTAGAATCAAGGTATCAATAACTGAATCAGAAAAATCCCTTTGAGACACGATCAAGCAGTTACACTAAGAGATTGAAGATAAAAGAATGGACCCTGACATAGAAGGTCTGGTATCAGAGGAAGACATGATGGAGAGTTGCTGGACATCTGCACCAAGTAGGCGTACCAGATTCTGTGCAGCCATGCTGGAGCTATGAGAATCGCAGACACCCTCTCCTGCTTGAGACGTGCTACCACTCTGGGAAGAAGAACAATTGGGGGAACAGATAAACCAGATGATAATGTAAAGGACTCACCAAGGCGTCTATCAATGCTGCTTGAGGGTCCCTTGATCTTGACCCATATATTGGGATCTTGAAATTTAGCTGAGACGCCATGAGGTCTATATTGGGATGACCTCACCTGGCCACTAAATGATTAAAAATCTCCTGGTTTAGAGACCATTCTCCAGGGTGAATTGTCTGATGCCTCAGGTAGTCCGACTCACAATTCTCTACCCCTGGGATGTGAATGGCTGAGACCGAACTCTGAGGTTCCTCCGCCCAGTTCAGGATGCGAGACACCTGCATTGTTAAAGGACTGCTTGTGCTGCCCTGATGATTGATGTATACCAACGTTGTTACATTGTCTGATTGAAAGTGGGTAAACTGAACTGTGCAAAGTAGAAGCCAAGACAGTAAGGCATTGAAGATTGTTCTTAATTCTAAGATATTGATCGGCAAGGTTGCCTCCTGAGTAGACCACCGGCCCTGAACCCTCTGAACACCCCACACTGCACCCCAGCCCAACAGACTGGCGTAAATGGAAATTATTTCCCATGTTGAACAAAGAAAGCTCATGCCCTGAGATATGGGCCTAGAGATGTCTACCATGAGAGAGGCTGTCTCAACGAATCAACTAGAAAAGATCTAAGGGATCCCTATTCCATGGTCTAAGCATGCATAACTGAAGAGGACGCAAATGAAACGGTGCACATGGAATGGCCTGAAGATTTTAACATGCTTCCTGTAATTTGGCCTTGCGCTAATTGGTAAGAAACAGCCTCATGGCCAACAAGTATAAATCCTGGAAGCAGTGGCTAGGCCAAAAGGCAGATTAATAAACTGGTAGTGCCTGCTGAGAAAGGCAAACAGCAGAAACCAATGATCATCTCGATGTATCGGAATATGAAGATATGCATCCTTCAGGTTTATAGTGGTCATGAATTGACCTTGAAGAACCAAGAGAAGAAAGGATCTTATAGTCTCCATCTTTAGGGATGGCACCATTAGAAATTTGTTTAGCGTCTTGAGATATATAGAATATAGGGCAAAAAGTTCCTTCCTTTTTCAGAACAATGAACAGATTTGAGTAAAACCCTTTTCCATGATTTGGGAATAGGAACAATGACTCCCATATTTTTCAACTCCTGCACACACTGCAGGGAAGCTCCTCTTATCTGGTCTCTTGGAGATATGAGACAGAATGAAAATGAACCTCCCCTTTGGAGGCTGAGATCTGAATCCAATACTGTATCGCAGTCATGGAATCAGAGACAGATTGCTTGGGCTACTTGGACATGCTCCAAATGGGATTTGGGTGCCAGGTAGCCTTGAACGTATCATTCCTTTGTGAGGAAGTTGACCTCTGATTTTTGTTCTAATGAAAGGAATGAAGGTGACCCCCAGGCCTAACTTTAGATCTGGACTTTTTATCTTGAGAAAAGAAAGCCCCCTTGCTTCCAGTCACTGTGGAAATAATTGAAGACAACAGATGGAACTTGGATACCATGTCAGTAGACCAAGGCTTCTGCCAAAGTTCCCTCCTGGACAACATAGCAAAAGCAGTGCTCTTAGCATTAATGCGAATGATCTGCACAATTGAACCAAATAAAGGAATTTACTGTCTTTAAATATCTAATGCAGTCTTTGATCTCCAGGGAAGATTCCACTGACACAAATTCTGACAGCAGACCTCCTTGTAGGAAGACCCTTCTAAGGTAACCTTTGAATTTTCTATCCATAGGGTCCTTCGAAGACGTACTGTCTTCCAAGGAAATGGTGGTCCTCTTAGCTAAAGTAGATATAGCTCCATCTACCTTGGGTATAGAACCCCAGAGTTCCAAGTTGTGTGTGTGCTGTGGCAAGTCACTTACCTTAAGTAGCACCCCTGTATCAAGGCAGCAGCAGCAGTATCCAGTAGAGAGCCCATCCAGTGCAGGTACGGGTACCACAGAGGATATTTTATGAAATATCTGTGTCACACAGGGGGAGGCTAAGAATGAGTCCTTGCAACACATGAGGGTAGTTATCGCTGAAGTCCCATAGGGGAATACTGCAAACATAACATGGTATTCCTGTATCCTTCAGCTTTGCGAATGATAATTCCCAGGAATTATGGGTCTCACATTGGTCTGAACCCCCAAATTTAAATTTATAAACAAGTAGCTGGAAACCCCTTTATTCTCAACCTTCTCCTATGGGGCCAAGAATAAAACTAAGAGAGTGATGGGAGGTGGGAGGAATTTTAAGTAGGGATGGGCGAATGTGTTTATATTCAAATTCAAATGTTAGAACGAATGTTATTGTAGAAATTTGATTTACCTAATCGAATGTTGATAAGAACGAATATTCTTAAAAATTCTATTATCGATTGTTATTCACAGTTTTCGAATGTCACTTTCGAATTTGAATGTCACATTCCAATTTGAATATTGCATTCAAATATGAATGTCCGATTCAAATTTGAATGCAACATTTATAAAACACATTTGAAGACTATACTCGGCTAGATTACGAGTTGTGGTTTAGGCTTAAAAAGCAGCGTTAAGAGGTCCTAACGCTGCTTTTTAACGCCCGCTGGTATTACGAGTCTTGCAGGTACAGGTGTACCCCTCACTTTTTTGGCCAGACTTGGAAATACCGCAAATCCACTTACGAAAATTGTGTATCCTCTTTTTTCAATGGGACTTGCATAGCGCCGGTATTACGAGTCTGCCAAAAAGTGAGTGGTAGACCCTCTCCTGTCAACACTGGTACCACATTTTAAAGTCAGTAGTTCCGACGGCTAACACTGAATGAAGGTTCCTTTAAATGACGTCATCCAAGATGGCATCCCTTCAATTCCAATTGGCTCATAGAATTCTATCAGCCAATCGGAATTAAGGTAGAAAAAATCATAATATGATTGAGCTGGCATTCTATTGGCTGTTCCAATCAGCCAATAGAATGCCAGCTAACTTATTGGCTGATTGGATCAGCCAATAGGATTGAACTTCAATCCTATTTTTTTTTCTACCTTAATTCCGATTGGCTGATAGAATTCTATCAGCCAATCAGAATTGAAGGGACGCCATCTTGGATGACGTCATTTAAAGGAACCTTCATTCAGTGTTAGCCGTCGGAAGGAAGAGGATGCTCCACGTCGGATGTCTTGAAGATGGACCCGCTCCGCGCCGGATGGATGAAGATAGAAGATGCCGTTTGGATGAAGATTTCTGACAGTCTGGAGGACCACTTCGCCTGGCTTGGATGAAGACTTCTCCCGGCTTTGTTGAGGACTTCGGCCCGGTTGGATAAAGACTTCTCCCAGTAAGGTGATCTTCAAGGGGTTAGTGTTAGGTTTTTTTAAGGGGGTATTGGGTGGGTTTTAGAGTAGGGTTGGTTGTGTGGGTGGTGGGTTTTAATGTTGGGGGGGATTTGTAATTTTTTTTACAGGTAAAGGAGCTTATTACTTTTGGGCAATGCCCCGCAAAAGGCCCTTTTAAGAGCTATTTGTAACTATTATTGTATTTATTTATATAGCAGTGCAGTAAGCAATACGGATTTAAAAGACAATATTTTAAATGTTTTAAGAGAAAAGCCCCTTCCAACTGCAGAACTCCTTGATTTCTCTGTAAAAATTGAGACAAAAAAGTAATAATTATCAATAAAACTAGAAAAGGAAATAGGTTTACCGATTGCATTGCAGGTGCGTGCCTTCGTGTTCAGCCTTGTAGTACTCTAGAAATGGCTTTCTATTGCATTCCATTACTCTCATTAAGAATTCTATGCAGAATGATTGTACAAGGTTATAGAACCTGACAGCTCACGTTTCCACAGTTTTATTAAATCTAGGACAGCGATTGTTTAGAGCAGCACAGGAAATCATACATACTTACTTTGGGGCAATGCCCCGCAAAAGGCCCTTTTAAGGGCTATTTGTAATTTAGTGTAGGGTAGGGCTTTTTTTTATTTTGGGGGGGCTTTTTTATTTTGTTAGGGGGATTAGTTTAGGTGTAATTAGTTTAAAAATCTTGTAATTTGTTTATTTTTTTCTGTAATTTAGTGTTTGGTTTTTTTTTTGTACTTTAGCTAATTTTATTTAATTGTATTTAATTGTATTTAATTTAGGGAATTAATTTAATTATAGTGTAGTGTTAGGTGTAATTGTAACTTAGGTTAGGCTTTATTTTACAGGTAAATTTGTCTTTATTTTAACGAGGGAGTTATTAAATAGTTAATAACTATTTAATAACTATTGTACCTAGTTAAAATAAATACAAAGTTGCCTGTAAAATAAAAATAAACCCTAAGCTAGATACAATGTAACTATTAGTTATATTGTAACTAGCTTAGGGTTTATTTTATAGGTAAGTATTTAGTTTTAAATAGGAATACTTTAGGTAATGATAGGAATATTTATTTTGATTTCTTTTAATTATATTTAAGTTAGTGGGTGTTAGGTTTAGGGTTAGACTTAGGTTTAGGGGTTAATAACTTTAATATAGTGGCGGCGACATTGGGGGCGGCAGATTATGTGCTAATAATTATAATGCAGGAGTCGGCGATGTCGAGGGCGGCAGATTAGGGGTTAATAAGTGTAAGATTAGTGGTGTTTAGACTCGGGCGTTCATGTTAGGGTGTTAGGTGTAGACATACATTTTATTTCCCCATAGGAATCAATGGGGCTGCGTTAAGGAGTTTTACGCTGCTTTTTTGCAGGCGTTAGACTTTTTTTCAGCTGGCTCTCCCCGTTGATTCCTATTGGTAAATTGTGCACGAGCACGTTACACCAGCTCACTGCTAACATAAGCAGTGCTGGTATTGGAGTGCAGTAATGAGCAAAATTTTGCTCAACCCTCACTTCTTGTCTGGTTTGTAAAAACTCGTAATACCAGCGCTTTCTGTAAGTGAGCGGTGAGCATAAACTGCTCGTTAGCACCGCACAGCCTCTAACACAAAACTCGTAATCTAGGTGACTGTTTCTAATTTGAATGCTACATTTGAATTCAAATGTGACATTCAAATTCAAATATTACATTTATACAACACAGTTGTAAACTAGAAATACTATTTTGAATTCAAATGTGACATTTGCATTTGAATGTCACATTCGAATTTGAATATTACATTTATAAAACACAGTATTAAACTAGAAATACTATTTCAAATTTGAATGTGACATTCAAATTCGAATGTAGCATTGAAATTTGAATATTACATTTATAAAACACAGTATTAGACTAGAAATACTATTTAGAATTTGAATATTACATTTATAAAACAAAAAAAATTGAATTTTTAGAAACATTTGCCCATCCCTAATTTTAAGCTCTGATATGGGTTTTTGACCTCCTCCTAGTGGTGGGAAATATATCCCATATGTTATCCCATATGTTATGGAGGACTGTGGATCATCATCATTTTATGAAATAAATTAGAGTTTAATGTACTTTAGGGTTTGTATTTATTTATATAGCAGTGCAGTAAGCAATACGGATTTAAAAGACAATATTTTAAATGTTTTAAGAGAAAAGCCCCTTCCAACTGCAGAATTTCTCTGTAAAAATTGAGACAAAAAAGTAATAATTATCAATAAAACTAGAAAAGGAAATTGGTTTACTGATTGCATTGCAAGTGCGTGCCTTCGTTTTCAGCCTTGTAGTACTCTAGAAATGGCTTTCTATTGCATTCAATTACTCTCATTAAGAATTCTATGCAGAATAATTGTACAAGGTTATAGAACCTGACAGCTTCCACAGTTTTATTAAATCTAGGACAGTGATTGTTTAGAGCATCACAGGAAATCATACATACTCAAGTAGTATATCCCTGGATTGCTCTGAAATAGATAATCTAGACAAATGCTGTATAAAGAGGACAGCTTTTACTGTTTACTGTGTGTTCATTTGCTGGTATGTATTGTGCATATATAAAATTATATGAATATATTTTTTTTAAGCCGCTGCAAAATTTGCTGTCAAAGTTCAGCAAATAATCCCTACAACATATTACTTCTCTCTGTGGGGGATTTTCAACCATCACTATTATAGGATTCATGCTACAGAAATATCCAGCTATGCTGTGGATCAGTCAAAAATATAATATGTATATATTCTATTGTAAACTTTAAATAAATTTGTCCATATGGAGTTGAGAGACTGCCTTATAACCCCCAAATGCGTTATCTCAGAGCCTTTAAGCCTTACATGAACAATTAACATGCATTGAAAATGCACAGGCTTAATATAAGGAGAGTTTGAATTGATGGAGTTGGTGTTTGTATTCATTTTTGGACATAACAAGCTGTTCTGTTCATTCTTCCAATACATGCAGCTGCAGAAAACATGCAGTTGCCAATACTGTCACAGCTGCTGCGAGAGCTAACAAATAGCTTGCCAATTTGAAGACATTAGTAAGCTCTTCTGTAATGCATGTGAATACCATGTATATGCACCTGGTACCACTAGACTGGGTAAAAGTGCTTTGTTGAAAGTGTAAATACATATTTTTTGTATAGGAAGCATGTAACTAACAGTGGCTGTAAATAGGTTTGTCATGCTGAGATAGTAATAGAACATAAATACTATAAATATAATATTAGGAAACAAAACATACATTAGCTGACAATTTAAAACAGCTAATTATAACATATGCTGTAATTCGTAGGGAAAGATATTTAAAGATCAAGCACCATAAAGATATATTCCTTTTTGAAATAGTTAGGTTGCCAATTTATGACCAGTAAGGTTATAATTAGTTAATATTAGCTTAATAAATGGAATTAGCATAAATTGTGTTAAAACCATAATATCTTTTCTCTAAAAAAATAGATTTAAGAAAACATGTTGAGTGTAGAGCTGAAATCTTGAATGCACATTCACTGAGCACTTAAACCCCAGGAATATCCTGCTTTGAATGTGTGATTGACAACCTAAACTCAGAGACTAAGAAATATTTTTCATATGAGTTTTTTAAATATCATTTTACATATAAATATATGAAATATGAATAAATATACAGATCTGTGGTAGGGGTAAAGGCCCAGCACAAAATCACATTAAACTTAGTTGTTAAGATTTAAAGGGATATAAATAACCAAAATCTTTCTTTCATGATTCAGATAAAACATGCAATTTTAAGCAACTTTCTAATTGACTCCTATTATAATTTTTTATTTGTTCTCCTTGTATCGTTATTTGAAAAGCAGGAATGTAAGCTTAGGAGACGGCCCATTTTTGGTTCAGAACCCTGGGTAGCGCAGGCTAATTGGTGGCTACATTTAGCCATTGATAGGTTATATCAATGCTCCCACTCATTTTGAAAAACTTTCTGAAGATTTTTTTAGTTAACATTGGATGGAATTATGGAGATATGTGCTGGATTATATTTTTATATGTAAATAGATATTGAAATTTAAATAGCAACATAACTCCAACTATTCCTATCCCGTGGGTCAGCAATAAATATTACAAATAGCAATAAATTTATAAAGTAAAAAACACTTGTATTGTTTGAAAACTTTAATATCTCAATGAAAAAGAGGACTCAAAAGTGTATTTTTCCTATTTTACACCTAGTTGAGCATGCCACAATGTTTGAGACCTTATAGACAGCTTCCAACAGTGTTTTTACTTTTTGTGTGTTCAGCAGAAACCTGATGTAATTTAGTACTTTTCGGCTTCTATTCTTTTCTATGGGACACGTCATTTTTTTTTTGGCAGCCAGAAAAGCACTATTGGAAACGACTGATAAGTGTAATGGCTTCCAACAGCATTTTTTTTTTTTTTTTTCGTTTTGCGACCTTGCTCAAACCCATTTATGGCTCAAATGAAATATGCCATTGGTTGGAAAGCAAAACGCTTTTCAGAAGCAAATCACCAATAGATTGTGATCGAGGCCTTAGTCAGTTATAGTTAAAAAAAAATGCAGTCACCTATATTATATATCTATTAGTATATATATATATATATATATATATATATATATATATATCTACGTATAATATATCTATATAATATGCTTTTATTTAGGTTACATATAATAATATTATTACTACTACTATCATATTATCATTACTGTCCACCAAAAATAGTATGGCTCTTATAATATATACATTTATTCACATGTGAAATGACATCCATATAAATAAATACAATAACTAAAAAATGCTGTGCTAGAAATCTTAAGGTGCTGCTTGTTGCCATAGGAATGAGAACTGTTCATTTTAACATAATCCCAAACACTACACATTATATATTACACACTGAAGATGGCTACGTCATGCGGCACCGCACCACACTTATGCCTCATCACGCAGTACCAAACCTGTGTTCTACAAAATTCAAAGAGAAGATTTCCACTTTCATAAATGAAAGATAGTATGTAGAGTCTATATAGGCTGACCATATTGCCGCTTTAAGAAGGAACACATATGGAAAATACATATGTGAGGGTTCTTATACAAAACCATTTCTTTAAACAGCCCTGAAAACAGCCCTGACAAATGTATTTTTTATATGTGTCCCTTTTTAAAGCGGCAATATGGTCAGCCTATGTCTATAGTATATAAATCAATAGTGATAGAAAAATCTTAAACGGTGTTTGAAAACTGACACACTTTCCTGGTGTGCCTTTTAATAAAATTTGAGTTTATCTCAAGGTGTTACACCAATCTTTTATTAAATTTAGCGTTCAGCCACATTTTATTGTGAAGTGGATGTTGTTTTTTCTTTTAATTGAATATATATATATATATATATATATATATATATATATATATATATATATATATGTCTGTAGTATTTTTCTCTGAAAAATAACAAAATCAAATGCAGCCCTTCATGTCTGTATATTTTCAGTATATAATTCAACTATATACATAACCCCTCAGTCATCCATCTCTCATCTTAAAATCAATAGTTTGAAAAAAATAAATAAATAAATACCCAAGCCATCTTATTAAGCATCTGCTGTTAAAATATGTCATCCAATAGAGGAAGTTATGACCAACATGCTGGGCTCCTATATTAAGAAGAAATATGTATAAATACAGCCAGTCATATCCCATATCATTTATGCTGCTTCAGGAGTGAGACAGTGCAGTAATAGCGTTATGGAGCACATCCAAGGCTAGAGATCATAGGGACAGGATGCCCCTGTGATCCCAAATCTGTCAATTCATAAGATACACACTGATCGCAGCATGTATCTCATGCTGCAGCTGGTAGTCTGCATGTGATGCTAGCCAGCAACAGTACAGTAACTGTCAAAAATGACAGTTACTGTGTATACTGTACAATCACTGTAAAAGCCAGAGTTAATGTATACTTAAAATGGAGCCCATATCTTAGCATGCCACAATGCATGCTGGTATCAGGCTCAGTGGCCAATCACTGGATGCCTCAGGAGTGAGGCAGTCTAGTGATGCTCAAAAAAAAAAAAAATGGCTAATGCTACAAAGACTCATCTTATGCTTCCAGCCTTCACCAGTGATCAACTCAGCCACAACAGTCAGTTAGTAAATACTAGCAGATTCTTATGTTTATGTTTTTACATTTTTCATCATAGATTTTATATATATATATATATATATATATATATATATATATATATATATATATATATATATATATACGGTTGTCTGAGCAAGGGGTAAATGCCCCGAAACGTCACTGCTCATTAAAAGTTTGCTGTGCTTAAACCCAGAGAGTGCTTATTATTGGACATTGATAAATATTTTTTGAGCACCCTGGTCTGGAGTTATCGTTGGCAAATGAGAGTGCGCTACTTGGTGTTTATATATATATATATATATATATATATATATATATATATATATATATATATATATATATATATATATATATATATATATATATACTGTATATATATATATATATATATATATATATACTGTATATATATATATATATATATATATATATATATATATACACACACACACACACATATTGTATATATACATATATATATATATATATATATTTTAATTAATTATATATATTTTTAATTATTATTACATTTTTTATGTAATATATTTTATATTCAAATGTTTATGTTTTTTTTGTTTTTTTTTAAATGTCAACTTGTAAACTGCCAACTGGTGCTTTTCAGTGAAGCTTAATGGCTATCTTCCAACCAATATATCAGCAATGCAAACTGAACCCTAGGTTTTGAGTCCCTATCAGTTATTTTTTTCCCTGAGAACTGACTTGTGTGAGCACTGAAATTGTGCTTAAACAGCTTATTCTCTTCTACTATTGTTTGGTATATGACATTGTTTGATGCCTGATCACCAGTTTAATGCTACTGTCTGGCAGCCATCTTGCCCTAAATTGACTCTAAAACATATTACAACTATAGTTTAAGTTCACTGGACTGTTCATTGCTCAATGCTGTTTTTCAAAATGCTTTTTAACAATTATTCAGTTTAAGTAATTACAAAGGTTCCCCTGTAAGTCCCTGTGCCAAGTGATTTTATTTCCCTCTGCCAGTGGTACAGCCAATAAAAAAATGTACCACTGTTGGCTAGACATTGAATAATGCGTCCTCCTGGCACTATCTCTATCTTCTTCTGCTAGTAGGGCCATCCAAAAACAATGGTGTTTAGGACAAATGGCTATGAATGAATTCCTCATTATCATAGGCTAGAACACGCCACCCAATAACAGCCTATACTATTCCCAGCATAGTGGTATAATCCATGCAAAACAAAAAAATATCAGATATTTTGTGCCACCTCTCCCATTGCTGTATTTTCTTAGAGAGGTCAAAAGTGAATAAAGAATCTCTTAGTAAAACAAACACAATAACTGCATTTGAAATACACAGCAGTGAAATTAAATTTAGCAAAAAAGCTTTATTTAACAGTTATCAATAGCAAATGGATTATTTTTTAACATATACATGACTTGTTGCCGACAGGACTGTAAAGCACAGGAGCTCACAACTGTCTCCAACACATGCTCCAAAGGTCACTGTTGCCATGTCATGTAATGTTACGTGCAGCATGCACTGGAGACAAATGTGTGCATGCAGCTAACAACCATTTATGTGCATGTAAAAGTTTATTAATCTGGTAATAAAGAACAGTTAAAAGATGCATTTTTGCAAAAATGCTTCTAATCATGAGTTGTGTTCTATTATCTGTTGTTTCTTTTAGAGAACGGGTATTTTTCGAGTCTCATTTTGTTTTGGCCCCCAACAAGCATCAAAAAGCCTCGCTACATTTGTCAGTGAAGTTGTTGCTGCCAGAAGTGTGTATTTCACGTTGGCCCATCCTTTAACAATTAAATAGAACAATAGCTCAAATGTTTTTTTGCAGACCTTTATCAGTTATGTAAAGCTACGTGTAAAGCAGCAATTCCCATTGCACACATAACACAGATTCTTTGGGGCTGATTTATCGTGTGTCTGGCAGACATGATCCGCTGTAGCGATCATGTCTGCCAGACATCGATAAATGCCGACAGCATACACTGTCAGTATTTATCATTGCACAAGCAGTTCTAGTGAACTGCTTGTGCAATGATGCCCCCTGCAGATTCACGGCCAATCGGCCGCTAGCAGGGGGTGTCAATCAACCCGATCATGTGCGGTTGGGCGGATTGCTGTCCGCTGCCTCAGAGGCGGCGTACAAGTTAAGAAGCAGCGGTCTTAAGACCGCTGTTTCTTAACTCCTGTTTCCGGCGAGCCTGAAGGCCCGCACGGAAACAGATGTATTTGGCCCCATTCAGGCCATGATAAATCGGCCCCTTTGCCTTGAATACCAGTATTCTGATGTGTTAAGATTCTAATTTTTACATAGCTCAGGCTGTTGCCCTCACGGTTTATTAACACAGTTTCTCTGCATGCACCAAACACAGATTCAGACAGGCCCATTTAATTAATTTTATTACGATCATTGGCTTAATATTGCTCCTTTAGCTGCAGGTGTCTATTTTGTTCTGTTGTTACTATTATTATTATCATTTATTTATATATCACCGGAAAATTCCATAGTGCTGGGTACAGAGAGAGGGGCATACAATGACAAAGACTTGTGATAAGATACAAAAACATAGCAGACTAAACAAATCTAATACAGGAGGAAAAGGGCCTTGCTCCGAAGAGCTTACAGTCTACAGGTTGAGTGTGCAGAGACATAAGGTTTGGGGTACCTTGTCACATAGAGTGTTTGTTCTATTCTTAGTACATACTTTGTCTAAGCAGCTATAGGGGCCTATCTTTCAAGCTCCGAATGGAGCTCGATGCCCCGTGTTTCTGGCGAGCCTGCAGGCTCGCCAGAAACACCAGTTATGAAGCAGCGGTCACAAAGACCGCTGCTCCATAACCTGTCCGCCTGCTCAGAGCAGGCAGAGAGACATCGCCGGAAATCAACCCGATCGAGTATGATCGGGTTGATTGACACCCCCTGCTGGCGGCCCATTGGCCGCGAGTCTGCAGGGCACGGCGTTGCACCAGCAGCTTTTGTGAGCTGCTGGTGCAATGCTGAATATGGCGAGTGTATTGCTCGCCGTATTCAGCGAGGTCTGGCGGACCTGATCCGCACTGTCGGATCAGGTCGGCCAGACCTTGATAAATAGAGGCCATAGTATCATATTGTTTTCTTTCATTGTTACACTAATCCGACAGACTCTTCCTCACAGCCGCACATATACTGACACAGGTCTAGATCCAGGCAAAACCCAATGCACAGGATCAAAACGAAATGTTCTACTTAAATGAGTTACAATGTCACAATTTAATCCTGTTTTCCATTTACACAATGATGTCTCCCAACCCACCTAACTCCTAAAATCTTGCTTGACTTTAATATCCCCAGCACCAATATCCCTAACTATTGCTGGTCTAACCTTCAATATTAATGTTAACCCTAACTACCACTTACTCAAAGCATTGACCAATAGGAAAAGCCCTCTTTATTCCTCATTACAGTATGGGGTTAATCTTATTTCTAATACCAGTAGTGAAAAAAATTGTTTGGTTGATGCAACTCCAATTTGAAGTGAACATGGGTGGATTTCTTTGCCAACATTGAGCCTTTCAATTTTTGTTATTAACTATTGTGACTATGTATACTAATTTGTGTCTGGTATGTTACACTGTGGGCCCCAATAATAAAATCACGTATAAACAAGGCACCCTTTTTGGAATCCTCTCAGTCTGTAATTGCGGAAAGGGGGCAGTGGACATTGCATTTAACATTGCACAAGGAAATTAGCGCTCTTGCATGATTAGGGCCTGTCAATCACCCCAAACAAGCAAGTTGGATGACTCTTGCTTCCTAAAGGGATATGAAACCCAAAAATGTTCTTTCAGATTCAGATTCAGATAGAGCATGCAGTTTTCTATTATCAATTGTTCATCGTTCGCTTGGTGTCTTAAAGAGACGCTCAAGTCCAAAAAACCTTTCATGATTTAAATAGGGCATGTCATTTTAAACAACTTCCAAATGTACTTTTATCATCAATTTTGCTTTGTTCTCTTGGTATTCTTAGTTGAAAGCTAAACCTTCATATACTAATTTCTTAGACCTTGAAGACTGCCTCTAATATCTGAATGCATTTTGACCACTAGAGGGCATAAGTTCATGTGTTTCATATAGATAACATTGAACTCATGCACGTGAAGTGACCTAGGAGTGAGCACAGATTGGCTAAAATGCAAGTCTGTCAAAATAACTGAAATAAGGGGCAGTCAGCAGAAGCTTAGATAAAAAGAAATTACAGAGGTAAAACATGTATTATTATAACTGTGTTGGTTATGCAAAACTGGGGAATGGGTAATAAAGGGATTATCTTTCTTTTTAAACAACAAAAATTCTGGTGTTGACTGTCTTTAAGTTAAAAATGTAAGCTCAAGAGCGTGCACGTGTCTGGAGCAGTATATGGCAGCAGTTTTGAAGGAATGTTATCCATTTGCAAGAGCACTAGATGGCAGCACTATTTTCTGTTATGTAGTGCTCCAGACATCTACCTAGGTATCACTTCAACAAAGAATATCATAAGACTGAAGCAAATTTGATAATAGACGTAAATTGAAAACTTTTTAAAAATTGTATGCTCTGTCTGGTGCCCTCTTTTTCAGTAATCAATAATATCCTTTTAGAATGCTAGTATCTCTTTATAATGGTCTCCAATATGTTTATTTGCTTTCTGTCTCTAACTCTTTTACTTGAAAATAAAATGTATGCTTACCTGATAAATTTCTTTCTTTCCGGAGATAGAGAGTCCACAACGTCATTCCAATTACTAGTGGGATATTCAGCACCACAGAAAAGCTGTTAAGTGTCACTTCCTTTACCCATAACCCCCAGTTATTCAGCTGAAGGGAAACGGAAAAAAGATAACACAAAGGTGTAGAGGTGCCTGAGGTTTAACAAAAAATACTGTCTTAATTAAGGGTGGGGTCGTGGACTCTCCATGTCCGGAAAGAAAGACATTTATTAGGTAAGCATACATTTTGTTTTCTTTCCTAAGACATGGAGAGTTCACAATGTCATTCAATTTACTAGTGGGAACCAATAGCCAAGCTAGAGGACACAGAATGAACAGGGAGGGAGAACAAGACAGGTAGACCTAAACAGAAGGCCTCATCACTTGAAGAACCTTTCTCCCAAAAGAGGCCTCAGCCTAGGCAAAAGTATCAAATTTGTAAAATTTAGAAAAAGTATGCAGAGAGGACCAAGTTGCAGCCTTGCAAATTATTGAAAGCCCAAGAAGAGGAGGCAGCCCTTGTAGAATGAACCATAATTCTCTCAGGAGGCTGCTGTCCAGCAGTCTCATAAGCAAAACAAATCATACTTCTCAACCAAAGGGAAAGAGAAGTAGAAGTGGCCTTCTGACCCTTAAGCTTCCCTGAGAAACAAACAGGGCAGAAAACTGGCGAAAATGCTTAGTAGCCTGTAAGTAGAATTTTAGAGTGTGCACAACATCCAAGTTATGCAACAGACATTCCTTTTGAGAAGAAGGATTAGGACAGAGAGAAGGAACAACAATTTCCTGATTAATATTCCTATCCGAAACCACCTTAGGGAGAAACCCCAGTTTAGTACGAAGGAGCGCCTTATCCACATGAAAAATAAAGGTAAGGCGACTTGCACTGCAAGGCCGAGAGTTCAGAAACTCTGCAAACAGAAGAAATAGCAATAAGAAACAAAAATCTCCGTCTTACGCTTATGTACAAGAATAGATAATGTAGAAATCTGACCTTTCAGAGAACTGACAGACAACCCTTTGTCCAGACCTTCTGTCAGGGTTTTTTCCCTGTTGTGTTTGCCATGTGCTGCTGGCAGCCATTTTACTCACCTCTCTTCCTGACTATGGTGCATTGTGGGGATGCTGCTCAATTCCTGCACTTCCTTTTATGGCCAGACTGGTGTGCATCATCCATGTGAGACAGGATGCAGTCTCAGAATTGTGATGTCATCACTTATTATTTAAAGGGCCTCTGTTCAGTATGCTTTGCCTTTGCGTTGTCTCAGAACAGTTTGTGAGAGTTCCTGTGTATTACCTGGCTGCCTGACGCCCTTCTTGGTTCCTGATCCCTGGCTTGTTCCTCACTCTGCTGTTTTCCTTGTTTCTGATTCCGGCTCGTCTGACTATTCGCTTTGGCTCCTGACTCGGCTCGTCTGACTACCAGCTCTGGTTTTGACTCCTGGCTTGTTATTTGACTTGTGGACTTTTTATTTTTTGCTATTAATAAAGGTGTGATTATTTTTGCACTTCTCGTCTCAGTCTGATTCCTGGCACCCTGACACCTTGCTGGAGAAAAGACAAAAATCTAGGAATCCTGACCCTACTCCAAGAGTAGCCCTTCGATTCACACCAATAAAGGTATTTACGCCATACCTTATGGTAAATCTTACGAGTAACAGGCTTGCAAGCCTGAATCATGGTATTAATGACTGGCACAGAAAACCCATGCTTAGTCAGAACTAAGCGTTCAATATCCATGCAGTCAGCTTCAGAGAAACGAGATTTGGATGGAGGAAAGGACCCTGAATTAGAAGGTCCTTCATCTGAGGTAACCTCCAAGGAGGAGGAAGAGATGACATCTTCACTAGGTCTTCAAGGAGAGGAGACAATGGCACTACTCACTTAATGGTGTGTTATAACGTTCCCCTACTGGTATTGATATACTGTAATATGAATTGTCTAATAGGGGTAGGTGCTTGTACCTGGGAACAAACTATACAAAAAATCAGTGAGGGACTGACAAAAGGGTACAAATATAGCACTCTATGAACGTTATTATTAATGCAAAAAATTAGGAAATTAAAATATAACTTTTACTAGATCAAGTTAAAAACAGGGGATTGACAAACATCATTAAAAGTATAAATTTGGATCCACCACTTTTTAACCAGATACTGTCACTGCTGGTTAATAGAGACAAACACCTTTGTTAGGTATATGTGAGTCTCTTGTAAATCAAATGACAAGATTATCTCTTGGCATATTACTCATATAAGGTGACAATACTCCTAATTCAAGGTAGGTTTGGAGGCCATTAATAAATTACAGTGAATTACGCTATCACAAGTAGAAGGTCAGATAGGCTGTTGGTGGTTATTCATAAACATCTAGGTGGTTTGCACTGAAATATCTTTACCTATGGTTGTAAGGAGTTGTGAACTTAGATATTAAATTACCTGTTAATACCGTTTAATGAAATATTACTCCTAAGTATCTATGTTCATAAGGGTAAGTATTGTGCTACCCACACTAATATAGAGAGTGGGATACCTCACACATTACTGATTTTAATCTGTTAATACCGTTAATTTCTGACACACTCCTAATTTTTACCTGTTAATACCGTGAAGATGGGTACTAGATTTATCTAAAGTATTTGGTAAAAAGTATGTTACCTTATAAGTGTCACTAAAATATTGTGTATTAAGGTCTGACTCTATTACCCACTCGGTTTTATGAATAACTAGGATGCTGTATATACTTGGCCTAGCCTAGATCAACACCTATATTACCTATGAGTAAGCAGGGTTTGTGGTATACCTAGTATGGCTCGATCAGCTTACAGCTTGCCTATGGTTGTAAGGAGTTGTGAACTCAGATATTAAATTACCTGTAAATACCGTTAATAAAATATTGCTGCCTGAGTATCAATGTTCTTAAGAATAAGTATTGTGCTATCCACGTTAATATAGAGAGTGGGATATCTCACACATAACTGATTTTTACCTGTTAATACCGTAAATATCTGACACACTCCTAATTTTTACCTGTTAATACCGTAAAGATAAGTACTGGTTTTTCTAAAGTATTTGGTAAAAAGTCCGTTACCTAATAGATATCGCTAGAATATTATGAATTTAAGGTAAATCTGACTCTGTTACCAGCTATATTTTATAAATAACTGGAGTACTATGTATACTAGGCCTGGCCTGGATCAATACCTATATTACCTATGAGTAAGCAAGGTTTTTTGTTATACCTAGTGTAGCTCGATCAGCTTAGACTAGATACCGCTATTGCGGCCGAAACTATTTTAATACCATTTTATATTGTCATTTGAGAAAGAATGGAGGATCAACAAATTGATTTAAAAACAACAATTAGGGGAGAACAGGGGGACGCCACTTCACTAGGTCTGCAAACCAGGTCCTGCGAGGCCATGCAGAAGCTATTAGAATTACAGGCACTCTCTCCTGTTAGATACGAGCAATGACTTGTGGAAGGAGCGCAAACGGAGGAAACAGGTATGCTAGACTGAAATCCCAAGGAACCGCCAGAGCATCTATCAGAGCGGCTTGAGGATCTCTTGATCTTGAACCGTACCTTGGAAGTTTGGCATTTTGACGATACGTTATCAGATCCAACTCCGGTACACCCCACTTGAGGGTTAGCCTGGAGAACACCTCCGGAAGGAAAGCCACTCCCCGGGATGAAAAGTATGTCTGCTCAGGAAATCCGCTTCCCAGTTGTCCACTCCTGGAATGTGGATGGCAGATAGAAGACAATTGTGAGCTTCCGCCCACTCAATAATCAGAGTCACCTCTTTCATGGCCAAGAAACTCTGAGTTCCTCCCTGGTGGTTGATGTAAGCCACTGAGGTGATATTGTCCGACTGGAATCTGATAAACCGGGCTAAAGACAACTGAGGCCACACCATCAGAGCAAGATATTTATCGGAAGAGAAGACTCCTCTAGAGTCCATAGGCCCTGAGCCTTTAGCAAGTCCCAGACTGCTCCCCAGCCTAGCAGACTGACATCCGTTGTCACAATCACCCAGGAGGGTCTCCGGAAGCATGTTCCCTGAGACAGATGATCCTGAGAAATCAGCCACGAGAGAGAGTATCTTGTCAACTGGTCCAGAACTATCCAATGAGACAGATCCGAATGGTCTCTGTTACATTGTCTGAGCATGCATAATTGCAGAGCTCTCAAATGGAATCGAGCAAAGGGAAAGATTTCCATGGAAGCGACCATCAGAACAATTACCTCCATGCATTGAGCTACTGATGGCTGAACAGTAGACTGTAGAGAGAGGCAGGAAGAGAGAATTTTGGATTTTCTGAGCTCAGTCAGAAAAATCTTCATAGATAGGGAATCTATGATGGTCCCTAAGAAAACCACCCTTGTAGCTGGAACAATGTAACTCTTCTCCAGATTCACTTTCCATCCGTGGGAACGTAGAAAAGACTCTCTGTATGAGATTTTTGCTAGTTGAAAATATGGAGCCTGAACCAAGATGTCATCCAGATAGGGTGCCACCGCAATTCCCAGAGACCTGACAACTGCCAAGAGAGCCCCCAGAACCTTTGAAAAAATTATTGGAGCCGTGGCAAGGCCAAACGGAAGAGCAACAAAGAAAGTGCTTGTCTTGGAAAGCAAATCGCAGGAATTAGTGATGATCCCTGTGAATGGGAACATGAAGATACATGTCCTTCAGGCCTATGGTCATCATGAACTGACCCTCTTGGACCAAAGGAAGAATGAAATGAATGGTTTCCATTTTGAAGGACGGTACCCTGAAAAATTTATTGAGACGCTTTAGGTCTAAAATGGGTTGAAAAGTTCCCTCTTTTTTGGGAACCACAAACAGCTTTGAAAAGAATGCTAGACCTTGTTCCCTTAGAGGAAGAGGAGCAATCACTCCCAGGGAGAAAAGGTCCTGAACACACTTTAAGAATGCCTCTCTTTTTATCTGGTCTGCAGACAACCTTGATAGGAGAAATCTGCCCCTGGGAGGACAAGTCTTGAATTCTATTTTGTAACCCTGAGATACTATGTCCACAGCCCAAAGGTCTGGGACATCGCATAGCCAAGCTTGTTGAAAACAGGAAAGTCTGCCTCCCACTTGATCCAGAACCGGACCAGGGACGGATCTTTCATGTTGACTTAGGGGCCTATTTATCAAGGCTCGCCAGAAACTCAAGTTATGAAGCAGCGGTCTAAAGACCACTGCTTCATAACCTGTCCTTCTGCTCTGAGACTGTGGACAGACATCGCCGGAAATCAACCTGATCGAATACGATCGGGTTGATTGACACCCCCTATTAGCGGCCTATTGGCCGTGAATCTGCAGGTGGCGGTATTGCACCAGCAGTTCACCAGAACTGCTGGTGCAATGATAAATTCCGAGAGCGTATGCAATATTGGATCATGTCCACTCGCACGTTCTTAAATAGGCCCCTTAGTCTCAGATGAAGGCTTGAAGAGGACAAGATTGCAACAGCACTACACTAAAAATTCGGGAGTGCTTGTGTATTAGAAAGGGTTATCTTTCAAAAAGCTGGAGTGCTTATGCATACAAATGACTGGAAGGATTAATCAACACAGAGGTTGAGAAACAAAGAATGCATTTATATAGCACTTAACTCTCCCTGTGCATAAGTGAGTGTAACATCTGGGTCTGGAAGTGTACTTAAGGTGATGTGTTTAAAATATAACCTTTATTGGTTTGATTAAAATTCATAAAACACACAAACAACACACAGTTAAAATTACAAAAAGAACAATATGTAGTGGTATCCACTGGGTAAATGTAGTGGGTTGTTGAGGAGAGTCACTTTCCCTAAAATTGGACTGGCACTAAAGTAAGTGCAGGTTGTTGTAATATTCTCGTGCAATAGTCTGGTGTGTGAACGATTGTCGATTGGTGTGATCAGAACCCCAGAAAATCAGGCACTAGTTTCGATGGAGATATATATGTATACGTAATGGACCCGGATTTCACTGATGTATTGAGGTTTATATAAGAGCCACTGAGTCACCTGATATGTAGGTGATTATGTGATACTGAGATCTTAGAATAAAGAGTATGGTCACCAGCTATTGTAAAATATATATACCAGTGATAAACCCTGGTCTCACTGATGTATCATTTTAGTATTTATTCAGGTTTAACTATCTTGAAATTATAAAATGATCTCTTGTCAGTGGCTCATTTGGAAAGGTTTTAATATCTCAAGTATCATTTTGGTATTTAGGTGGTTTAAATATCTTGAAATCATAGAGTGGTCACTTGTCAGTGGCTCATTTTGAAAAAGTATATTGTCTCACAATTATAGGGAGGTCACTTGTCAGTGGCTCATGGGTTTCATATCACTTTACTTTGTATAACATAATATTGATATATTACAAAGTGCAGATATTACTCTGAGATCAGCATAGCGCTGTGAGATTTTAATATTTACGTATTAATGTACAGCTTAATGTTTATTGTATAGTTACAAAGTTTGCAAATTCACAGGATGATCTTATATAAGATATTGCTGGAACATCTAATGTAAAGATATTCAATTCAACTTGTAAAATAAGAAGATATTAGATGATATTAGATGAAGGCTTCTTTGATTATTTCCCCTTATTCCAAGATTGATTGGGTCTCCAAGAAGACTTGGACTGCTCTGGCTTGGAGGAGGAATTGGAAGACCTCTGACCCTTGAAGTTATAAAAGGAACGAAAATTTGAATTTTGATGTTCCTTAGGTCTATTCTTCTTATCTTGGGGAAGAAAGGACCCCTTTCCACCCGTAATTTCAGAAATTATTTCCGCCAGACCAGGACCAAATAGGGTCTTAGCCTTGTAAGGTAGCGAAAGAAGCTTGGACTTGGAGATAACAACAGCTGACCAAGATTTTCGCCACAAAGCCCTGCGGGCTAGTATAATGAAGCCAGACATTTTGGTTCCCAGTCTAATGACTTGAATGTTAGCATCAGAGATAAAGGAATTGGTTAATTTGAGGGCCTTCATCCTATCTTGGATCTCCTCCAACGAAGTCTCCTCTAAAATCAATTCAGACAAGGCATCACACCAATAAGATGATGCACTTGCTACTGTGGCCATACAAACAGCAGGTTGACATTGACCCTGATGCACATAGATCTTCTTTAAATAAACCTCCTGCTTTATGTCTATGGGATCCTTAAAGCAAAAGCTATCCTCAAAAGGGATTGGGGTTCACTTAGCCAGAGTAAAAATAGCCCCTTCTACCTTAGGCACTGTGTGCCATGCATCTCAAATGGAGTCAGCCACAGGAAACAACTTTTTAAAAACTGGAGACGGGGAGAAAGGTATCCCTGGTTTATCCCACTCCTGTGTAATGATATCTGACACACGGTCAGGGACTGGAAACACTTCCACAGAGGAAGGTACATCATAGTACTTATTAAGTTTACTAGATTTCTTGGGGTTAACAGCGACAGAAGAATCAGAGTCATCCAAAGTAGCCAGTACCTCCTTTAATAGTAAATGGAGGTGTTCAAGCTTAAATTTGAAGTTTACCTCTTCAGAATCAGTCAAATGAATTATATTGTCCGAATCTGTGATTTCACCTTCAGTGATTGCACTGCAAAGCCAACCCAGAAGAAGCTGAGAAAGAAGTGACGCCACTCCACTCTGAGATTTAGACGGATGAGCGGGAAGTCGCATGACTGACAGAAGGAAACTGCACAGCAACTAAAAGCGCCCGTTTCCCAGATCTGCCAGAAAGACTGGAGCTTAAATTTCCCAGAAGCTTCATTGATACAGACCGTGATGTTAAACTGACTAATTTAATTAATACACATTAGCGCAGGATTAACCAGTAATAAGCCACACAACTAAGCCTCAATAAAAAGTTTTATGCTGACTTAGTCTCCAAAACACTAAACGATCTAACAGCCATAAAGGAAAAACATCCCATATATAAATGGAAGATTTACCCCTAGTCTCCACAAACAATAGGTGCCTGCACACTGCCCAAATAAATCCTGTATAATGGATTAAAGATGTCCCAATATACTGCAGCTGTAATAATCTTCTGAAGTGTCTCCAAGACCTAGAAGACAAAAGCACTTACCTGCAGTCAAGCTGTCCGGCAGGAAGACAGCTCACAAGGCATGAAAGGACACATACTCCTTACAGAAACCTGTAGAAATAGAAAGAACAGAGGAACCAACTCTGGTTTTCTATGACAAGGGCAGCAATGTGTTAGGAAAACAAAGTAAGTACTACCTCACAACTTCCTAACTGCTTAAAAGCCACCAATACTCTACTGAATAGATTGACGTGGACACAGCTAAACCCAAATCCTTGCTTGCAGGGAAAAGTACCCAAAAAAGGAATAAATATCTTCAGACACCAAACTTCACCTCCTCCATTGACAGAGGCAAAGAGAATGACTGGGGGTCATGGGTAAGGGAAGTGACACTTAACAGCTTTGCTGTGGTGCTCTCTGCTTCCTCCAGGTGGCCAGGAGTGAATATCCCACTAGTAATTGGAATGACGTTGTGGACTCCCCATGTCTTAGGAAAGAAACTAAACATTTCTTTCAAGCTACCAGTGTTTTGCTGTATATGTAATAATTGTCTTAGATGTGTTGCATGTAGCTATAATACACCCAAAATGAAAAAAAAAAAAAATAGTAATTGCATATTTTTTAAATAAATAAAAATATACAGAAAATGTTTCCTAACTGCAAAGAGAGTTTTTAAAAAATATTGCTACTTTTTTTTGGTGATTTGTGCAATAGGAATCTTGCTTAGTTACTTGGTGTTCTGGAGTAGCAATAATGCCAATAAAGATTTGAACATCTCTGCTGACTAATAAATCACTTTTTTTTAATTTCTAAAGCTGTGTGTGAGAGAGAGAGATGTCTGTACATCAAGGCTGCGGTGAAGAATCATCCACATTACACTGCCTATCAAATATTATTAATTAGGTACTATTTAATCCCACTACAACGTCACAAGGCAAGCAAGAAACAACAGAACATGTACAATAAATATTAACAGACTGATCAGGAGTGAACTTTAACTGATTAACACCTTGCCTGCCAAAAAGATCTGCAACGTGTTCCTACCAGTTAAAGCCCTCTCTGGCAGCCCAGCCTTATCTTTTAAAGAGGGTACTATTTTATTAATGTTCTCCTCGTACTAGCTCTAAGTCATGTTTCTAGTGACAGATTTTATTTTGCAATATAGGGTTACAGGTTATATATTTTCTTTTGTTTCTATTATTGCTGCCTCAAGTACATTTTCATTGATTTGCATTTAATATTGTGTGATAAATTGGATACAAGGTTACAGTTAGTCCAGTAATATATGTACTTTACAATACACACACACACACACATATATATATATATATATATATATATATATATATATATATATATATATATATACTGTACATACACACACACAAATCTCATGTTAATGTAATGCCAGAGTTATGGGCCCCAAGTTATCAAAGTCTGGCGGACCTGATCCGACTGTGCGGATCAGGTCCGCCAGACTTTGCTGAATGCGGCAAGCAATTCGCTCGCCGTATTCAGCATTGCATCACAAGAGCTGCTGGTGCAACGCCGCCCCCTGCAGACTCGTGGTCAATAGGCCGCCAGCAGGGGGTGTCAATCAACCCGATCGTACTCGAAGGGTTGATTTCCGGCGATGTCTGTCCGTCTGCTCAGAGCAGGCGGACAGGTTATGGAGCAGCGGTCTTTGTGACCGCTGCTTCCTAACTGCTGTTTCTGGTGAGCCTAATGACTCGACAGAAACACAGGGCATATGCCCCATGGTCTCATTTAAACATTAAAAAGTCAGGAAATTCTGAATTGAAACTGTAACTCTAGAGTTGGGGTTTTGAAACTTGTCACCAGGCCTCCCTAACAGGCCAGATTTTCATGATATCTGAACTGTAGTACAGGTTAAATGGTCCTCTGATTAGTAAACATACGGCTAGATTTAGAGTTTGGCGTTAGCCGTCAAAACCAGCGTTAGAGGCTCAGGTCGTCCCTCGGAACAGCCAATAGAATGCGATCTCAATCTGATTGGCTGATCCAATCAGCCAATCGGATTGAACTTGAATCTGATTGGCTGATTCCATCAGCCAATCAGAATTTTCCTACCTTAATTCCGATTGGCTGATAGAATCCTATCAGCCAATCGGAATTCGAGGGACGCCATCTTGGATGACGTCCCTTAAAGGAACCTTCATTCTGTTTTAGGACGTCGGAAGAAGAGGATGGATCCGTGCTGGAGGTCTTGGAGATGGAGCCGCTCGTCATCGGATGGAAGAACATAGAAGATGCGGCTTGGATGAAGATGTTTGCCGGTCCGGATCTACTCTTCTGCCCGGATAGGATGAAGACTTCTGCCCGAAGATGGAATTCTTCTGCCGCCGCTTGGATCAAGACTTCAGACGGAGGATGGACGTCACTCTTCAGCGCCCGCTTGGGCTTGGATGAAGACTTCGGAGGCTCTTTTGGACCGATCGGTGAACCCGGTGTGGTGAAGACAAGGTAGGGAGGGGGCTTAGTGTTAGGTTTATTTAAGGGGGGTTTGGGTTAGATTAGGGGTATGTGGGTGGTGGGTTGTAATGTTGGGGGGGTATTGTATGGATTTTTTTTACAGGCAAAAGAGCTGAATTCTTTGGGGCATGCCCCACAAAGGGCCCTTTTAAGGGCTGGTAAGGTAAAAGAGCTTTTCTATTTTAATTTTAGAATAGGGTAGGGCATTTTTTTATTTTGGGGGGCTTTGCTATTTTATTAGGGGGCTTAGAGTAGGTGTAATTAGTTTAAAATTGTTGTAATATTTTTCTAATGTTTGTAAATATTTTTTTATTTGTTGTAACTTAGTTCTTTTTTATTTTTTGTACTTTAGTTAGTTTATTTAATTGTATTTATTTGTAGGTATTTTATGTAATTAATTTATTGATAGTGTAGTGTTAGGTTTAATTGTAGATAATTGTAGGTATTTTATTTAATTAATTTATTGATAGTGTAGTGTTAGGTTTAATTGTAACTTAGGTTAGGATTTATTTTACAGGTAATTTTGTAATTATTTTAACTAGGTAGCTATTAAATAGTTATTAACTATTTAATAGCTATTGTACCTGGTTAAAATAATTACAAAGTTGCCTGTAAAATAAATATTAATCCTAAAATAGCTACAATATAATTATAATTTATATTGTAGCTATATTAGGGTTTATTTTACAGGTAAGTATTTAGCTTTAAATATGAATAATTTATTTAATAAGAGTTAATTTATTTCGTTAGATTTAAATTATATTTAACTTAGGGTTAAGGTTAGACTTAGCTTTAGGGGTTAATAAATGTATTAGAGTAGCGGTGAGGTCCGGTCGGCAGATTAGGGGTTAATACTTGAAGTTAGGTGTCGGCGATGTTAGGGAGGGCAGATTAGGGGTTAATACTATTTATTATAGGGTTTGCAAGGCGGGAGTGAGGCGGATTAGGGGTTAATACATTTATTATAGTGGCGGTGAGGTCCGGTCGGCAGATTAGGGGTTAATAATTGTAGGTAGGTGGAGGCGACGTTAGGGGCGGCAGATTAGGGGTTAATAAATATAATATAGGGGTCGGCGGTGTTAGGGGTAGCAGATTAGGGGTACATAGCGATAACGTAGTTTGCGGCGGTGTACGGAGCGGCAGATTAGGGGTTAAAAAATATATGCAGGTGTCAGCGATAGCGGGGGCGGCAGATTAGGGGTTAATAAGTGTAAGGTTAGGGGTGTTTAGACTCGGGGTACATGTTAGAGTGTTAGATGCAGACATAGGAAGTGTTTCCCCATAGAAAACAATGGGGCTGCGTTAGGAGCTGAACACTGCTTTTTTGCTGGTGTTTTTTTTTCAGCTCAAACTGCCCCATTGTTTCCTATGGGGGAATCGTGCACAAGCACGTTTTTGAAGCTGGCCGCGTACGTAAGCACCGCTGGTATTGAGAGTTGCAGTTGCGGTAAATATGCTATACGCTCCCTTTTTGGAGCCTAACGCAGCCCTTCTGTGAACTCTAAATACCAGCGGTATTTAAAAGGTGCAGGGGGAAAAAAGCCAGCGTTAGATACGCAGGTCGTTACCGACAAAACTCTAAATCTAGCCGATAGTTATTTTACCTGCTCTTAAAAGGTAATTCTGAAAATCTTGTCTGTTGGGAAGGTCTGAGGACACGTTTCAAAAACTCTGCTCTAGAGATTTTTTTAAGCATAATCCATAGCATCACTAATAACATGCATGACATCATGGATTTTATAAATTACATCACACATTAAACATCATAAATAAACTTATGCTTACCAAAAAACAAACATTTTTAATACAGCTTGACTTTTTTGTTTTTCTATTTTCTATTTTTTTTTAAAAAAAATTACAAACGCACATACTGTACTAGACACCTAAATCTATCTACCAAATTTCAGCCAAAACTATTAAGCTTTTTTTTCTTTATTTAACATTAAAAACACTAGAATAACAGAAACAATGGTATTTTGTATTTTTAAATATCTACTTACCTATTCACTTACACAAACACACTTTAACCACATTTGTTATTCCTATGCAAAGTAACAGGCACTTACAATGCTGTGACTGCACCATACATGCTGTAAAACTATAATATATGTGGCTAAAACCATAATCATTTGTAACTATGTTAAACAATTCATAGATTTTTTTTATTATTATTAATTGTAAATGTTTGTACTAATGGAAATAAAGATAGGGGCTGTTTTGCTATCATCAATTCTCATATGGTAGAAAAACTTTGCAACTTTAGAGAGAAAAGTGATATGGTACAAACATTCAAGTGCATTAACCTTTGAGTGCATCAAGTGGCATTAAGGAATTTAATAAAGCTCAGGGCTTGGACCTTCATAGACACAATACTACTATTACAATGAAAGGTCATGAACTGAAGATGAATGGTAGAAGATTTAGACATAATTTGAAAGAAAAAGAAAAAAAAAACTTTTATTTATAAGTAGTAGATCGTGAACAGACTTAATACAAAAGTATTGGGAATGAGTGTAGCATTATGATTCAATAAAATCGAGGCTAAGGATAAGCTGAACATTAATTAAAATAAACTTCTTTTCAAGAGATATGGGAAACTCATTGGTTCATGTCTGCCATCATAAGACGTTATACATTTATTTCTCTAACCATATCATTTTAATACAACAAATAACCTACATGAATATTTTTTGTTGCTGCATTTAACAGTTAACATTTAACAGTTATATATATGTGTGTGTGTGTATCTAGAAGATTGTAGGGTTTATTGGCAAAACAGTGCAAAATATGGTCATGCAGTGCCCTCTGCTGTCAAAAAATGTTTTCACTATATTGTCCCATTTCACTAAATGAATGTAGACTTTCAAGAAAATGTAGGATTCTTTTTTGTTTAACTCAGTAGACAAACTTTAAAATACTACATCAATACTAAAACCTCAGAATTGTTTTATATCTTCTGAAGATTTAGTAGTTACTAAACCTCAGCATTATTCGTATGTCATCTGTTAAACCCACTTCTCCTGATTAAAAGTTCAATACTTTATTTGCACATGTTAAAACCAAATGGCATGATCCTTCCTTACATGTTTCACCCTGAGACCTTAATAATAGACATGACCCCTGTTAAACCCAGACAAGCCTGTGTGCAAGATCCAATAGGAAAAATCACATAAAAATATATTTATTTAATCTGTTAACCCTACACAAGCAGGGTGCAAATTGCAATAGGAAAAATATAAACTATATAGTTAGTTACAGCATTTGAGTCACTGGCCCACATGTATTAAAAAGGTGAGTGGACAAGCTTCTCATCTTGAGAAGTTGTCCGCTCGCCTTCACGGCTTAAGGGCAGCGGCTTCTGCTTGTCCGCTGCCCTTATGTATCATTACACACTCAAGTGAGCGAGTAAAGCTTGCTCCTTCTCTCGCACGACCAATCACATTAGAGAAGGGCCTGTCAATCACCCTGAGCGATCTCAGGGGGATTTCTCTCCTCCATCTCAGAGGTGGTGAAGAATGTAAGAAGCAGGCCGCTGCTTCTTTCATTGCGGGAAGCAGGCTCGCATGTGCAGCCCTAAAAATGCTCCATAGCAGCTTACACTGCTTCGTACATGGAGCACACAGAATGCAAAAACACAGCTGCCTGTGAGTGCCTGGTCAGGAGTCAGCTCACATGCCAATGGCATAGGATGTGTGCGCCCACTCTGGTTTGAGAGTGTAGTCCCCATCCATTTTTGTGTGCGTTTAGGAGAGATTGCATAGGGCTAAACACCAAGATGGTTGGTTGGGAGCCAACAAGTGAGGCTGTAGGTTAGGGATATTCTACCAAAGAAATATTGCCCCAAAGAAATGGTTTATCGTACTCCCAGTGTGAGGAATCTAAACCAATATTGATCCCAAAATAGTGTATGATGTCAGGACAGTCGATCATATATTGAACAAAATAATATGAATCAAAGAAACAAAACATAGTGATTGTCTGGCCTCTCCAAGGCTATCGTTCCTAGTATTTAATGCATAACAAAACATGTCTTTACCTTGTTTTATTGTCTGGTCCATGGGAAGGGAGCATAATTCTAGTGGTGCCGTTAAATCCAAGGACCACCTCTTGACTTCTCAGTGCCCTGCACCTAATAGCATCCAGCTTCAATCCTAGGAGTGCTATCTCCGATTGCTGCTCTTTTCCCTACGTCTCCAAAGCCGGAAATATTCTGAATACCTAAATAATACAGTGATTCCATGTTCTACGCCATCTGGCTACACAAATACCATAATGAAGACTTGATGAGTGCACACTGCTTATTGTAATAACATGCAGCATTTATTGAATTTCCATTTAAAAAAATATTTTGACAGACAGCATTGTCAAAAGGAGTAATTCACACTCACCAGTCTTCTTTATGGTATGTAAGTTAAGGATCCAGGAAAGAAGAGACCTTGTCATGGTTCTCCTTCATCATTTAGCCGAATTCTGTAAACAATGCATTATTTATTATTTTAGCCTAGGTGTGTGCTTCTAAGTGAGTGCTGACTATTATGTGTGTGTGTTTTTAGGTGATTTTTTTCCTATTAAGCTGTCTACCCAGGCCTATCTAAGGTTAACTGCCTAAGTCACTGAATGCAAACAGCTGTCTGAGTGCTTGTGAGCACCCAGAGCTATAAGTGTAGTGCAGCCCATCTCCATATATTATATGTGTCTAGGAAAATTACAAATATGCTGTGCTGTGTTTGTAAACCTTGTTTGCGTAATCTTTTTGATGCTTACTACCTTATACTAGTTTATAGAAGCATATAGACGGCATATCTACAAAAAATGGGGGGATACACTAAAACGCAGAAAACTGTTGAGCATGTTTTAGTAAATAATGTAAATTAACATATGGCTAGATTACGAGTTTTGCGGTATGAGAAAAATCAGCGTTAAGGCTCTTTTTCACTACCGCTGGTATTACGAGTCTTGCAGGTTTAGTGGCACCGCACACTTTTTTGGCCTTAACGCAACGTAATTACTGCAGCTTTCAAAAAGTCATTTTTCAATGGGACTTCCTTTGCGCCGGTATTACGAGTCTGCCTGGGAGGCAAAAAGTGAGCGGTACACCCTATACCGTCAAGATTGATACCGTAAACTGAAAGTCAGTAGTTATGCGTTTTACGCTACAAAGCTGTAGCATAAAACTCATAACTAAAGTGCTAAAAAGCACACTAACACCCATAAACTACCTATTAACCCCTAAACCGAGGCCCTTTTGCCTCACAAACACTAAAATAAATTTATTAACCCCTAATCTGCCGCTCCAGACATCGCCACCACTAGAATAAACATATTAACCTCTAAACCGTTGCACTCCCGCCTCGCAAACACTAGTTAAATATTATTAACCCCTAATCTGCTGTCCCTAACATCTCCGCAACCTACATTACAGTTAAAGGGACAGTAAACCTTAAAAATAATGTTATATAATTCTGCACATAGTGCAGAATTATATAACATTATTTAGGTGCTATAGCCATAAACGCCTTTTTTACCTTTTAATTTGCTAAAAATATGGCGCTTTTACAGACCCGCTCTCTGCTCTCTGCTCTCTGCTGAGCGGGTCTGTTATTTTTAGTCAGCGCATCGGGCCAGCTGTATAGTCACAGCCCGGCCCGACCCCGCCATAGCACTAAGTGCAGCTCGCTCCTGTCATAGTAAAATAGTAAATAGTTAAAAAGGCCTTTTGTGGGGCATTGCCCCAAAGAAATCAGCTCTTTTACCTGTAAAAAAAAATACAAACACCCCCCAGCAGTAAAATCCACCACCCACACAACCAACCCCCCAAATAAAATCCTAACTAAAAAAAACCTAAGCTCCCCATTGCCCTGTTCCAATCAGACAATATAATGCAAGCTCAATCTTACTGTCTGATTGGATTTTTTCACCTTTAATTCCGATTGGCTGATAGAATTCTATCAGCCAATCGGAATTCAAGGGACGCCATCTTGGATGACGTCATTTAAAGGAACCTTCATTCTGCAAGAAGACTTCGATTGAAGAGGATGGTCTGCGCCGGATGTCTTGAAGATGGAGCCGCTCTGCGCCGGATGGATGAAGATAGAAGATGCCATCTGGATGAAGACTTCTGCGGGCTTGGATGAAGACTTTGGCCGCTTCGATGAGGACTTCTGCCGGCTTCGATGAGGACTTCTGCCACTTCGTTGAGGATGGATGTCGGGGTCTTCAAAACTGTAAGTGGATCTTTGGGGGTTAGTGTTTTTTTAAGGGTTTATTGGGTGGGTTTTATTTTTAGATTAGGGGTTTGGGCACTTGAAAAAGAGCTAAATGCCCTTTTAAGGGCAATACCCATCCAAATGCCCTTTTCAGGGCAATGGGGAGCTTAGGTTTTTTTAGTTAGGATTTTATTTATTATTTTTACAGGTAAAAGAGCTGATTTCTTTGGGGCAATGCCCCGCAAAAAAACATAATTTATGCTTACCTGATAAATTCCTTTCTTCTGTAGTGTGATCAGTCCACGGGTTATCATTACTTCTGGGATATTAACTGCTCCCCTACAGGAAGTGCAAGAGGATTCACCCAGCAGAGCTGCATATAGCTCCTCCCCTCTACGTCACTCCCAGTCATTCGACCAAGGACCAACGAGAAAGGAAAAGCCAAGGGTGAAGTGGTGACTGGAGTATAAATTAAAAAATATTTACCTGCCTTAAAAACAGGGCGGGCCGTGGACTGATCACACTACAGAAGAAAGGAATTTATCAGGTAAGCATAAACTATGTTTTCTTCTGTTAAGTGTGATCAGTCCACGGGTCATCATTACTTCTGGGATACCAATACCAAAGCAAAAGTACACGGATGACGGGAGGGATAGGCAGACTCTTTATACAGAAGGAACCACTGCCTGAAGAACCTTTCTCCCAAAAATAGCCTCCGATGAAGCAAAGGTGTCAAATTTGTAAAATTTGGAAAAAGTATGAAGCGAAGACCAAGTTGCAGCCTTGCAAATCTGTTCAACAGAGGCCTCATTCTTGAAGGCCCAAGTGGAAGCCACAGCTCTAGTAGAATGAGCTGTAATTCTTTCAGGGGGCTGCTGTCCAGCAGTCTCATAAGCTAAACGAATTATGCTACGAAGCCAAAAAGAAAGAGAGGTAGCGGAAGCTTTTTGACCTCTCCTCTGCCCAGAGTAAATGACAAACAGAGAAGACGTTTGTCGGAATTCCTTAGTTGCCTGCAAGTAAAATTTTAGAGCCCGGACTACATCCAGGTTGTGCAGTAGACGTTCCTTCTTTGAAGAAGGATTTGGGCATAAAGAAGGAACAACAATCTCTTGATTGATATTCCTGTTAGTAACTACCTTAGGTAAGAACCCAGGTTTAGTACGCAGGACTACCTTATCCGAATGAAAAATCAAATAAGGAGAATCACAATGTAAGGCTGATAATTCAGAGACTCTTCGAGCCGAGGAAATAGCCATTAAAAATAGAACTTTCCAAGATAACAACTTTATATCAATGGAATGAAGGGGTTCAAACGGAACGCCCTGTAAAACATTAAGAACAAGGTTTAAACTCCATGGTGGAGCATATAAAAAGAAATTCCTGAGGAGGAAAAAACTTAAGAGGATGCGCTTGGAACACAGGTTATCAAAGTGGGACCTACCACTTTATGATTGGGTTTGTACCCGTATGCATAAATAAAAAAAAAATATTTTTATAAACAGCACAGTGTTTGGTATGTGTAAAAAATTTATAATAATGACGAAAATAAATTGTGTGTAAAACAAGTGCTAAGGACAATTTGTGTATAATATTAGTGATACATTGAAATAATCAGATATCACAGATAAACAATGATATTTGTGGCGATTAGTAAAATATATAAAAAAAGTACTTATCAATGTCCCAAAAATTGCTGTGATGTAAAAAATAAGTGTCCAATCCTAATATGTGAACGGTGATGTGTTCAGGTGTTTGGCGTGCTCCTCTTGTGTCCCGCGGTGCGATGGGTCAGGGTGTCTAGAATGGAAGATAAACAAGGGGCGCCAACATAGTGTGAATCGTTCAAACAACAAATATAAAAGTGATGTGCAAAAAACTACTCACAAGGAAAGTGGCACCTTAAATGAATAAGGTGCGATAAAGCAGGCTGACATTCAAATTCCAGCAGTCAGTACGCTGGAGGTCTCACCCAGAGGACCTGTGGAATCCAGATAGGCGTCTAGAAAGTAGCACCCACGTTTTTTAGGGCCAATGGCCGGACCAGGTGAGCTGCAAGCTGATAGGTGTTCTCCTGCTGCACTCACGCCACCGAGACTTTTCTCCAAAAACGACAGTGTCAGTGTATGAAAGGTTCCGTGGCATGCCTGATGAAACGGTCTGGAATAGACTGAGAAACGCGTTGCAAAATAAATACTGTTTGTTTTATACCACGACCCGGTATTTTTGCTTCTTTCCACGATCCACTTGTTTTTGAAACAGGACTTTTACCACGGAACCTTTCATACACTGACACTGTCGTTTTTGGAGAAAAGTCTCGGTGGCGTGAGTGCAGCAGGAGAACACCTATCAGCTTGCAGCTCACCTGGTCCGGCCATTGGCCCTAAAAAACGTGGGTGCTACTTTCTAGACGCCTATCTGGATTCCACAGGTCCTCTGGGTGAGACCTCCAGCGTACTGACTGCTGGAATTTGAATGTCAGCCTGCTTTATCGCACCTTATTCATTTAAGGTGCCACTTTCCTTGTGAGTAGTTTTTTGCACATCACTTTTATATTTGTTGTTTGAACGATTCACACTATGTTGGCGCCCCTTGTTTATCTTCCATTCCATGGTGGAGCAACAGTTTTAAACACAGGCTTAATCCTGGCCAAAGCCTGACAAAAAGCCTGGACGTCAGGAACTTCTGACAGACGTTTGTGTAACAGAATGGACAGAGCTGAGATCTGTCCCTTTAATGAACTAGCAGAAAAACCCTTTTCTAAACCTTCTTGTAGAAAAGACAATATCCTAGGAATCCTAACCTTACTCCAAGAGTAACCTTTGGATTCACACCAATGTAGGTATTTACGCCATATCTTATGGTAAATCTTTCTGGTAACAGGTTTCCTAGTCTGTATTAAGGTACTAATAACTGACTCAGAAAACCCACGTCTTGATAAAATTAAGCGTTCAATTTCCAAGCAGTCAGCTTCAGAGAAGTTAGATTTTGATGTTTGAAGGGACCCTGTATCAGAAGGTCCTGTTTCAGAGGTAGAGACCAAGGCGGACAGGATGACATGTCCACCAGGTCTGCATACCAAGTCCTGCGTGGCCACGCAGGTGCTATTAGAATCACTGATGCTCTCTCTTGTTTGATTCTGGCTATCAATCGAGGAAGCAACGGGAAGGGTGGAAACACGTAAGCCATCCTGAAGTCCCAAGGTGCTGTCAGAGCATCTATCAGGACTGCTCCTGGATCCCTGGATCTGGACCCGTAACGAGGAAGCTTGGCGTTCTGTCGAGACGCCATGAGATCTATCTCTGGTTTGCCTCAACGTCGAAGTATTTGGGCAAAGACCTCCGGATGAAGTTCCCACTCCCCCGGATGAAAAGTCTGACGACTTAAGAAATCCGCCTCCCAGTTCTCCACTCCCGGGATGTGGATTGCTGACAGGTGGCAAGAGTGAGACTCTGCCCAGCGAATTATCTTTGATACTTCCATCATAGCTAGGGAGCTTCTTGTCCCTCCCTGATGGTTGATGTAAGCTACAGTCGTGATGTTGTCCGACTGAAACCTGATGAACCCCCGAGTTGTCAACTGGGGCCAAGCCAGGAGGGCATTGAGAACTGCTCTCAATTCCAGAATGTTTATTGGCAGGAGACTCTCCTCCTGACTCCATAGTCCCTGAGCCTTCAGGGAATTCCAGACGGCACCCCAACCTAGAAGGCTGGCGTCTGTTGTTACAATTGTCCAGTCTGGTCTGCTGAATGGCATCCCCCTGGACAGGTGTGGCCGAGAAAGCCACCATAGAAGAGAATTTCTGGTCTCTTGATCCAGATTCAGAGAAGGGGATAAGTCTGAGTAATCCCCATTCCACTGACCTAGCATGCACAGTTGCAGTGGTCTGAGGTGTAAGCGTGCAAAGGGTACTATGTCCATTGCCGCTACCATTAAGCCGATTACCTCCATGCATTGAGCCACTGACGGGTGTTGAATGGAATGAAGGGTGCGGCAAGCACTTTGAAGTCTTGTTAGCCTGTCCTCTGTCAGGTAAATCTTCATTTCTACAGAATCTATAAGAGTCCCCAGGAAGGGAACTCTTGTGAGTGGAACGAGTGAACTTTTCTTTTCGTTCACCTTCCATCCATGTGACCTTAGAAATGCCAGCACTAACTCTGTATGAGATTTGGCAGTTTGAAAGCTTGAAGCTTGTATCAGAATGTCGTCTAGGTATGGAGCTACCGAGATTCCCCGCGGTCTTAGTACCGCCAGAAGAGCACCCAGAACCTTTGTGAAGATTCTTGGCGCTGTAGCCAATCCGAATGGAAGAGCCACAAACTGGTAATGCCTGTCTAGGAAGGCAAACCTTAGGTACCGGTAATGATCTTTGTGAATCGGTATGTGCAGGTAAGCATCTTTTAAATCTACAGTGGTCATGTACTGACCCTCTTGGATCATAGGTAAAATTGTCCGAATAGTCTCCATCTTGAACGATGGAACTCTTAGGAATTTGTTTAGGATCTTTAAGTCCAGGATTGGTCTGAAAGTTCCCTCTTTTTTGGGAACCACAAACAGATTTGAGTAAAACCCCTGTCCCTGTTCCAATCGTGGAACTGGATGGATTACTCCCATTAACAAGAGCTCTTGTACGCAGCGTAGAAAAGCCTCTTTCTTTGTCTGGATTGTTGACAATCTTGACAGATGAAATCTCTCTCTTGGAGGAGAGTATTTGAAGTCCAGAAGGTATCCCTGAGATATTATCTCTAGCGCCCAGGGATCCTGAACATCTCTTGCCCAAGCCTGGGCGAAGAGAGAAAGTCTGCCCCCCACTAGATCCGATCCCGGATCGGGGGCCCTCAATTCATGCTGTTTTGGGGGCAGCAGCAGGTTTCCTAGTCTGCTTGCCCTTGTTCCAGGACTGGTTAGGTTTCCAGCCTTGTCTGTAGCGAGCAACAGCTCCTTCCTGTTTTGGTGCAGAGGAAGTTGATGCTGCTCCTGCTTTGAAATTACGAAAGGAACGAAAACTAGACTGTCTAGTCTTGGCTTTGGCTTTGTCCTGAGGCAGGGCATGGCCTTTACCTCCTGTAATGTCAGCGATAATCTCTTTCAACCCGGGCCCGAATAAGGTCTGCCCTTTGAAAGGTATATTAAGCAATTTAGACTTAGAAGTAACATCAGCTGACCAGGATTTTAGCCACAGCGCCCTGCGTGCCTGAATGGCGAATCCTGAATTCTTCGCCGTAAGTTTAGTAAGATGTACTACGGCCTCCGAAATGAATGAATTAGCTAGTTTAAGGACTCTAAGCCTGTCCGTAATGTCGTCCAGAGTAGCTGAACCAATGTTCTCTTCCAGAGACTCAATCCAGAATGCCGCTGCAGCCGTGATCGGCGCAATGCATGCAAGGGGTTGCAATATAAAACCTTGTTGAACAAACATTTTCTTAAGGTAACCCTCTAACTTTTTATCCATTGGATCTGAAAAAGCACAGCTATCCTCCACCGGGATAGTGGTATGCTTAGCTAAAGTAGAAACTGCTCCCTCCACCTTAGGGACCGTTTGCCATAAGTCCCTTGTGGTGGCGTCTATTGGAAACATTTTTCTAAATATCGGAGGGGGTGAGAACGGCACACCGGGTCTATCCCACTCCTTAGTAACAATTTCAGTAAGTCTCTTAGGTATAGGAAAAACCTCAGTACTCGACGGTACCGCAAAATATTTATCCAACCTACACATTTTCTCTGGTATTGCAACTGTGTTACAATCATTCAGAGCCGCTAACACCTCCCCTAGTAATACACGGAGGTTTTCCAGTTTAAATTTAAAATTTGAAATATCTGAATCCAGTCTGTTTGGATCAGAACCGTCACCCACAGAATGAAGTTCTCCGTCCTCATGTTCTGCCACCTGTGACGCAGTGTCTGACATGGCCCTAATATTATCAGCGCACTCTGTTCTCACCCCAGAGTGATCACGCTTACCTTTTAGTTCTGGTAATTTAGCCAAAACTTCAGTCATAACAGTAGCCATATCCTGTAATGTGATTTGTAATGGCCGCCCAGCTGTACTCGGCGCTACAATATCACGCACCTCCCTCTGAGCGGGAGATGTAGGTACTGACACGTGAGGCGAGTTAGTCGGCATAACTCTCCCCTCGTTGTTTGGTGAAATTTGTTCAATTTGTACAGATTGATTTTTATTTAAAGTAGCATCAATACAGTTAGTACATAAATTTCTATTGGGCTCCACTTTGGCATTGCAACAAATGACACAGGTATCATCTTCTGAATCAGACATGTTTAACACACTAGCAAATAAACTTGCAACTTGGAAATACAATTCAAATAGAATAATATTAAAACGTACTGTGCCTTTAAGAAGCACAGAAGATCTATGACAGTTAAAAATTAATAAATTGAAACAGTTATAGCCTCAATCCTTGTAAACAACACAACTTTAGCAAAGGTTTAATCCCATTAGCAAAGATAACAATTTCTGAAAGCAGGAAACAAATTACAGAATAAAAGTTTTTATTTCAGTCAAACTATAATTCTCACAGCTCTGCTGAGAGAAATTACCTCCCTCAAAATAAGTTTTGAAGACCCCTGAGCTCTGTAGAGATGAACCAGATCATGCAGGGAATACAATGAGTTGCTGACTGAAATATTTGATGCATAGTAAAAGCGCCCCTCCCCCACACACACAGCAGTGAGGGAGAACAGAAACTGACAGAAAAAACAGATTTAAGCAACTGCCAAGTGGAAAAATGGTGCCCAAACATTTATTCACTCAGTACCTCAGCAAATGAAAACGATTTTACATTCCAGCAAAAACGTTAAACATAATCTCTAGTTATTAAACAGCTTTATGTCTTTCTTACAGTGTAATTCTAGTGAAGTACCATTCTCCCAGAATATTGAAGTGTAAAGTATACATACATGACATTATATCGGTATGGCAGGATTTTCTCATCAATTCCATTGTCAGAAAATAAAAACTGCTACATACCTCTATGCAGATTCATCTGCCCGCTGTCCCCTGATCTGAAGTTTACCTCACTCCTCAGATGGCCGAGAACAGCAATATGATCTTAACTACTCCGGCTAAAATCATAGCAAAACTCTGGTAGATTCTTCCTCAAACTCTGCCAGAGAGGTAATAACACACTCCGGTGCTATTTTAAAATAACAAACTTTTGATTGAAGATATAAAACTAAGTATAATCACCATAGTCCTCTCACACGACCTATCTAGTTGCTGGGTGCAAGAGAATGACTGGGAGTGACGTAGAGGGGAGGAGCTATATGCAGCTCTGCTGGGTGAATCCTCTTGCACTTCCTGTAGGGGAGCAGTTAATATCCCAGAAGTAATGATGACCCGTGGACTGATCACACTTAACAGAAGAAAAGCCCTTTTAAAGGCTATTGGTAGTTTAGTTTAGTTTAGGCTAGGGTTTTTTTTTATTTTGGGGGGCTTTTTATTTTGATAGGGTTATTAGATTAGGTGTAATTAGTTTAAATATCTGATAATTTCTTTTTTTATTTTGTGTAATTTAGTGTTTGTTTTTTTGTAATTTAGGTAATTGTATTTAATTTAGGTAATTGATTTAATTGTAGTGTAAGGTTAGGTGTTAGTGTAAGACAGGTTAGGTTTTATTTTACAGGTAAATTTGTATTTATTTTAGCTAGGTAGCTAGTAAATAGTTAATAACCATTTACTAACTATTCTACCTAGTTAAAATAAATACAAACTTGCCTATAAAATAAAAACAAACCTTAAGCTAGATACAATGTAACTATTAGTTATATTGTAGCTAGCTTAGGGTTTACTTTATAGGTAAGTATTTAGTGTTAAATAGGAATTATTTAGGTAATGATTGTAAGTTTTATTTAGATTTATTTTAATTATATTTAAGTTAGTGGGTGTTAGGGTTAGACTTAGGTTTAGGGGTTAATAACTTTAGTATAGTGGCGGCAACGTTGGGGGCGGCAGATTAGGGGTTAATAATTGTAATGTAGGTTGCAGCAATGTTAGGGACAGCAGATTAGGGGTTAATAATATTTAACTAGTGTTTAGGGGTTAATAAGTATAATGTAGGTGTCGGCGATGTAGGGGCGGCAGATTAGGGGTTAATAAATATAATGTAGGTATCGGCGATGTCAGGGCGGCAGATTAGGGGTTAATAAGTGTAAGATTAGGGGGGTTTAGACTCGAGGTTCATGTTAAGGTGTTAGGTGTAAACATAAATGTTTTTTCCCCATAGGAATCAATGGGGCTGCGTTACTGAGCTTTACGCTGCTTTTTTTGCACAAACACGTAAAACCAGCTCATCGCGACTTTCAGCAGCGCTGGTATTGGAGTGCGGTATGGAGCTCAAATTTGCTCTACGCTCACTTTTTGCCTGCTAACACCGGGTTTTTGTAAACCTGTAATACCAGCGCTGTAGGGAAGTGAGCGGTGACAATAACTTGCAAGTTAGTACCGAGCAGCTCTTACCCGCAAAACTCGTAATCTAGCCGATAGCTAACATACAAGAAAGAAAAAAAAACTAATTTTAATAGGAATTTCAGCTTCTTGCTGCCTTTAAAGGAACATTTCAGTTTTGAGAAAAAAAAAAAAATGTCATTATACAAATATACAAAACAACTATTGTTTCAATGACAGCTTTGACTGTGTTTAAGTAAGAGGAGCATATACAGATATGCTTTATGCACAGGCATTTTAAAAAGAATGTCTGCTTAGAGAGATAGCAGTGCCCGGTATCGACAAACCATCGCCAGCTGAGTGAGAAATGGCACAATAAATCAAGTCTCACAATCCATATTGCAAATGAGCAAGAAAAGCTAACCTTGTATTTGAAAATGAGATGATTTTTTGCCTTCACCAGTTCCACTTTATATTATAAGCAGAACCAATCACCACTTCTGTCCTGAAGTTTGGGGTTATCGCTACTGCGTTTTTCATAAATGAACCAACATTCTGTATTCCCCTTTAGAGCTACTGCTTTATAATTGAGTTGCTGAAATTGCAAGAAGAGATAATCTTGTTGCCAAAGGATATGCAACATTCCAAAATTTCTTTATGGAAAGATGGATGAGATCTCCATATTAGGGTTGTAATGCAGGCTTATGTCCTACGTATCATCAACATCAAAACTAGGCCAAGTTCGTTGAGCTTTTTATCTCACTCCAATTTGGGTTCAACATAAGTTTTGGTAAATTGAATGGAAGGTTTTCTTTTAACGTTGTTTTATAAAGAAGCACAACACATTACATATTGTTAATTAACTTAGAGGAATGTTAAACTAAAAATGTGTCATAAAATCTTTAAAGATACACGATACCCAAATGCTGATGTACTTGAAAGTGATGCAGCATAGCTGTAAAAAGCTGACTAGTTAATATCATCTGAACATCTACATGCAAAAAAGGAAAGATATTTTGGCCCATATTTATCAAGCTCCGTATCGGGTTGATTGACACCCCCCTGCTGGCGGCAGATTGGCCGCGAGTCTGCAGGGGGCGGCGTAGCACCAGCAGCTCTTGTGAGCTGCTGGTGCAATGCTGAATACAGTGAGCGTATTGCTCGCCGTATTCAGCGAGGTGTGGCGGACCTGATCCGCAGTGTCGGATCCGGTCCACCAGACCTTGAAACATATGGGCCTTTATCTCAAAATCTCCTCAGTATCGATTGAAAAGGAAATTTAAGCAGCCAATCAGAAAGCTAGTCTTACGACCGCTGCTTCTTAACCTGAAACCTTGGGCGGACACAGCAGCATAGACAGCTTGTTAAATCCAGCCCTATGTCTCTATAATTATGCATATTAAAACAATATTGCTTTGTATTTTCATTATTTATTTTACCCTCTTTTCCTATTAATTCAGAGTTTATTTTATTTTTTTACACTGAGCCCATAGAATCTGGAGTGAATATTGTAGCATTAAAATATATATTTTATTACATCTGCAACATACTACACAGTGATTGCTTACTCAATGCAGGCATTAATGTATACATTTCCCTAACTGGCCTTAGCTAGCGAGATAAGATAAACAACACTCATGAAGCTGTTCAAGGAGTATATTCCTGGAGTACAATAGAGTAGAAAAGTTTGCTAAGCTTTACATGCTTATAAAATGTTTATTGACTATGCAGATCTTTTGCAAAGCAGTACTTATTTTGCTGATATACTATGCATATAACTGTATAAAAAATACTTCAAGTAGCCTTTAAGAAAATAAGATACTGTTATATATTTAAAAATTCCCAAAGAAAGATAAACTGGATTCATGAAAAAATAGGATACAGTAAATTCAAACTCATCATATGTTTAGGTGTCATTTATAAAAAATGATGTCCAGTATGAGAAATGCAACATCATTATTATTCCTATTTCTGTTAAATAGACATAGATATTCACAAGTTTCTATCATGTATTTGAAAGACAGAACTTTAAATTACAGAATAATGTATTGTACAAAAATATATAAAAGAAAGTATAACATAACCAACTCTTAAAGGGACATGAAGTTATTTTAGTTCATGATTCTGATAGAACTTACAATTTCATTCTCTTGTTATCCTTTGTTAACCCCTTTAAGCCAAATGGACGTAGGTACTATGTCACACAGTACTTTGTCCAGCATACCCTATTATCGTAGTCCAACAGTTTGGCTCATGCTGCGGTCCTCGCAGCATACCTGATAATTTAATTTTCTTCCGTGGGAAAGAATCCACAGCCGTATTCATTACTTTTGGGAAATAAGAACCTGGCCACCAGGAGGAGGCAAAGACACCCCAGCCAAAGGCTTAAATACTCCTCCCACTTCCCTCATCCCCCAGTCATTCTGCTGAGGAACAAGGAACAGTAGAAGAAATATCAGGGTGAAAAGGTGCCAGAAGAATACAACTAGGACGCCCCCACATAAAAAAACGGGCGGGGGGCTGTGAACTCTTTCCCACGGAAGAAAATGAAATTATCAGGTAAGCATAATTTATGTTTTTCTTCCTAATGGGAAAGAGTCCACAGCTGCATTCATTACTTTTGGGAACCATACCCAAGCTAAAGAGGACACTGAATGCCAAAATGTGAGGGAACAATAGGTGGCCCATTCTGAGAGTACTAAGCCTGAAACCACTACCCAACTCGTCTGAAGCTGAGAAAACTTTAAATAGGAAAGGCCCCAAGGACACTGAGCAGCAGATAGTCCAGAAGCTTAGCTAGAGACTGCAAAATCGGACTCAGCTGAGCCAACAGTCCTCCAGGAGACACTGTCGGCCAACAGTCGGTCCCTCACCGCTCACCCCTCACTAATGAGGGGAACACCAGCCTAAACTCCCCAAGTGATAGGGCAAGGAAGAACCGAAGGAAAACCGAAAGGTCACCACAAAATCTATAAAAGGAAAACCCCCAATAGTGAGCAAAGCTCACAAAGATCAAAATGGATCCTGAAGGACAAGGTGGAGGCTACGCCCAGATCAAGCAGAAACCAGAGGTTTAGGACCGGGCATCTAAACAGAGAAACCCTTCTCTCAACATCGTGCAAAGCACAAAAGACAACTGAAGACGGAGTCCTCACATTGCCAGAACTAAGAATACTAAAGTATTCAGACAAAAAAGAAAGGGGAACAGACCCGGACGAAAAAACACACAGCCATCATCAGGATGGCACAGAAGAATACTTGCTAAGAAGTAAAATGCGGCTAGAAAGAGAACAGATTGCAAAAGAAAACTCCCAGACAGAGGGCACACTCTAGGCAATCGAAGCCGCCAGACCTAGACCAGGGCTCCAAAAGGGGAAGCACATAACCTCAATGAAGCCCACTGCACCCCCAAGATAAAGAGGTTACACCCAGAATCCGAAGGTGAATGGTAACTCTTGATCTTCTGCTTGCAAGCCCAGGGAGCTAGCTACTATGCCAACCTAGATCCTGAAAATGACAACGCATCTCAGAACCCACTCCCAGGCGGGCCAGCCCAAGCATCGGCAGGTCTGAAACAGGGGAACAGAAGAACCCCAACACCAGCTCAAAAACGAGCGGAAGAATGGCCACAGCCATCCCAACAGAGCACGGGTGCCAACCCGACTCCTTAGAAACAGATGACAAGGCCGTAGACCCAAAGGAATCTAACAAAAGGCCCCCCATAGTCTTGAACACGGAGCCAGCAAGACTCCAGATGGAACGTAACAGCCCAGAGAAAAACACCCCTCTCTGAAAGGTTAACTCCCAGTTCCAACCTCCTGAATCCAAGAGAATCCCTAGAAAAAGGACCACACCTCCATAAGAAGGAGAATAAGCCCCCCACCCTAAGAAAAGGAATGGGGCCAAAAAGGCAGAGCACCTGCCTACAAGACACAAAGCCACAGGCGAAAGGAGAGATCAATCTCCAACGCAGATGAACTTGGAAGGAATCCCCCTAAGGAATCAGCTTGCTAACACCCATCCAATGTGCAATAGCTACAGCAGAGACACCGCAAACCCATTCGCCTGTACAGCAGTGAATCCATAAGGTTACCCCAGCAAGCTGACCAAGGGAAACCGACCATAAAGGAGTAAGTCCAGCCCAAAGAGCATCAGCACTCAGACAACCTGGAAAACCGTGACCAGGTCAATTGACCAGGTCAATTAGTCCAAGTAAAAGGACATAGCCCAAGTTCCCAGGAACTGGGGAACCCTGAAGTCAACAAATCAATTTCCCATTATCACAAATGACATGCCTGAAAGACCCACTAGGGAAATTGTTTATTGTGAACCTGAAGAATTTTGTGAATCATTATTTGATGATTACATACACTCTAATCTTGCACCTAGATCCAGTTTTAATCCCCCCACTACATGTCCGAATATCACTCTTTTTCAAAATCTAGTATTAGAAGAGTTTGGAACAATGAACCTTGAAATTAACAATCATAATTTGAACAAGTTTGAATACAGGGCTCTTGTCAATTTGGCTAATAATAAAGATATAGTCATTAGACAGGCGGACAAGGGGGGAGGGGTAGTTCTACAAGATATGCCAGATTATATTGCAGAAGCCAATAAAATTCTGTTAGATCCATGTTATTATAGGGAATTGACTTTTAACCCCACATCAACATATATGGCTAAACTCACTAAACTAATAGATAAAGGCTTTTCAGAAGGGATTCTAAACAAAAAAGAGAGAGATTATTTGGTACCTACTTCCCCTAATTTGGCCTATTATTATCACCTTCCGAAAATACACAAAGACCCAAAGTGTCCACCAGGGAGACCCATTATTTCTGGTATTGGAAATCTCACTTGCAATTTATCTGAATATGTAGACACCTATCTCAAAAAACCTGTTATGGGCCTTGAATCTTATATCAAAGATACCCCAGACCTTATATCTAAGATCTCTAAAATTGAAAAAGCAGGGCGTGACCTTATTTGGTGTACATGCGATGTATCCTCCTTATATTCAAATATCTGTCATGATCTGGGCTTGGAAGCAATAGATGATTTTCTAAAAAGAGATCAATATCTACCTTCCAATCAAAGACAGTTTTTATTGGAGGCCATATCTTTTGTGTTAAAACACAATTATTTTGTGTACCAGGAAAGGTTTTTCTTACAAATCAAGGGAACGGCCATGGGCACCAGGTTTGCCCCCAGTTTCGCAAATTTGTTCATGGGGATATTTGAGGAGCAATATATTTACAAGTCTCCATTGGGGGCAAACTTGGGCCTAGATTTGGAGTTCGGCGGTAGCCGTCAAAACCAGCGTTAGAGGCTCCTAACGCTGGTTTTAGGCTACCGCCGGTATTTGGAGTCAGTGATTAAAGGGTCTAACGCTCACTTTTCAGCCGCGACTTTTCCATACCGCAGATCCCCCTACGCCATTTGCGTATCCTATCTTTTCAATGGGATCTTTCTAACGCTGGTATTTAGAGTCGTTTCTGAAGTGAGCGTTAGAGCTCTAACGACAAAACTCCAGCCGCCTGAAAAAAGCAGGAGTTAAGAGCTTTCTGGCTAACGCCGGTTCATAAAGCTCTTAACTACTGTACCCTAAAGTACACTAACACCCATAAACTACCTATGTACCCCTAAACCGAGGTCCCCCCTACATCGCCGCCACTCAATTAAAATTTTTAACCCCTAATCTGCCGACCGCCACCTACGTTATCCTTATGTACCCCTAATCTGCTGCCCCTAACCCCGCCGACCCCTATATTATATTTATTAACCCCTAACTTGCCCCACACAACGTCGCCGCCAGCTACTTAAAATAATTAACCCCTAATCTTCCGACCGCAAATCGCCGCCACCTACGTTATCCCTATGTACCCCTAATCTGCTGCCCCTAACATCGCCGACCCCTATATTATATTTATTAACCCCTAATCTGCCCCCCTCAACGTCGCCGACACCTGCCTACACTTATTAACCCCTAATCTGCCGAGCGGACCTGAGCGCTACTATAATAAAGTTATGAACCCCTAACCCGCCTCACTAACCCTATCATAAATAGTATTAACCCCTAATCTGCCCTCCCTAACATCGCCGACACCTAACTTCAATTATTAACCCCTAATCTGCCGACCGGAGCTCACCGCTATTCTAATAAATTGATTAACCCCTAAAGCTAAGTCTAACCCTAACACTAACACCCCCCTAAGTTAAATATAATTTTTATCTAACGAAATAAATTAACTCTTATTAAATAAATTATTCCTATTTAAATCTAAATACTTACCTGTAAAATAAATCCTAATATAGCTACAATATAAATTATAATTATATTATAGCTATTTTAGGATTAATATTTATTTTACAGGCAACTTTGTAATTATTTTAACCAGGTACAATAGCTATTAAATAGTTAAGAACTATTTAATAGTTACCTAGTTAAAATAATAACAAATTTACCTGTAAAATAAATCCTAACCTAAGATATAATTAAACCTAACACTACCCTATCAATAAAATAATTAAATAAACTACCTACAATTACCTACAATTAACCTAACACTACACTATAAATAAATTAATTAAACACAATTCCTACAAATAACTACAATGAAATAAACTAGCTAAAGTACAAAAAATAAAAAGAACTAAGTTACAGAAAATAAAAAAATATTTACAAACATAAGAAAAATATTACAACAATTTTAAACTAATTAGACCTACTCTAAGCCCCCTAATAAAATAACAAAGCCCCCCAAAATAAAAAATTCCCTACCCTATTCTAAATTAAAAAAGTTACAAGCTCTTTTACCTTACCAGCCCTGAACAGGGCCCTTTGCGGGGCATGCCCCAAGAATTTCAGCTCTTTTGCCTGTAAAAGAATAAATACAATACCCCCCCCCAACATTACAACCCACCACCCACATACCCCTAATCTAACCCAAAACCCCCTTAAATAATCCTAACACTAAGCCCCTGAAGATCTTCCTACCTTGTCTTCACCATACCAGGTTCACCGATCCGTCCTGAAGAGCTCCTCCGATGTCCTGATCCAAGCCCAAGCGGGGGCTGAAGAGGTCCATGATCCGGTCAAAGTCTTCATCCAAGCGGGGCAGAAGAGGATCTTCCATCCGATTGAAGTCATCATCCAGGCGGCATCTTCTATGGTCTTCCATCCGGAGCGAAGCGGCAGGATCCTGAAGACCTCCAGCGCGGAACATCCATCCGGACCGACGACTGAACGACGAATGACTGTTCCTTTAAGGGACGTCATCCAAGATGGCGTCCCTCGAATTCCGATTGGCTGATAGGATTCTATCAGCCAATCGGAATTAAGGTAGGAATTTTCTGATTGGCTGATGGAATCAGCCAATCAGAATCAAGTTCAATCCGATTGGCTGATCCAATCAGCCAATCAGATTGAGCTCGCATTCTATTGGCTGTTCCGATCAGCCAATAGAATGCGAGCTCAATCTGATTGGCTGATTGGATCGGCCAATCGGATTGAACTAGATTCTGATTGGCTGATTCCATCAGCCAATCAGAAAATTCCTACCTTAATTCCGATTGGCTGATAGAATCCTATCAGCCAATCGGAATTCGAGGGACGCCATCTTGGATGACGTCCCTTAAAGGAACAGTCATTCGTCGTTCAGTCGTCGGTCCGGATGGATGTTCCGCGCTGGAGGTCTTCAGGATCCTGCCGCTTCGCTCCGGATGGAAGACCATAGAAGATGCCGCCTGGATGATGACTTCAATCGGATGGAAGATCCTCTTCTGCCCCGCTTGGATGAAGACTTTGACCGGATCATGGACCTCTTCAGCCCCCGCTTGGGCTTGGATCAGGACATCGGAGGAGCTCTTCAGGACGGATCGGTGAACCTGGTATGGTGAAGACAAGGTAGGAAGATCTTCAGGGGCTTAGTGTTAGGTTTATTTAAGGGGGGTTTGGGTTAGATTAGGGGTATGTGGGTGGTGGGTTGTAATGTTGGGGGGGGGGGGGTATTGTATTTATTCTTTTACAGGCAAAAGAGCTGAAATTCTTGGGGCATGCCCCGCAAAGGGCCCTGTTCAGGGCTGGTAAGTTAAAAGAGCTTGTAACTTTTTTAATTTAGAATAGGGTAGGGAATTTTTTATTTTGGGGGGCTTTGTTATTTTATTAGGGGGCTTAGAGTAGGTGTAATTAGTTTAAAATTGTTGTAATATTTTTCTTATGTTTGTAAATATTTTTTTATTTTCTGTAACTTAGTTCTTTTTTATTTTTTGTACTTTAGCTAGTTTATGTAATTGTATTTATTTGTAGGAATTGTGTTTAATTAATTTATTGATAGTGTAGTGTTAGGTTAATTGTAGGTAATTGTAGGTAGTTTATTTAATTATTTTATTGATAGGGTAGTGTTAGGTTTAATTATATCTTAGGTTAGGATTTATTTTACAGGTAAATTTGTTATTATTTTAACTAGGTAACTATTAAATAGTTCTTAACTATTTAATAGCTATTGTACCTGGTTAAAATAATTACAAAGTTGCCTGTAAAATAAATATTAATCCTAAAATAGCTATAATATCATTATAATTTATATTGTAGCTATATTAGGATTTATTTTACAGGTAAGTATTTAGCTTTAAATAGGAATCATTTATTTAATAAGAGTTAATTTATTTCGTTAGATAAAAATTATATTTAACTTAGGGGGGTGTTAGTGTTAGGGTTAGACTTAGCTTTAGGGGTTAATACATTTATTAGAATAGCGGTGAGCTCCGGTCGGCAGATTAGGGGTTAATAATTGAAGTTAGGTGTCGGCGATGTTAGGGAGGGCAGATTAGGGGTTAATACTATTTATGATAGGGTTAGTGAGGCGGGTTAGGGGTTCATAACTTTATTATAGTAGCGCTCAGGTCCGCTCGGCAGATTAGGGGTTAATAAGTGTAGGCAGGTGGAGGCGACGTTGAGGGGGGCAGATTAGGGGTTAATAAATATAATATAGGGGTCGGCGATGTTAGGGGCAGCAGATTAGGGGTACATAGGGATAACGTAGGTGGCGGCGGTTTACGGAGCGGCAGATTAGGGGTTAAAAAAAATATGCAGGGGTCAGCGATAGCGGGGGCGGCAGATTAGGGGTTAATAAGTGTAAGGTTAGGGGTGTTTAGACTCGGGGTTCATGTTAGAGTGTTAGGTGCAGACGTAGGAAGTGTTTCCCCATAGCAAACAATGGGGCTGCGTTAGGAGCTGAACGCTGCTTTTTTGCAGGTGTTAGGTTTTTTTCCAGCTCAAACAGCCCCATTGTTTCCTATGGGGATATCGTGCACGAGCACGTTTTTGAGGCCGGCCGCGTCCGTAAGCAACTCTGGTATCGAGAGTTGCATTTGCGGTAAAAATGCTCTACGCTCCTTTTTTGGAGCCTAACGCAGCATTTGTTTGAACTCTCGATACCAGAGTTAATTTTATGGTGCGGCCAGAAAAAAGCCTGTGGAGCGTTAACAGCCCATCTACCGCCAAACTCCAAATCTAGGCCTTGGTGTACTATGGCCGTTTCATCGATGACCTGTTACTAGTATGGGATGGTACAGAAGACTCTGTAAAGGAATTTATCTTATCTTTAAATAATAATAATATGGGCCTAAAACTAACATCTAATATAAATAGAAACAACATAGAATTCCTGGATTTAGTCTTAAGCTGGGATGTGAATGGACGAGTAACCACCAAAACTTTTTTTAAATCAGTTGATACAAATAGCTATTTAAATTATAAAAGCAATCATTATAAAGCCTGGGTAAAAAATATACCATATAACCAGTTTTCGAGGATCCGTAGAAATTGTACAACTTTAAACAGTTTTGATGATCAGGCAGAGATTCTAAGATCAAGATTTTTAGAAAAGGGTTATCCCAGAGAATTGATAGAAGAAGGCTATAGAAAAGCCAGGATTAAAGATAGAGATGATTTTTTTAATTTTAAAAAGAAACATGAAGGCATTACAAATAATAATGATACTAGAGGGAACGAATCCAAAAATACAAAGTCCAAATTTAATAACATAAGATTCATCACCAAATTCAATAGCAACCATAATAAAATTAAACATATTTTGTGCAAACACTGGTATATTTTACGAAATGATTGCATCCTTAAAAATATCTTAGAAGAGTTCCCCACATGCACTTTCAAGAGAGCTCCTACTTTAAAAAATAAATTAGCACCGAGTAAGGTGGTAATGAAGAAATATATCAAAGGGGGTAATACAAAAACCATTAAAAAAAATTGGCCAATGGGTAAAAAGGTTTTTTTTAAATGCAATCGACCTAACTGTGGTCTTTGTAAGTACACATCAGGAAATAGGATAAAGTTTCAATCTGCTTCCACTAAGGAAGAATTTGAGATAAGCTCTAGATTCACTTGTGTATATCTCCTTGAGTGTCAATGTGGAATTCAATATATTGGTAGGTCCTCTAGACCCCTAAAGAAAAGATGGGGAGAACACAATAGAAATATAAAAAATGGGGTTGTCAATCATAGTGTCCCAAGACATACTAATAACTGTCATGATGGACAAACAGATTTATTTAACATTTTTCCTTTAGAACACATTGCTCCCAAATGGGGTAGAAATAGGCTGACATATCTGAGACAGAGAGAGACATTTTGGATTTGGAAACTTAAGACCCTCCAACCATATGGTTTAAACGAAAATATAGACATGGCCGCTTTTAACTAAGATTTAGGACATACATATCAGTTGCTGTAGTTAAGGATAACAGCAACAACAGTCACATTAGATTTAATAGGATTTTAACTAATTTGTATACATTTAGTTAATGTTTAATTATATTCTAGATTATATTCCAGATTATCACTAGATTACATTATAAGTTTCAATTTTTTAACTGTCCTTTTACATTTCAATTTTTATCTCTATTTTTTATTAAAATTATAATTATTAGTGTTACTTTTACACAATCTATACAATTTTGTTTTAACAAGTACATATTGATTCCAGTTTAGTCACAAGTATGTGAAAATCTGTCCAATTATAGCAGCTTTATATTTAGTTAATGTATGTAGATGTCGAGAATTAAGCTACAACATAAACATTTGTATTTGACATTGTTTTTATAATTTGTAAATGCTTGATCAACTAACTTTAGTCAACTAGTGCCAATCGAGAAATATTGCAAATACTGGGGTGACACTCCAATAACAATTGTATCACTAGGTACGTTAACACTCACGAAGTGTTTATTTATCAGTATTAGCTGACACGAAAATTACATCGGGATCCCATTTCAACCACTACACATATTTGAGAGTGGGTAACGTCACATGCCAAGCCCCTAAGTGGGAACCTATCACATCAGAGAGAAATTCAACTAAGGCACAGATTGGTTAATGATTTTTTAGTTGCTCACGCATGCGCCCTAGGTCGGGATAGACGCCGACATTGGGCTATAAATCTTTGCTACTTTGTATTTGTATTTACACCTGAGGAAGCGGTCTGAGTAACCGGGAAACGCGTAGTGTAACATTGTTTTTAATAAATATTTTTTTATTTGACAAGTACAAGTAGCACGGTAATTTTTGGCATTTAACTTTGGTAGCCATACATACACTTATTTGGACACTGAGCTGCAGGTATATCCAAGGGTGCTGTATTGGAGCCCTTTTGTAACCTGCACGAGTGAACGAGTGAACCCAGAGGATATCGGTGCTATCAGTGAGCTGGACAGCTGACAAGTGTCCAGGAGGCTTTTGTGGCACTTCTCAAGTGCCCTATATCCTCACAATATTGAAGCAGTACTGATACAATTCAGCTAGCTGGACGGCTGCTAACAGTTCAGAAGGCATTTGTGGCACTTCTCAAGTGCTGGAAATTTTGTAAGTAGTTTATATTTGGGGGCAAGGCCTACTGAATTCAAAACGATACACACCATTTGGCGCCTCTTCTCTTTTCTCTTTTTGAACAGAACCTGTGATTGCCAACACCTTCCTGGAATGAGTTTGCTGCCTGGAGATTACAAATACCTCTGAGAGTGTGGACTATCTTGCTTTATATTGATAGAGAGATAGTTTATTCATTGTAGTACACTTTATTACAATAAGATACTTTCAACCCAACAAGTTATATTTGTAGGTTGTTATTTTGTTTATATTTGTAGGTTGTTATTTTGTTTGTTATATCACTCACTTTATTGTTAATATCAACACTAGTAGTGACGAGTTTAACTTTTTTATGACATTATTGTAGCACATTGCACATCAATACTGGCGTACTATTGCTAGTATATGAGGGCGCCTCTAATTTCACTTTAACAACCCTGAAACAGCCCTAGGGCCAAAAAGTCCAGCAACAACTCCACAAAGGAAAACACTGAGCGAAGCCTCAGCAACCGGAAGCACCAGGGAGAAAACAGATCCGAGCACCCAATTGTTTAAACAAACAATATCCGAGAACTTAACACCCCGTCTGATATAAAAAAACAGACCACAGGGAGATATCAATGCAATATCTAGAACAACCTGGTTAACAAGATAACTCACAAGTCCTGACCCAAGGAAGAGACCACCCCTTGCCAAAGTCCAATGCTCCAAAGGAGCTAAGGCGTTAAAAGTCGTACAATGACACTAGAGCCCATAGACTCTCAAACAGCCGCAGGACAACAAGCGAGGGGATACCCCAAGGCCAAAATCACTCGAGAAAAGGCTGGTCTCCGCATCACCTCCATACAATCAGAGGATCGTAGAGAGAAAAGGACGCACAGCATCTCCAGCTCCGAGCAGAGCCGAAGGAGACCATGCCCAGTGCCCCTAACAGGGAACGAACAAATCCCGGAGGGGAACCCAGGTCCCTAAAAGGAGACCTAACTCACATGGAGACAACAGGGGAAGACCAAAAAGTCTCATAAAAAACAGCTAGACAGTACACAGTCAATGTGCAATAGCTGCAGCTGGTCACATTCTGCAACACATCCGCTGCAAAGCAGCTGAACTACCCAATAAACCACTAGCTGCTGAGAACTAAGTCCAGAAGGAAAATTCCCAGGGCCTCAAAAGAAAAAAGGCCAAACCACCCAACTTGGCGGCAAGAGGGCACAAGCCCACCAACCCTCCACTACATGGGAAGGAGCTCTAGGGTCTGACAATCCCAGACACAAGAGAGAGAGAGACGTAGTGGAACTCCACTAACCCAGTCATCCAAATTGAAGGCTATAAGGACTGAGCCAATCCTTCCTGCCTCATGGAGCCACCGGTCCTCTAGAATGCTTTAGTTGAACACAGAGGATAACATGAGCACTCGGCACCTCTACCGGACCAGCCAAGCAGAGCGGCGCCACGTGTCCGAACAGCTATCAGACAGAACTGAACCCAAACAGGACCAGCCTGCAATCTGGGTCCTAACTGTCAAGCTGCATAAATCCTCCCTCAGAGGGGAAGAAGGAAAACAGACAGGACACCCTATCGGATGAAAATAAAATGCAAGGCAACCCATAGGTTAACGCCCAAAAAGAAACAGGCCCACCACAGGACCAGCCAAACGGAGCCCTGATCTTCCAAATAAAAATGGAAAAGATCTCAATACATGGACAATCAGGAAATTACATCATCCCCACATGTCTAATGAGGTGCGCCATTCGACGAGCAGACTGCGAAGGTGCGCAATTCTGTAACGAAAAGCACAACACCAAGGGAAAGTCGCACCCGCAGGGAACTGTGCAGTCCAAGGTGGAATACCCGGGACAACAGGAGCAGGGAAGGGAAAGCACCACCCTGTCCAAAACTCTATTCAATTTAGGAAATAAAGGTACATCAGGCAATATGGCCTCTGGAACCCCTGAACTCGCCAAAAACTTCCTTTAGAAGACGCATAAATTCCTTAAACTTAAGTCTGGTTTCTCCACAGCTGGAGGTTGAGAGGCAGCAGACTCTGACCCAGAAAGTTCATAGTCTCAGAAAGAACTTCATCCTCGGATAACCCCATGTCATCAGTGGGCTGAACTTGGCAGCCATTTAAAACTGTCCAGAAACAATATTAATTTTAAAATAACTTTTTTACTGTTTCTGCTGCATGATACAAAAAGGGAGCAGGAAATTATTTCCATCTTAATCTAAGGTAAGACTTTAAGACGACTAAGGTGTAGACTGTCCCTTTAAGGCCGCAGACACCGCCGTCTGAACTGCGCAGTAACGTCTGGAGAAAAAAGGCTTCCTCCAGATGGAGGATCAGCAATGCTATGGGAAAACTGCATATGTATAGAGATAACAATGTAGGGTACGCACCTCCCTGAACAACAACTCCTTAGAGGTGGACGGCTCTGTGATATCAAACATGTTTGATATTATCACTTTATCAAGGCATATGGAACATAATTGAGAGGGGGAACTAGGGCCTCCTCCACATATAAACAGGAATTGCTCTTTAGGAATAGAGGGAGTGCCCTCTAAAGAAACCAAATCCTCCATCACTAGTGCAATAACCGGAGAACTAGAGAGATAAAACATCCTCTCTCTCTCTCTCTTTTTTTTTTTTTTTTCTTTAAGACAATAACGGCACCTCTATACCCCAATGGCTGGGGCACTTACCACCTCCTATGACCCAGACAGTAAAGAGATGTATGACTCCTCTCTGATAGTCACGAAGGAGGGAATGAATCACATAGTGCACAATGCAGTCCGTCCCTGCTATGAAAGAAAGAGCGCCAAGCTTGTAATCTGCATGGCTCTCAAAGTGAAAGTGAAACCTGTATATTCCATAGCAGCTTAAGAGCCCATAACATCTCACACATAAAGCAGCATAAAATCAAATAAACACATAAGATTATTATTCCCCCCTGTTCAATAATCCCCCTAAGGAGATATTAACCCTTGATTCTATAAAGATAAAAAGGCGCCACACTGTGACCCTGTCTTCTGTGTTAACATTGTATAATAAAAAAATAAACAATCTTAGCAGAATCTATGCCGTGGAACAGGAACACGGCCCTTCAAGTGTGACAGGTTGTAGCATCGCTCCTGACATGGACTTGAGAGAAGAAAGCAGTCTGCGAAACTCGTCAACGCCGATTGCTGTAGGAGCTGTTAATATGAGTCGGGATGGTGTTGCAGAGGAGAGCTCTCCCTGCATCTCCGGACTCTAACTTTCACCCATGCCCTCAGTGAGAAGCTTATAGGGCTACTTAAAACTCCTGTCCCATTGTGAAAAGTAGTACCCTCCATAAGAGACAAAACAAATTCTGACACTTCTCTGCCAACCTCCTGGGACGAAAGGCAAAGAATGACTAGGGGATGAGGGAAGTGGGAGGAGTATTTAAGCCTTTGGCTGGGGTGTCTTTGCCTCCTCCTCGTGGCCAGGTTCTTATTTCCCAAAAGTAATGAATGCAGCTGTGGACTCTTTACCATTAGGAAGAAAATATCATTGTCTGTATCAGCTTGCGGTGGTGCCGTGGGTGGTGTGGGGCGGAAGGAAGGAGGTGGTGGAGCATAGCAGTAGGGGAGAGGAAGGGGAGGGTTCCCTACGCTACAGGAAAAATGTTTAATGAGGGAGGGATGGGTTACTTATGCTACAGAATTGGGTGAGGATATGGGGAGGGCGTCCCTAGAGACAATCCCTCGGGGGGGGGGTGAGGGGGGAATCACTGCACTACATAAAACATTTTTTTTAATAAATACATTTAAAAAGGAGCATCAATGCACTACTGAGAGCTAGCAGAACATACAGGATTTAACAAATAGGCATGTATTTGCAGTCACCAATCAGCAGCTAACTTCCAGTAGCGCTGCTGCTCCAGATCCTACCTAGGTATTGTTTTCAACAATGAAGCAAATAAGATAATAGAAGTAAACTGGGAAGTTGTTTAAAATTGTATGCTCTATCTGAATCATGAAAGACAATTTTGGAGGTTTATGTCAGTTTGGTTAAAGACTTTTAATTGCCTGAACAATGAGTATTTCCCCCATCTTCACTATCTTTTTGCCTCCGCATGGGGGTTCAAGGGGGGCTCTGTATGACGTAATCGCACTCCACATATGTTAAATAGGAATGTGTGGAATGCGATTATGTCATTCAGCAACATGCGCAGTCAGAGGGAGCAGATTCTGACTTGGAAGCTGTAGTGTCGGAATTTGCTGCTCAAACAAATGCGCGCATGCGCTGTTAGATCGCTCATCGCTTGTTGTCACGGTCAGGAGGAAAAAGGCAACAATTACAGCCTGTCCTGTGTGTAGCCAGGATATATGTCCACCTTAAAGAAAAACTCTAGGAGGAGACTCAAGTAGGAGCCAAAATTCAATGTGACACGATAGTGAATATATATACAGTGTATATATATATATATATATATATATATACACACACACACAGGACACACTGTAATTGTTGCCTTTTTCGTCCTGACTGTGACAAGCGTTCTAATAGCGCATGCACACATTTGTTTGAGCAGCAAATTCCGTCGCTACAGCTTCTAAGTCAGAACCTGCTCCCTCTGACTTGTGCATGTTGCTGAATGACATAATCACATTCCACATATTCCTATTTAACATATGTGGAGTGCGATTACGTCATACAGAGCATGCGCAGTAAGAGGGAGCAGATTCTGACAAATGAGCAGATTCTGATAGAACACAGGCACAGCAAGCTTTGATTTCAGAGTTTTTTGTTGCCCTGAGCGTCTCGGCTGTTATTGACGTGACTCAAGAGGACCAGATGAGGAGGATTCCTTAGAGACAGAGTTGAAAAATTGTAATAGTGTTGGTGGTTATGTATAGACTGGATGGCGGAATGTATAGCAGCAACACATTGCATTGCAGCATGTACATTTGCAGTACCACAATCGTATAAGTTCTGCTAGTTTATGTTTTCATTTCATTTAATAGGGATAGGTTGTGTGTAGGTGTACATGTAATAGTGTAAAAAAACAATATGTATCTGGTTCTTTATGTAAGTAAGCACCTAGATTTGTCACTGCAATATTCCTTCATCTTTCAGTCCTTGGCATTCTTCCCATCTCTCCCTTCTTTCCTTCCCCTCTTTCCCTGTCTTCCTTCCCTCCCTCCCTTTCCTCCATTCCTTTCCTTCTCTCCCTCCCTTCTTTCCGTTCCTTCCTTTTCTCCCTCCCTTCTCTCCCTTCTTTCTCTCTCTCTCTCCTTCCCTTCCTTCTCATCTCTCCTCCTCCTTCCCCCCCCCTTTCCCTTCTCTCCTCTACTTTGGAAATGCCATGAAAAAAATAATTTCATGTTAAATCTTTATCCAAAAAATATTATAGTTAAAAAAAGGCCTACAACCTGCCAAGGGGAGACAATAGAATTTTGAGTGCCTAGGGCAGCGCAAAAACCTAAATATGCCACTGGTATATGACGTATAGCTTTATCTAAAAACAGATGTTCACCTCCCTCCAGCTCCAAGAACATTGAAAGGGATATTGATATCTCAAGTTCATGACAATGATTATAATGTTTTCTGAAAGCTCACACATGGCCCTAAGCTACAGAAAGCATTAACCTACTTCACAAATACAACTGATAAAGTGTACTTCAAGTTATTTTCACATCTATCTAGAAAAATGCATTGATTTATAGAAATCCTTATAAATCCTGGCATAACCACTAAATAGCATGGAAATGTAGGTTGTGAAGAAATACGCGTATTCTGTAGGCCGGCCCTAAGAGCAGCAAGAAAGCATTAACATAGCACTTCAACTACAATTTCTGTAAACTTTAAATACAAACTTGAATACTGCAATCAACTAAGAGGTATTTTTTAAAAAGCCTACATTGCTACTTAAAAATATCTACCTGAGATTTCAGAGAGAAAACTAAATTGATTTTTTTTCATCTTAATGCCAAAGACCCAGTACATTAATATTAACACAAATATTGTGTTCAAAACTAATAGGAGAGCGCCACCTATTGATTTAATATTGAATATTATAATGAATCTTTACCAAACCCAGAAAATAGCTGCTGTTTTTCTAAAAGTTAAAGCAAATTGAACAAGAAAAAAAGGAAACTGAGCTGATTCTCTGTACATTTAAAAATAATATATATATATTTATAATACAAGAAATGTTGCTAAACAATGCTCAAGGGCAGTTTCGAATATCAAAGCAATCGATCTTTACGCCGTGTGCTAGTAATTATCACTTACAAAGCAGCAGAAGTTATATAAATGTAAATGTAAGCATGTTGCATCAATAACATTAACATTATATGGTAAAAGAGGATAATATGGTGACAGATAAAATATACAATACCCAACACAGTGCAAACAGGTGGATTTGTTTAAAAAACTGTTGCATGAAGTAGATCCCTGTATACACCTGGGCATTGATCCGATATTCAGCGTTGCCCGCAAAAGCCGGCAACGCCGAATTTTGCGCAGGTTTGGTATCCTATATACGGCGTAACCTAGAAGTTAGGCTCGTATATTTCTGCCTTCGGCCGTAGTTTTTTGGCCCATAGGCAGGTATACCAAACCCGCACAGTTTGGTATCCAATATACAGCGTAAGGACTTACGTGGCGAAAATGGAGAAATCTTACTCCATTTTCACCTCGCCACAAAATGCAGCCGTAGTAAGCCTTATGCTATCTATTAGAGCCCCGTAACTCCCTAAACTACCTGCTAAATAAAACTAACACATAACGCATACGCAATGTCTATCTACCTGTCAACCGCGATCTGCTAAATAAAACCTAACACCTAACGCATGCGCAATGTCTATCTACCTGTCAACCGCGATCCCCCGCCACAATCCCTAATAAAGTATTTAACCCCTAAACCGCCACTCCCGGACCCCGTCGCCACCTACATTAAAAGTATAACCCCCTAATGTGATCCCCCTACACCGTCGCCAGCTACATTACCTACGCCCTAATGTGAGCCCCTTACACCGCCGGCACCTACATTACCTACCCCCTAATGTGAGCCCCTTACACCGCCGCCACCTACATTAACTACCCCCTAATGTGAGCTCCTACCCCGCCGCCAGCTATATTACCTACTCCCTAATGTGAGCTCCTACCCCACCGCCAGCTATATTAAAATTATTAACCCCTAATTTAATCCCCCTACACCGCCGCCAGCTATATTAATTACATTAACCCCTAATTTAATCCCCCTACCCCGCCGCCAGCTATATTAATTACATTAACCCCTAATTTAATCCCCCTATACTGCCGCCAGCTATATTAAATTAATTAACCCCTAATCTAATCCCCCTACACCGCCGCCAGCTATATTAAATAGATTAACCCCTAATCTAATCCCCCTACACCGCCGCCAGCTATATTAACTATATTAACCCTAATTATATTAGGGTTAATATAGTTATTATATTATATATATTAACCCTAATTATAATAGGGTTAATATAGTTAATATCGTTATTATATTATATATATATATTAAGTATAATAACCCTATCTTAACTCTAACATGCCTAACTAAATTTTTATTAAAATAAATCTAATTAATATTAATATTATTAATTAAAATATTCCTATTTAAATCTAAATACTTACCTATAAAATAAACCCTAAGATAGCTACAATGTAATTAATAATTACATTATAGCTATTTTAGGGTTTATATTTATTTTACAGGTAACTTGGTATTTATTTTAACTAGGTACAATAGCTATTAAATAGTTAATAACTATTTAATAGCTACCTAGTTAAAATAATTACCAATTTACCTGTAAAATAAATCCTAACCTAAGTTACAAATACACCTACACTATCAATAAATTAAATAAACTACAAATATCTAAACTAAAATACAATTAAATAAACTAAACTAAATTACAAAAAAACCCACTAAATTACAAAAAATAAAAAAAGATTACAAGATTTTTAAGCTAATTACACCTATTCTAAGCCCCCTAATAAAATAATAAAGCCCCCCAAAATAAAAAAATGTCCCTACCCTATTCTAAATTTAAAAAGTTAACAGCTCGGGGGGCGTGTCCAAGCCATGGCCGGATTCAGACGCTCATATCAGTAGCTCCTACAGAATGCTAACTAATATAAGGATTTTCACACAATTATTCAGCCCTCTTTCAAAGATATTTTAACAACTCAACTGAGGGGATAATTTGGAGTCGAATGATACCACTCTATATATGATTTAACTATCTAAGGTCTGAACCAGCCGAGAACGCAACTAAAGGACTGATTCCTCTCGCTACCATCCCGCCTTCGGTTTTACAGCTGACCGGGTGAAACCATTTTGTCACAGATACATGATGGAAGTGCCCTACTCACAAATACTTGATCTGCTAGAAGCAATGGGGAGCAAGTTAGAGGAGGATTTTATCGACTTGCGGTCCACCATTAAATCAGCCTGTGCTCAAGATGGCGCCCAACATCAGACAAGCCGCGGCATTTACACAGGAGAGCAGTTGCTAGTAAAAGAATTGCCAGCGGCGAAGGGAGAGAACTCTGACAGCGGCATGGAATGCCTTACGAATGCTAGCACAGCCTGCAGCGGAGAGGTATATTATGACCAAAACCTAATCACCCATACCGAAGCTAGGAGGAGGATCTGGGTAAACGCTATACCGGAGGGGTACAGATCGCAATACTGGATCTCTCCCAGCACATACCCCCGTATAGCACAACATTCAGTCCATCTACACCTGGGCCCGAGTGGAGAAGGCTCGGCTGACTCCCGCGGGCGGGCTCCGGACTCTACAGCGTATGCAGTTAGGAGCCATAAAGATTGGGAGACCTCAGCTTTGATGACCGGTCTTCTCTTTTTGAGTAAATTGAGTGTCATTCATACAAGCACTGATTCCGTAGCTGGACTTTTACCTGTGCTTGACCTGTGTTTTACACCCACTGAAACAGACACTCACTGCTGCCTACAGATCCTGTTTAAATCTGGTGTGGGTTAAAGAAACTTTGCCACTTCATGTGAAGGACTTCTCCTCATATGCCTGAACTTAACTGGGTGTATCTTAGATCTGTTCCGATATTTGACAATATGGGTTATAAGTTAACTGTTTATTAGAATTTGTGTGCAAATACCTTCCTTGAAATTTTAATGCTTCACATTTTGAATTAGTTTTTTTTTTTCTTCTTTAGCTTAATGTCTAGTTTCCCCTATAGACCTAGCCTCTTCACAAGTTTATGGTGTCACATTCTTTTGTGTTTATTCTCTACTCTAGTGATCTGTCTGACAGAAGCTGTGTACGCCACTTCTACTTTTTTGTGTCAATGGGGCAACATAACTTCTATGTATATTATTTCAAAGCTCTTCATTATGATTACAAGCGCAAACTACTAGCAAGTTTTAGCCCTGGCAGGTCTGCAGGAAAGAGAGTTGTTAATTGGAGCTCAGTAAAGATTAGAGATTAGAGTCTTAGCGTCAGTTTTATAAAAGCCCTCCTGCTTGTCATACATTGTATATAGTTATAATATTCTCAGACAAGTACGATCTCTGCATTGAGCTGCTACTTAAGAGATAGTGGTTATCCATATTGTTCCATTACAACGTCTACTCCATGTAAATAACTATTAACATGATGGGTTATATGATCTTTCTTCCTTTTTAATGCTATGCCAGTTTTCAATATGCTTATTACACAGGGGATATTCATCATATGATATAGACATTAGTACTTATACTATTAAAATGTAGGCGGTATATTCATGTTGGTTATATTAATATCTATAATGATAAGCCTAGCGACTCCCAGAAGTAAGCACTGTAGATAAATTATAGTTAAATTCATTTCAATGGGCTTGCATATTGTGACAAGTCTAATATAGGGCCTCTGGTATATAGGTATTGTCTATGCGTGGTGGCATATGTCAAGTTTAATATTAAGCCCTCTTGTTTACAGATACAGCCTGGATATAGTGACTAGCCTAATACAGCGACTGCAGTCTATAAGTACAGCTTTGTAGTAGTTCTCCCTTAATAATTTACACTCCCCCCTATATAACTAGTAATTTTCTCCTATGGTTATAGGTAGGGTGTACTTTGTAGACTAGTTAATATCATGTCAGCCAGGGTCTTACAGTGACAGTCTATACTACTTTACAATTGTGATGTTGTCCTTATTTCAGACTTCCATCTTCTATATATCAAGGATACATACAAGGATTACATTGAAAGCTTTAATACATCTATGCTCCTAGGAAATGATATCCCCTACATTGAATTTATTACTAGTACAAATTTTCTGTTACTAATGGGCTCCTCTCCTACCTTTCCCGCCGGTGCTTGTTGCCCGCGGGTCATACCCCTATTCCTTTTTCCCACATCGCCTATAGCTGGTATTTCCCCAGGAGAGGAGCTCCTTCAGAAGTCCCCTGTATTCCATATATACTGGTATTCCCCCTTTTTATATAGCCTTATCAATAACTATCTTTAATTATTTTATAGAAAGCAGATCAACTTGCACCATAAAGTGTTCAGCTCTACCGTAGCCTCTTAATATATGTAATAATGGATGTTGCTGGGCTGTGTTAACTGGGAAAACACGGCTCAGCATATCAGATAAACTACTGTTCTTGGCTTAGAGTATGTATATGGAATCTGACAGTATACATGGTGTTCTATATTTATATATTTACTTTTCTCCCCCTGTTGATCTCCTTAATAGGAAGCTATCCTTATGTTTACATGCCCTAGTTTAAATTTACTCACGGTGTAAATAGACGATAATTCTAGTTAGTAGTGTATTTAAAATCTCTGAGATTTCAGTGTAGTTACAAATTGGACATACTAATTGGCTCCGCCCTCCCCCCCCCCACCCTTTCCCTACTCTATTACGAGCGGCTCTTGCCCGCTGCATCCCCCCCCCCTTTAAACTATAAAGCTAATTCCCCCCCCGGCCCTAATTGTATCTGAGTGGACACTTTGATTTGCCTTCTATATGGCCCTGGGAGGACTATTTTTGTTTTTTTTTGTTATTGCCTTTATTATAAAACTGAAGTCTAACTATAAACTGCCCAAATTTTATAACATTACGTGTGCTATTTAGATACATTATGCCCTTACTATAGGGTTTTGTTTGTAACACTTATCTAACAATATTGTATTTGCACTTTTCTGTAAATGTTTTGGGGCATACCCTTTGGTTGTATCTGTTTATGACTTCAATAAAAAATACATTTAAAAAAAAAAAAAAAAAGGTTAACAGCTCTATTACCTTACCAGCCCTTAAAAGGGCCTTTTGTGGGGCATGCCCCAAAGAAATCAGCTCTTTTGCCTGTAAAAAAAACACAATACCACCCCCCAACATTACAACCCACCACCCACATACCCCTACTCTAACCCAAACCCCCCTTAAATAAACCTAACACTACCCCCCTGAAGATCTCCCTACCTTGTCTTCACCCAGCCTTCACCCAGCCGGGCAGAACTCTTCATCCGATCCGGGCGATGTCTTCAATCAAGCGGCAGAGAAGAAGTCTTCCATCCGGCGATGTCTTCATCCAAGCGGCAAAGAAGAAGTCTTCCATCCGGCGATGTCTTCAATCAAGCGGCAGAGAAGAGGTCCTCCATCGGGGCAAAGTTTTCTTCCAAGCGGCATCTTCAATCTTCTTTCTTCGCTCCTCCGACGCGGAACATCCATCCAGCACGACGACTTCCTGACGAATGAGGTTCCTTTAAATGACGTCATCCATAATGGCGTCCATCAAATTCCGATTGGCTGATAGGATTCTATCAGCCAATCGGAATTAAGGTAGAAAAATCTGATTGGCTGATTGAATCAGCCAATCAGATTCAAGTTCAATCCAATTGGCTGAACCAATCATGAGGAACCTCATTCGTCGGGAAGTCGTCGTGCCGGATGGATGTTCCGCGTCGGAGGAGCCAAGAAAGAAGATTGAAGATGCCGCTTGGAAGAAAACTTCGCCCCAATGGAGGACCTCTTCTCTGCCGCTTGATTGAAGACATCGCCGGATGGAAGACTTCTTCTTTGCCGCTTGGATGAAGACATCGCCGGATGGAAGACTTCTTCTCTGCCGCTTGATTGAAGACATCGCCCGGATCGGATGAAGAGTTCCGCCCGGCTGGGTGAAGACAAGGTAGGGAGATCTTCAGGGGGGTAGTGTTAGGTTTATTTAAGGGGGGTTTGGGTTAGAGTAGGGGTATGTGGGTGGTGGGTTGTAATGTTGGGGGGTGGTATTGTGGGGGTTTTTTACAGGCAAAAGAGCTGATTTCTTTGGGGCATGCCCCGCAAAAGGCCCTTTTAAGGGCTGGTAAGGTAATAGAGCTGTTAACTTTTTTTAATTTAGAATAGGGTAGGGACATTTTTTTATTTTGGGGGGCTTTATTATTTTATTAGGGGGCTTAGAATAGGTGTAATTAGCTTAAAAATCTTGTAATCTTTTTTTATTTTTTGTAATTTAGTGTTTGGTATTTTTTGTAATTTAGTTTAGTTTAGTTTATTTAATTGTAGATTTCTGGACATCGCTGGTTTATCCGACTTACGGCACTTATATAGGATAGCTCGAGTTGCGAGCTGAAACTACGGGCGGCGGGGGTTCCCTCGCTTGCGCCGCAAACTACAATCTTTATCGGATTGCGCCCCTGGTATATAAGTTTCCCAAGTTACCTATTTGAATGGGAAAGTTTAATAAAAAACAGACATCTATATGTGTATTTAGCCAAGGTAAAACATATATAACCTCAGGAACCAGAGGTCAGCATTTTTATTAACAATTCCATACTTTACTAACCTGTCCATTGCTGTTGTAACTCTGCGTAAACTGGCAGTAACACTGTTAAAACAAAAGCATCTAATGGAGATACTTCTTGTAACCACCAGTTTACAACAGCAATGGACACAAGGACAAATATCTTGTAATTCAAACTGCGTTTGAGCTTTCTAAAACAGTGTGTTTAATGTGTGTAATTAGGAACTACTATTAATATATTTCATTAAAAAAAAATCCCAGCAGATTTAGCCTCACATTTAAAAGCATGTGTAACTTACCCTTTTTCCACGCTGAGCAACATCTGGTGTTTTGTTAAGAAGTTTCTCAATTAGATATTCCCTATTCTGTAAAACATAAAGCAAAAAATGTTCAATGGCTGAAAATATGACACTGCAATGCATACAATAGAACAATCACACAGACAGGTAGGTTATTCTACAAACAGTTTTCAGCAATTAATCTCCTAGGCTCAGAAGCATGCACATGTATTTAGTACGTCTAACAGTGATACAGAGCATTGTTGCAAATACTGCCACATAGTGCTGAAAACATGTGCACACTCCTGAGCCTATCTTAGTATGCTCTTATAGAAAGAAGTTTCAACAACGGATACCAAAGATAAAGATGTAAATTTAAAACGGAAGTAAATAGTACATTGTAACGCTGTTTAAGATGGCATACTTATTTTAACTCCCATGCCCCTATAGCTTTCACTCCGTTGGTTAAATGGGCTGTAATGTCTATACATCATATACTTGAAATAAATTATTTTTAAAAAATATATACTGCTATTTAAACATAATGATAAATGATTATTATGATTATATAATGACTAGGCGATAAGCCTGACCAGAGGGAAAAAAATAAACAAAGCTATCCAAAATAAAAACACAGCCTAATCTAATACTAAACTACCAATAGCCCTTAAAAGGGCCTTTTGTAGGGAATTGCCTTAAGTTAAACAACTCCTTTACTAACAAAAATTACCAATTACCCCCTAACAGTAAACCCCCCCACCCAACCAACCCCCCCAAAATAAAAAATTAAACACTAAAAAAAACTAAACTACACATTGCCCCTAAAGGGGCATTTGTATGGGCATTGCCCTTAAAAGGGCATTCAGCTCTTTTACTGCCCTTAAAAGGGCAACTAGCCTATATAATTTTACAGTCCATTAAACCCCTAATCTTAGCAATTAAAAAAAATTAAAAAAAATAAAAGACTAAGCCCAAAATAGGTACCGTTCCTGAAGTATGGCGGTGAAGGTCTTCTTTAAGGCGGCTCTGTCATCTTCTATCTTCATCCTGTGCAAAGGTGGCGCGGAGCGGAGGTGCAAAGCGGTCTTCCCTGATGTGCAGATCCGGAGAAGTAGTCCTCAGCGGCGGTCTTCAGCGGCGTGGAGGCTCCTCTTTATCCGATTTTCGGCGTACACTGAAAATTAAATGCAGGTCAATTTGGGGTAACTTGCATTCCTATTAGCTGAAATTTTGAAATCAGCCAATAGGATTAGAGCTACTGAAATCCTATTGGCTGTTCAAATCAGTCAATAAGATTTCAGTAGCTCCCATCCTATTGGCTAATTTCAAAATTGCAGCCAATAGGAATGCAAGGTACCCCAATACATATGGGGTACCTTGCATTCAATCTTAAGTGTGCGACGGACGATTGCATGAAGAGGAGCCTCCACGCCACTGAAGACCGCTGCTGAGGATCCGTGAATAGGGGAAGCCAGCTCCGCACCTCCGCTCTGAGCCGCCTTCACTCCTGATAAAGATAGAAGATGATGGAGCCTCCTGGAAGAAGACCTTCTTCGCCGGACTTCAGGAACAGTGAGTACCTATTTGGGGCTTAGTTTTATGAATTTTTTTAAAAAAAATTTATTTATTTTTTTAAGATTAGAGATTTAAAGGGACAGTAAACCTAAAAAATAATGTTATATAATTCTGAATGGATCAGAATTATATAACATTATTTTACTGCTATAGTTATAAAACCCTTTTCTCTTCTTAAGTGTATCCAGTCCACGGATCATCCATTACTTGTGGGATATTCTCCTTCCCAACAGGAAGTTGCAAGAGGATCACCAACAGCAGAGCTGCTATATAGCTCCTCCCCTAACTGCCATATCCAGTCATTCTCTTGCAACTCTCAACAAAGATGGGGGTAGTAAGAGGAGAGTGGTGTATTATAGTTATCTTCTTTCTTCAATCAAAAGTTTATTATTTTTAAATGGTACCGGAGTGTACTATTTCATCTCAGGCAGCATTTAGAAGAAGAATCTGCCTGCGTTTTCTATGATCTTAGCAGAAGTAACTAAGATCCACTGCCGTTCTCACATATGTCTGAGGGGTGAGGTAACTTCAGAGGGGGAATGGCGTGCAGGTTATCCTGCAATAAGGTATGTGCAGTTAAAATTTTTCTAGGGATGGAATTTGCTAGAAAATGCTGCTGATACCGGATTAATGTTAGTTAAGCCTAAATACAGTGATTTAATAGCGACTGGTATCAGGCTTATTACCAGAGATACATACTCTTATAAAAGTGCAATATAAAACGTTTGCTGGCATGTTTAACCATTTTTATATATGCTTGGTGATAAAACTTATTGGGGCCTAGTTTTTTTCTACATGGCTGGCTCGATTTTTGCCTAGAAACAGTTTCCTGAGGCTTTCTACTGTTGTAATATGAGTGGGAGGGGCCTATTTTAGCGCTTTTCTGCGCAGCTAAAATTACAGACAGAGACATTCAGTTTGCCTCAGCAGTTCCCTGCATGATATAGGACATCTCTGAAGGGCTAAAAAGGCTTCAAAAGTCGTGTTTGAGGAAGGTAACAGCCACAGGAGAGCTGTGGCAGTTGTTGTGACTGTTTTTAAAAACGTTTTTTTTCAATGTTATTCCGTTTTTGGTATTAAGGGGTTAATCATCCATTTGCATGTGGGTGCAATGCTCTGCTAACTTGTTACATACACTGTAAAAATTTCGTTAGTGTAACTGCCTTTTTTCACTGTTATTTCAAATTTTGACAAAATTTGTTTTTCTTAAAGGGGCAGTAACGTTTTTTATATTGCTTGTTAACTTGGTTTAAAGTGTTTTCCAAGCTTGCTAGTCTCATTGCTAGTCTGTACAAACATGTCTGACACAGAGGAAACTACTTGTTCATTATGTTTAAAAGCCATGGTGGAGCCCCGTAGGAGAATGTGTACTAAATGTATAGATTTCACCTTAAATAGTAAAGATCAGTCTTTATCTATAAAAGAATTGTCACCAGAGGGTTCTGTTGAGGGGGAAGTTATGCTTAACTCTCCCCACGTGTCGGACCCTTTGCCTCCCGCTCAGGGGACGCACGCTAATATGGCGCCAAGTACATCAGGGACGCCCATAGCCATTACTTTGCAGGACATGGCTGCTATCATGGATAATAACCTGTCAGCGGTATTAGCCAGATTGCCTGAATTTAGGGGCAAGCGCAATAGCTCTGGGGTAAGATGAGATACAGAGCGCATAGATGCTGTAAGAGCCATGTCTGATACTGCGTCACAATATGCAGAACCTGAGGACGGAGAGCTTCAGTCTGTGGGTGACATCTCTGATTCGGGGAAACCTGATTCAGATATTTCTAATTTTAAATTTAAGCTTGAGAACCTCCGTGCATTGCTTGGGAAGGTGTTAGCTGCTCTGAATGACTGTGACACAATTGCAGTGCCAGAGAAATTGTGTAGACTGGATAAATACTATGCAGTGCCGGTGTGTACTGACGATTTTCCAATACCTAAAAGGTTTACAGAAATCATTAATAAGGAGTGGGATAGACCCGGTGTGCCGTTTCCCCCCCCTCCTATTTTTAGAAAAATGTTTCCAATAGACGCCACTACACAGGACTTATGGCAGACGGTCCCTAAGGTGGAGGGAGCAGTTTCTATTTTAGCAAAGCGTACCACTATCCCGGTTGAGGACAGTTGTGCTTTTTCAGATCCAATGGATAAAAAATTAGAGGGTTACCTTAAGAAAATGTTTATTCAACAAGGTTTTATTTTACAGCCCCTTGCATGCATTGTGCCTGTCACTGCTGCGGCGGCATTCTGGTTTGAGGCCCTGGAAGAGGCCATACATACAGCTCCATTGACTGAAATCATTGACAAGCTTAGAACACTTAAGCTAGCTAACTCATTTATTTCTGATGCCATTGTTCATTTGACTAAACTAACGGCTAAGAATTCCGGATTCGCCATCCAGGCGCGTAGAGCGCTATGGCTTAAATCCTGGTCAGCTGACGTGACTTCAAAGTCTAAATTACTCAACATTCCTTTCAAGGGGCAGACCTTATTCGGGCCTGGTTTGAAAGAAATTATTGCTGACATTACTGGTGGTAAGGGTCATACCCTTCCTCAGGACAGGGCCAAATCAAGGGCCAAACAGTCTAATTTTCGTGCCTTTCGAAATTTCAAGGCAGGTGCAGCATCAACTTCCTCTGCTTCAAAACAAGAGGGAACTTTTGCTCAATCCAAGCAGGCCTGGAAATCTAACCAGTCCTGGAACAAGGGCAAGCAGGCCAGAAAGCCTGCTGCTGCCTCCAAGACAGCATGAAGGAACGGCCCCCTATCCGACAACGGATCTAGTAGGGGGCAGACTTTCTCTCTTCGCCCAGGCGTGCGCAAGAGATGTTCAGGATCCCTGGGCATTGGAGATCATATCTCAGGGATATCTTCTGGACTTCAAAGCTTCTCCTCCACAAGGGAGATTTCACCTTTCAAGATCATCTGCAAACCAGATAAAGAATGAGGCATTCCTTCGCTGCGTGCAAGACCTTCTAGTAATGGGAGTGATCCATCCAGTTCTGCAGACGGAACAAGGACAGGGTTTTTACTCAAATCTGTTTGTGGTTCCCAAAAAAGAGGGAATCTTCAGACCAATTTTGGATCTAAAGATCTTAAACAAATTCCTCAGAGTTCCATCATTCAAGATGGAAACTATTCGGACCATCTTACCCATGATCCAAGAGGGTCAGTACATGACCACAGTGGACTTAAAGGATGCCTACCTTCACATTCCGATTCACAAGAATCATCATCGGTTCCTAAGGTTTGCCTTTCTAGACAGGCATTACCAATTTGTAGCTCTTCCCTTCAGGTTGGCTACAGCCCCGAGAATTTTTACAAAGGTTCTGGGCTCCCTTCTGGCGGTTCTAAGACCGAGAGGCATAGCGGTGGCTCCTTATCTAGACGACATGCTGATACAGGCGTCAAGCTTTCAAATTGCCAAGTCTCATACAGAGATAGTTCTGGCATTTCTGAGGTCGCATGGGTGGAAAGTGAACGAAGAAAAGAGTTCTCTATCTCGTCTCACAAGGGTTTCCTTCCTAGGGACTCTTATAGATTCTGTAGAAATGAAAATTTACCTGACGGAGTCCAGGTTATCAAAACTACTAAATGCTTGCTGTGTTCTTCACTCCATTCCGCGCCCTACGGTGGCTCAGTGCATGGAAGTAATCGGCTTAATGGTAGCGGCGATGGACATAGTGCCATTTGCGCGCCTGCATCTCAGACCGCTGCAATTATGCATGCTCAGTCAGTGGAATGGGGATTATACAGATTTGTCCCCTCTACTAAATCTGGATCAGGAAACCAGAGATTCTCTTCTCTGGTGGTTATCTCGGGTCCACCTGTTCAAGGGTAAGACCTTTCGCAGACCGGATTGGACGATTGTTACAACAGATGCCAGCCTTCTAGGTTGGGGTGCAGTCTGGAACTCCCTGAAGGCTCAGGGTTCATGGACTCAGGAGGAGAAACTCCTCCCAATAAATATTCTGGAGTTAAGAGCAATATTCAATGCTCTTCTAGCTTGGCCTCAGTTAGCAACACTGAGGTTCATCAGATTTCAGTCGGACAACATCACGACTGTGGCTTACATCAACCATCAAGGGGGAACCAGGAGTTCCCTAGCGATGTCAGAAGTCTCCAAGATAATTCGCTGGGCAGAGACTCACTCTTGCCACCTATCAGCGATCCATATCCCAGGCGTAGAGAACTGGGAGGCGGATTTTCTAAGTCGTCAGACTTTTCATCCGGGGGAGTGGGAGCTCCATCCGGAGGTGTTTGCTCAATTGGTCCATCGTTGGGGCAAACCAGAACTGGATCTCATGGCGTCTCGCCAGAACGCCAAGCTTCCTTGTTACGGATCCAGGTCCAGGGACCCAGAAGCGACGCTGATAGATGCTCTAGCAGCTCCTTGGTTCTTCAACCTGGCTTATGTATTTCCACAGTTTCCTCTGCTCCCTCGACTGATTGCCAAAATCAGACAGGAGAGAGCTTCAGTGATTCTGATAGCGCCTGCGTGGCCACGCAGGACCTGGTATGCAGATCTGGTGGACATGTCATCCTTTCCACCATGGACTCTGCCTCTGAGACAAGACCTCCTAATACAAGGTCCTTCCAATCATCCAAATCTAATTTCTCTGAGATTGACTGCATGGAGATTGAACGCTTGATCCTATCAAAGAGTGGCTTCTCAGAGTCAGTCATTAATAACTTAATACAGGCACGAAAGCCTGTCACCAGGAAAATCTACCACAAGATATGGCGTAAATATCTTCATTGGTGTGAATCCAAGAATTACTCATGGAGTAGGGTTAGGATTCCTAGGATATTGTCCTTTCTCCAAGAGGGTTTGGACAAAGGATTATCAACTAGTTCTTTAAAGGGACAGATTTCTGCTCTGTCTATTCTTTTACACAAGCGTCTGGCCGAAGTTCCAGACGTTCAGGCATTTTGTCAGGCTTTAGTTAGGATTAAGCCTGTGTTTAAACCTGTTGCTCCTCCATGGAGCTTAAACTTGGTTTTTAAAGTTCTTCAAGGGGTTCCGTTTGAACCCCTTCATTCTATTGATATCAAACTTTTATCATGGAAAGTTCTGTTTCTAATGGCTATTTCCTCGGCTCAAAGGGTCTCTGAGTTATCTGCCTTACATTGTGATTCTCCTTATCTGATCTTTCATTCAGATAAAGTAGTTCTGCGTACAAAACCTGGGTTTTTACTCAAGGTGGTTTCTAACAAGAATATCAATCAAGAGATTGTTGTTCCATCATTGTGTCCTAATCCTTCTTCAAAGAAGGAACGTCTTTTGCATAATCTAGACGTAGTCCGTGCCTTGAAGTTTTACTTACAAGCTACTAAAGATTTTCGTCAAACATCTAACCTGTTTGTGGTTTACTCTGGACAGAGGAGAGGTCAAAAGACCTCGGCAACCTCTCTTTCTTTTTGGCTTCGGAGTATAATCCGTTTAGCCTATGAGACTGCTGGACAGCAGCCTCCTGAAAGGATTACAGCTCATTCTACTAGAGCTGTGGCTTCCACCTGGGCCTTTAAAAATGAGGCTTCTGTTGAACAGATTTGCAAGGCTGCGACTTGGTCTTCGCTTCATACCTTTTCAAAATTTTACAAATTTGACACTTTTGCTTCTTCGGAGGCTGTTTTTGGGAGAAAGGTTCTACAGGCAGTGGTTCCTTCCGTTTAAGTTCCTGCCTTGTCCCTCCCATCATCCGTGTACTTTAGCTTTGGTATTCGCATCCCACAAGTAATGGATGATCCGTGGACTGGATACACTTAACAAGAGAAAACATAATTTATGCTTACCTGATAAATTTATTTCTCTTGTAGTGTATCCAGTCCACAGCCCGCCCTGTCCTTTTAAGGCAGGTCTAAATTTCAATTAAACTACAGTCACCACTGCACCATATGGTTTCTCCTTTCTCGGCTTGTTTCGGTCGAATGACTGGATATGGCAGTTAGGGGAGGAGCTATATAGCAGCTCTGCTGTGGGTGATCCTCTTGCAACTTCCTGATGGGAAGGAGAATATCCCACAAGTAATGGATGATCCGTGGACTGGATACACTACAAGAGAAATAAATTTATCAGGTAAGAATAAATTATGTTTTTTCCCTTTTAATATTTAAAAAACATGCCGCTTTTACAGACCCGCTCTCTGCTCTCTGCTGAGCGGGTCTGTTTTTTTAAGTCAGCGCATCGGGCCAGCTGTATAGTCACAGCCCGGCCCGACCGCGCCATAAGATTAAGTGCAGCTCACTCCTGTGACAGGAGCGACCTGCACTTAGTCTTATGGCGCGGTCGGGCCGGGCTGTGACTATACAGCTGGCCCGATGCGCTGACTAAAAAAAACAGACCCGCTCAGCAGAGAGCAGAGAGCAGGTCTGTAAAAGTGGCATGTTTTTTAAATATTAAAAGGGAAAAAAGGGTTTTATAACTATAGCAGTAAAATAATGTTATATAATTCTGCACTATGTGCAGAATTATATAACATTATTTTTAGGTTTACTGACACTTTAATAAAAGGTATTAGTAAAAGATTTTTTTATTTTGGGGGGTTTTTACTGTTAGGGGGGACTTAGTATTTTTTTTAAATGTAAAAGAGCTATTTAACTTAGGGCAATGCCCTACAAAAGTCCCTTTTAAGGGCTATTGGTAGTTTAATTTAGATTAGGGGGTGTTTTTATTTTGGTTAATTTTGTGTATTTTTTCTGTAATTTTAGAGTTTTTTATTTTTTGTAATTTTAGATTATTTTTTTTGCAATGTAAGGTTTTATTTAAATGTAACTTAGTATTGGGGTTAATTTAGGAGGTGTTAGGTTAGGGGGCTTAGTAATTAAATTAGTTATTTGCATTGCGGGCAGTTGGCGGTTTAGACGCTAATAGGCTAATTAGGTTCATTGCGATGTGGGGTTTTGTCGGTTTAGGGGTTAATAGGCTAATTAGGTTTATTGTGATGGGGGTTTTGTCGATTTAGGGATTAATATGTTAATTAGAGGTATTTCAATGTGGGGGGTTGGCGGTTAGGGGGTTAATATTTTAATTATGTTATTTGCGGATTAGGGGTTGTTAATTACTCTTTTCTTTCATGTAATTGGCAAGAGTCCCTGAGCTAGTGACGTATGGGATATACAATCCTACCAGGAGGGGCAAAGTTTTCCAATCCTCAAAATGCCTATAAATACACCCCTCACCACACCCACAATTCAGTTTTACAAACTTTGCCTCCTATGGAGGTGGTGAAGTAAGTTTGTGCTTAGATTCTACGTTGATATGCGCTTCTCAGCATTTTGAAGCCCGATTCCTCTCAGAGTACAGTGAATGTCAGAGGGATGTGAAGTATCACCTATTGAATGCAATGGTTTTCCTTGCGGGATATCTATTTCATAGGCTCTCTGTTCTCGGACGTAGAGATTCATCTCCTACCTCCCTTATTCAGATTGACGATATACTCTCATATCCCATTACCTCTATTGATAACTGTTTCAGTACTGGTTTGACTATCTGCTATATGTGGATGGGTGTCTTTCGGTAAGTATGTTTTCATTACTTAAGACACTCTCAGCTATGGTTCGGCACTTTATTCATTTATATAAAGTTTTAAATATATGTTTATGTATATATAAATATAGGTTTATGTATATTTCCTTTTGCAAACTATCAGTTTCATATTTGGGAAAAAAACATATTTAGGAAAATATTTTTTTCTTACCTGGGGTATAGTCTTTTCTCAATTTACTGCTTTTCATTAAATTTTGCGGGCAAAATTATGCTTGCGAGGGCACAAAATGCCAAAGTGTACTGCGTAATTTTTGGCGTGAGAATTTTTTGGCGCGAGGGTACGTCCGATGACGCAAATTCGTAATTTCCGGCATCTTAGTTGACTCTGAGTTCCTTACACAAGGTTCCGTCTTCTATGTTGCGAGTGTGTCATTTCCGGATGTTGTTAGCGCCAAAGAATTTTCAGTTTGCGTTGTGCGTCATACTTGGCGCAAATAATATAATTATTTCAATCCCCATTCCTATATGCCTCTTGCCTTTTTTTCTATGTCAGAGGGCTATGCTGTATTTTTTTCCATTCCTGAAACTGCCATATAAGGAAATTGATAATTTTGTTTTATATGTTGTTTTTTCTCTTACATTTGCAAGATGTCTCAATATGATCCCGTCTCAGAAATCACTGTTGGAACCCTGCTGCCTGATAACAGTTCTACCAAATCTAAGCGCATTTGTTGTAAATTGGTGGAGATTATATCTCCAGCTGTGGTATGTAATAGTTGTCATGATAAGCTTTTACATGCAGAGAATGTGCCCATCAGTAATAGTACAATGCCTGTTGTTCCTTCAACAACTAATGTACATGATACTGTATACCTGTGAATATAAAAGATTTTATTGATGATGCGATTCAGAAGTCTTTGTCTGCCATCCCGCCTTCTAATAAACGTAAAAGGTCTTTTAAAACGTCTCATAAAGTTGATGAATTTGAAAATGACCGACAACATACTGAATTATTGGAATGCTGACATGGTATCTCTTTCTTTCCAAGGTAATAAGTTATTTGGTTCTCAGTTGGATTCGATTATTTCAACTGTCACTGGGGGGAAGGGAGTTTTTTTGCCTCAGGATAAAAGACCTAAGGGTAAATCTAAAGCTTCTAACCGTTTTCGTTCCTTTCGACAAAATAAGGAACAGAAACCTAATCCTTCCCCCAAAGAATCTGGTTCCAATTGGAAACCCTCTTCAAGTTGGAGTAAATCAAAACCAAAGTCAGCCCCCAAGTCTGCATGAAGGTGCGGCCCTCATTCCAGCTCTGCTAGTAGGGGGCAGATTAAGTTTCTTCCAAGACTTTTGGGCAGATTCTGTCCAAAATCAATGGATTCAAAGTATTGTCTCTCAAGGGTACTGAATAGGATTCAGAGTAAGACCTCCTGTGAGAAGATTTTTTCTCTCACGCATCCCAGCAAATCCAGTAAAGGCTCAGGCTTTTCTGAAGTGTGTTTCAGACCTGGAGCTTTCAGGGGTAATTATACCAGTTCCGTTTCAGGAACAGTGTCTGGGGTTTTATTAAAATCTATTCATTGTCCCAAAGAAAGAAAATTCATTCAGGCCAGTTCTGGATCTAAACATTTTGAATTGTTATATAAGAGTGCCAAATTTCAAAATGGTGACTATAAGGACTATTCTGCCTTTTGTTCAGAAAGGGCATTATATGTCCACAATAGACTTACAGGAAGCATATCTTCATATTTTGATTCATCCAGACCACTATCAGTTCCTGAGATTCACTTTTCTAGACAAGCATTACCAATTTGTTGCTCTTCCATTTGGCCCAAGAATCTTTTCAAAGGTTCTCAGTGCCCTACTCTCAGTAATCATAGAACGGGGTATTGCGGTGTTTCCTTATTTGGACGATATCTTGGTACTAGCTCAGTCTTTACATTCTGCAGAATCTTACATGAATCAACTAGTGTTGTTTCTTCAAAGACATGCTTGGAGGATCAATTTACCAAAAAGTTATTTGATTCCTATGACAAGGGTCACCTTTTTAGGTTAAAATAGATTCAGTGTCCATGACTCTGTCTCTAACAGAAAAGAGACAATTAAAATTGGTTTCAGCTTGTCAGAACCTTCAGTCTCAATCATTCTCTTCAGTAGCTATGTGCATGGAAGTTTTAGGTCTCATGACTGCAGAATTGGACGCGATCCACTTTGCTCGTTTCCATATGAGACCTCTCCAGCTTTGTATGCTGAACCA